>NW_025333607.1:17327500-17697500 GCF_019186645.2 Phyllostomus hastatus
CTTTGCTTGTGCAGTCACAAATGGGTACAGGGACTTAAGATCAGGCAAGCGGAATGACTTACCCAAAGTCAGAAGCCAGATGAGGCTCCAACTCAGGTCTTTTAACCCCCAGTTGGGCATCAATTGGCATTCATCATCATCATCATCACTACCCGTTTTCCAGAAAAGTGTGTACGTTCCAAGGCATAGCGTTAAATATTAGCGATTTATTTTAATCTTATCTCTTTTCTGTAGTATACCACGTTATATTACATTATGTGCATATTCATATATTTACATGTATACATACATATGTATATGTATACATGTATATATTCACACAGATAACACATTTCTTAAAGATAAGCTAGCAATGAAGATGTTATAGAAAATATTATGGTGTGTGTATATATATATATATTTAAAGATTTTACTTATTTATTTTTTAAAGGAGGGGAAGGGAGGGAGAAAGTGAGGGAGAGAAACATCAATGTGTGGTTGCCCCTCATGTGCCCCCAACGGGGGACCTTGCCCAAAACCCAGGCATGTGCCCTGACTGGGAATCGAACCGGCGACCCCCTGGTTTGAGGGCCCACGATCAATCCACTGACCTATACCAGCCAGGGCTATTTTTCAAAATGATAAATCATGGATTAGACGCAGTAAGCTGATCTCTGGTTAGTCTTTGATACAGACTGGCTATAATATCTGCATGTATCAGATCAAACCCCTTCCTGAAGGACGATGTATTCACCAGTCTGGCTCAGAACCCTCCTCTTTCATGCCAGGAGACACAGTAGGGAGAAACCCCGGCTGAGGCTGAGGCTGGCCAGCGTGGCCAGCCGCCCAGCGTGGCCAAAAACTGGCTCAATGGAGTCTCGTGCTGCAGAGCTAGGCGTCTAGGTAACACAAGGCTAAAATAACACGAGTCTGTGCAATGCGATATTTATGAAACGCCTCTGCATAGGCTTGCTGTGTAAACACTGATGCAGTCTTTGAAAATAATGTCTCTGGCAGATCAGTATATAACATTTGGTTAAAATTAGCTTGTGAATAATGTATGGATTTTAATCAGCCCGGTCAGTTCCCCGGCCCATTTACACTCAGCGAGGGTTCAGGTCTTAGCATCTCCGCGTTTGCCGTGAAACTTGAACTCGAACTTCCCAGGCAATCTCACATAGTTGGAGTGGAGTTATTTATTATTTAATTTGAATCTGATCACCCTGTGCTGGTATGGTTGAGTACATTTTATACGGGTTGAGAACGGGTGATGGGTTCTCTTCAAAACATCGGCTCCGATAATATTTGAGGTATCCGGATATGGTAATAAGCTCTATAAATTCAGTTTGACATTTTCCTAAACACTTTGTAATATTCAATTCCCTGATGGAAATATCCTGAGTAGTACATTTTTGTAGCAAGCCAATACCTACTCGTTCAGGCACCGGACCAAAATATATAGTGAGGGCCTACTATGTACAGCCTGACCCTGAAGTGTTTTTTTAGGAGATCGTCTTTGTCATTCCTTTATGATACGAGACCTCATGGATCGGCTATCAAAACACGCTTTTCATATTTCAGTCTCAAGAAGGTGAATCACGATTTTCACTTTTCTGTCACCTGGACGCAGGAGTCTAGCACAAGTGTCTTGAGGGCAGTGAGGCTGGATGTCAGCCCCGCCTCCTGGCCCCGTGTGTCAGGGCCTGCCTCCGCCTGCCTCTCCATCCCTGGGCCTGCGTGTCCCTGCTGGTTCCCCGACGAAACTGAGGGCCAGCTGCTGCCTGAGAGGCTTTGCAGGCTGTTCCCAAACCGCATGCTCGGGGTGGTTCCGAGCCCCTTTGAGTTTTAGATGGTTCCCCCGCCACAGCGACAGAGCCCCTTCATGAACAGTGGCCTGCCTGCGGCACAAAGGGGTCAAGTTCCTTTCCTTGAAGAAAAGGTCCTTCTTTTACCTTGAATCACCGCAGCTTTCGACTGTTAAAGTCGCTCTGCCTCTCCGGTGGTAACTTTCCGTCCCCGTGGCTGCCGCAGCCCCGGTTCAGAGGTGCGGCCTTCATGTGGCATCCATACTTAGCTTGTTATCGTCTCATCAAGCCCTTAGCGCCCTTTGTTTATTTGAGGCGACAGGAAGACTGCGCGAAGGCTGCTTAGTCAGGGATATCAGCCTTGTTGGCAGCGGAGTGATTGCCAGTTGAAAAACAAGGCATTATTGCTCATTTTTTCCCTCTTATTAGTTTGATTACATTTGCAAATCAAATCAATCCATCAGACATGATCAGGCCTCGTCCGCATTTTAAGGAATAGTAATCTCCGTCTAATAAGATGCAAATGTGTCACATCGGTAAGTAACCAATAAATCATCGTCTTGTCTTTGGCAATCATTAAATATCAGAACCAACAGTCAATTTTTAGTATTTTCAATTTGCGATATGCCGCTGGAATATAAAGATAGATGGACGTAATTACACAAACCAAACACTATTTCAGTTCATTCCAGACAGCAAATTTAGTGGAAGGTATAACTGGCTTGTCATCACACTACATTATTCCTAGCGGTTCATGCAAAGTTCACAGACGAGCTTCAAATGGACATTGCTTTTTTTTTTTTTTTCAACTTCTAACGATGTCCCTCCCATGGCACAAACTTTGATGGAGGGACTCGAACCAGCCCCTGCGTGGCTGCGAGAGCCCGTGCCGGCACGCCAGGGCGCCTGTGCTTTCTCCCATCGGGAGCCGCTGCCCCGGCCAGCTCCAACCTGCTGTATTTTCTGTTAGAAAAGGAAATGAACTCACAAATGTGAAGATAAAGACAAACAAAAGCAACTAAGAACTCCTCAGATGATTTATTTCCTCCTCGTCTGTTTTGACGGAACCGTTTCCCCAGGGGCAAGAAGGGAATGACAACTTTTTTGATTTTTCCAAGTTTCTCATTTTTAGCACTTCTGTCGGGGGTTGTATGGACGTCGTGTCTTCGTGTGGCCAGGGAAGAAAGAGTATGTTCGTTTTTGGCACACCAGTGAAATGTTGATAAGAAGAGAATGTGATAATTCACCGGATATGAAATGCAGTGGTTTGGATGGGCTATCTGAGCTGCATAGTTTTTTTTTGTCCCTAATTATGCTTGCTTGGCGGCTCAGTATCTTCTGATGAACTGTGACAAGCGCCCGTTCATTCATTCACTTACTCATCCGTCCGCTGATTGGCACAAAGTCTCACCAATGGAGAATCCTGCCCAATATCTCTTGCCTGTACTCGATAATGTCAGTGTGTGCTGTTCACACTCTTCCATCCTTACTCAATATGTGCCCCTTGTTTACCTATTTCCCTCTTTCTGAGTTCCATTATTTTTTAAAAAAAAAATACATGCTTTTCCAGTCATTGATTTGATATTTAAATTTTGTGGCATTTCCCCTCCGCCTTCTCCAGTTCCTGACATCGCTGTGGTTCTTTCCCCTTCTTTTCTGCAAAAGTTACTTGCTCCCTGCAGTGTAAGCTGCTAAATAGGATGTGAACGACATATTTATATGACCTTGGTGCACCTGCTACTTCCTTTGGTGGCAGTTCCAGTCGTCACTGACTGAATCCAGTTTGTCTTGACGGGTTTATCGCATTCTTTATGGTTGAACTCAGACCTTCCCCTCGGTGGCAACACCACTTCCTTGACCCGCTAGAGAAAAGTCGTGAGGAAAGCAGAGTCTTTGGGTTATTACTTAATAAGCATATCTTGTTTAAAGTTGACAAAGTTAGAGCTTCGACTGCATTACTTGGTTCTTGTAAATGTCTTGGTGTCTTTGATGCCTCCGCTTGGGGGTGGAATGCAGACGGAAGCAGGATGGACGTCAGCCCATCGGGGACACGGACAAGCAAAGGGGGAGTGTGACACAGTGTTCTGAGGACAGTGACGGGGAAGCACTGCCTTCCAGCTCTACACCGTGGCGGGAACTCTGACTGTGGAGTCAGGGAAGGCTTCTTAAAGCCTTGAAGGCTTCTCATATAGTAGTCCAGTGAAGACAGATTGGTAGAGCAGCATCAAGATGAAGTTTTAATTAAACATTAGCTTCCTTCTGTTAGTGAAACTAATAATGAAGGTTAAACCGGTCCATTTTCGCTGTATGTGCCCCATGCGTCAGCAGGACTGACGAACATCATTCCCTGAAGAATGAAGCGCAGTCTTTCGAATGTTAAGAAATCATAACAAAGAAATCAGATCAGTGTCTGGTTATGACTGGCCAGGTGGTTTCCAATGTAGACCGTGAATACCTACCTGCAGTGTCTTAAGGTGGTAGTGGTCAAGGCATTCTGAGTCAGCGTAATTGGGTTTTGAACTATCTAGTGGGTAGCCCTGCCGGGCGCGCTCTGCATGCCGACCATGGGGGGCAAACGAAGCCCCCCATCACCCCCGGGACACAGTGACGTGCTGTTTCCGCACCTCTTCTCGTCTGGTCATCCCGCCGTCCCCTCGAATTTAGATTTCCAGCGTGCTCTTCCTTTGTGCGGAGCTGTTGCAAAATTGTAAAATACAGCTCCGGTCTTTCCGGGGGATGGGGTTGCCAGCCAGCCCGCGTAGCTCAAGGAGCCCCATGCGCAGCAGCAGTTGGCAGGAACCCCTATGAGTTACAGCTGATGAAAGCTATGCAGCTCGTGCCTTTGACGCTTTGTACCAGAACCTTCTGCTCTCTCTCACCGATTTACATACCACCATGGTATGTTTAATTTGCTTTTTCATCAAATCAATAATGGGTCTAATTGAAAAAATTGGCAGTGCTACGTGCAGCCTAACTAGTGATCTCCCGTGTTTGCTGGCGGCAGGGAGCGCGGCTCAGCCCCGTGTCAGACACCTGTGTTATTGGTGCGCTCCCGCTCCTGACGCGCACAAAAACAAACATTAATACAGGTGGAGCACCTGCGCCGGCTGATCACTCTGCTATGAGAATTAATCACCTGGCGTTCGGCTTGAAGAATAAAATTTACATCCTTAATGGATGAAATGTCGTAGCACGCATGCCTGCCCCCTCCACGCGGGGTGATGTCAGCAGTCAGGCATGTGCGGCCCCCCTCAGACGTGCTTCCCCGGATGCTCGGACCTGGCTGTGTCCACGGAGGGCCACGTTTCACGTCCCGATGGCACACTGGAAATTTGCACTGGAGGCTTGCTAGTGAATAGCGAATGGAAAGCCTCGGGCAAGTGTGATTCAACCTGAAGGACGGACGCTTTGAATTCTGGAAATTTTTTTTTTCAAAACTGAATGATGAGGCTTTGGAAATTGAGTGTTCTTTTCTCACGCCACACCACAATGGATTTTGGCAAAATCATCATACTCATGGAACTATGTTCCCTGAGCACTTACTAGGGGTCAGGCCCTGTGCTAATTGTTTTAGGCACGTGACCTCAATGATCCTTCAAAGCAACCCTGTAGTTGAGATTGCTTCTGAACCCATTTTATAAGGGAGGAGAGTGAAGCTTAGAGAAGTCAGACATCTTGCCTGAGATCCCCAAGCCAGTAAGGTGGTGAAGATGCCATTTACGTTCAGGGCAATTGGATTGCAAACCCTGGTTTTTATTTATGGGGCTAATGCAATTTGCTGGTATAGTCTAGTTCTTTTTTTTTTTTTTGACCTGATTTTTTTTTAGCACAATGGGATCTCAAAAACGATTATTGCCAAACGTAGATTCCATTGGTGTGTCTCAATAATGTTGATTTGACTGTTATTACAAGACCAGCTATATAACTGGTGCGGTTCAGTGCACACTGAAAATGCAGAAGTCATGGGTAGCAATGCATCTGCAAGTTCAAGGTGGTGACAGCAGAACATTCACCCAGTGTGGTGCCTGCCCAGGTCTCACATGCATGAAACTGGCCTGGGATTGCTCGGAGAGATGGACATTTTGATTGGAGACAGGCTTGGCCACGTGAGAGCCCCTGTGGTTGAAGTCCGTGCATGGTCAGGTCTGGAGAGATGCTATGTGGGGCAAGACAAGAAATTCGTAATGCCGTCGTTCTCAATGAATAATTAATTTAGGCAGGAAAAGATGTTTTCGTCATCCCTAACCAGCGGTTCCCACCCAGGGGCAATGTGGCTGCACAGGCAACATTTGGCAACGTCTGGAAACACCTTGCTGGTGACCATTGGGGAGGTAGCTACACAGCCTACCGTTCCGAGGGCAGCCTTGCACCCCTTCCTCCCCAGGACGGAATCACCTGGCCTAAGATGTCACTACTGTTGAAACCGGGAAACGTGTTGCAAACCATCCCCCCGATGGGGTTTTTGAGTTTACTATTCAGTTTTGCAAGTCTTATAAATTAATCCATAAATAAATGTGGAAGCTTTATTACCAAAGAGAAGGTCTCGCTTCACAAGATGGCCCCTTCGTCGACAAGATCGATGAATATTTATTGGGCAGCCAGAGTGCATTTGCACCGGCACTTGTGGCCACGCTGGACGTTTCTTCTTGGGCACTTAAACACGAGACAGAAAGGTCAGTGAGCTCTGAAAAGGGACCGTGGCGCATTTGTAGTAAGAGCTTTCTTGGAAGTTTTATAGGAGATATTTATTATGTGGCTAAATACATATTCAATATAAAGGCTAGAAAGGAGTCCTAGCGCATTGAGTAAGCAGTAGGCATTGTAACCAATATATAAATATGCATTTATTCATCAAACAGAAACCTTTTCTTAGTTATTTGGTTGTAAATAATGTTTATAAAAAATGTGCAAACTTTAAGTGATAAATGTTCTAAGCACTCAGCTAAATGCTGTGTATATTTAAAGGCATTTGAATTTTTGACAGAAGAATATTTCGTATGAGCATATACAAATAACATCAGAATAACCCTAAATATGTTAACGGTTGGACAGTCTTAGAATTGATGAGTTGGGGTGGGTACGTCACGCTTGTCAATGAGTTGTATAAAGTGTATATAAAACTCATATGTAAGTATATTGCTGTGTGGCATTGATATTTTGGCAATTACTTGTCAATCTCTTAAAAATACGTTCAGTAACTTTACTTGTCACTGCCATGTTAAGTACGAACGGAGCCCTGCAAAGTTTAGGATGGTGTGAACATGCTCTTTGATCACTGGTGAGCGCTGTGTTTTTGTTCAGCAGATTGAGAAAATGCGCTGCAAATATAACCGTAGTTTTGGTAGTGAACCGATGGAGATAAATGAAATTATGGTAATAATACATGTTGAACTATGGCATATTTCAAATCCAAATCTCAGCCATAAGCCTTCAAGAGGCAAACTTGGACATTAACGTTGAGATCATAAATCAGAAGGTCACTGGAATTTTTATGTGACATAAACTCTGTCGCCAAGGTGATCTCCCACCCTTGGGAGTCAAGGAAGGTAGTTTGTGAAGTGCTGTTCTCCTCTCGACCTGGTAGGGGCTGGTAGAGGCATGGAAGAAGTTTCCAGGATGTTTGTGCTGAAGAAAGAAAGGTATTTTTATCCCTCAGTGTTTGTTTAATGGTGATAGAGAACTTCAAAAAATTCTAGATAGAAGAACTATAATGCTCTACTTAAAAGAAGATCAAAAATCACCTGCGCATATTTCTAGACGCCTTCTGGAGGCAGAGGGGGACAGAGTGGGTGGTACCAGTGTCCGAGAGTGATTTGAGTGGGAATAAATACTAAATGCACACCAATACGAAGCAGAATTGGCATATCCATGCACGACACGTGCACGACTGTGTGAACCGTACAGAAGTGTGGACCTAGAGCTACATTATGTTAGTAAATGAATAGACAAATAGGCAGAGAGAAAAAATTCAATTATACAACAATGAGTTTTTAAAAATATGGAATGCATTCTTTGTAGAACAACTAGGCAGTAAAATGTATTTGGAAAAACAGTATAAAGTTTGATAGCTTGAAAAAAACGAAGGTTTCAAGGGATAATCCAAGGTAGCTGTGGAATCCATGCTATAGTGTGTTCTAAGTCAGCATGGAAAACTGCTAGCTTTCAAATACTATTGAAGGGCAGGTGTCCAAATGGCGTTCCATCTCTTCCCTCCAGCCACGTTGGCTGCTGACAGGAACCTCTGAAGATACAGGTGTTGCAGCATCTGCCCTGGCCTGAGTGGGGCTCTCTGTAGCCTGACTGTATGTTGATGTTTCATTGATGAGTATTTAAGAGCTACAACTAATTTTTAAGGACTATTCATACAGAATAAAAAGAGGTGCACTGTCTGGGAAAGCATTGAATCTTGCTGAAGTGATGAAATAAAAAGGTCCCCCTCTGCAGGAAGATTAAAACAAAAAAAGTTCCAGAAAGAGGAAAAAATGGAGTGCACTTGGAAGGATTTCCTTTGTGACCACCGTAGAAGGGATAGGAATTGATCAACCAGGATCAAGAGAATCAGAAACCATTCTGTGACCCCCACCCCCCAAAAAAAACCACACGTAAAACATCCACAAGATATAATATATGCAATTCATGAATCTCACCCCAGAGAACGTTTTAGATCAGTTTATTACCAGGGAATTGAACGGAGTTAGGCTCCCAACCTGTGGACAGAAAGAAAAAGCCCAGGCCCTTGAGAGCTGAAGCTCTCACGAACCTGGGCTCACACTCGGGGATCACCAGGAGGCTGGGGTGCGGGTTTTGAGATGAAGATAAATGGACTATTTGAGGAAAACTAAAGGTTGGCCCGAGAGAAATTCAGGCAGGATTTTGCTCTAAAGATATTCCAACGTAGAATGAAATAAAGGCTCAAAAACACATTTGGAATTCTCATCCTGATCTTGTTTAAGAGGAAGGCGGAATTTGGATATTTTCCATGACCCCTCCTCTTGGGCTCCCAGTCAGGTGTATGGAGTAACTGACCACAAAGTCACCAACAGACACAGAAATATCTGAAGAAACCTCTCTTTCTGACCTACCGTTATTTCCTAAACTTAATATTAAATAGAGGTTCACACTGCATGATATGTAACAACATACAGGAGATGATAATGCCACTGGCAGACAGATAACATTAAGTTCTCAATCCTTGTGTGATCCTATTGAATTCGCCCGTTAAATTCTTGGTGTAATTAACGCCGATAGGCGCATTCATACCCTGTGTTGCAAATTGATATGATCTCCTTTGTCTGTGATCTGAGGGAGATTGCCCTGTAGTTTTTAATTTAGCAGGTTAAGAAGCACAATTAAAATATCATGAAAAAGATCATAATCAGAAACCGTCTTTTGGGTTGCCCCTGCCAAGCTGATAAAGGGATCGGTGTGTTTAATAATTACCTCCTCGGCTGTTCATTTGTTCTATTTGTGGGGAGAAGTGTTAATAAATACCTTGCGCTATTCCAGTGGGAAAGGCTTTCCGCCTAATTAATAAAACTTGGAAGAATAGCGAGCACATTGAACCATACCTTTTTTATTAGTGCTGACTGCCTCCAAGAGAGAGAGATCCACGTTGCCTTCCCATACTAGTAACGCCGTCTGCCCGGGTTACAAAGGAACCTCTTGAAAAACTGCCCGTTGTCAAGAGGAAGACAAAAGCAGATTCTTAGATACTTTTAAAGAACTTACTCAACTGTTGAATTTTGAGTGGCGAATAATCCTAATCAAGCATCGCAGGAATTATTCTGCCTAAAGAACATACCTTTGTAAAAGCACAGGCATAAAGAAAGGTTCATATTGGGATATGAGTGGCTTTGACTAAGCCTTCATTTCTAGCTAGTGCTTCTCCTGTAGTTCCAGTACTCAAGTACTTTCTAGGCCTTGAACTTGGATAAGGTGAAACTGAGTGTAGCACATAGCGACGTTATGTCTACACCTCTACTGTCGATTTTTAAATGCAGGGTTACCTGAACATTTTTGTTTATACTGAAATTGAATTTGGAAACAAAAAGTTTGAAACATGATGTTATTTTAAAGCTGTTGGAGACTGAGATAGACAACTGGTTCTTATGAGGTTACACTTTTTGTGCACATTCGAGCACCTCTTTTGTAGCAGACAGACAGACAGACCCGCCAACAAATTCAGTAAGACCCTTCGTCAATGGCTGCACACAGTCTGCATCACGGTCTGATATGATGAGTCACCGATCTGGTGCTACGCCTCTTTGTTCTCATTTAAAATGTGTAATACATGGAAAGTAAGTGTAATGAGTCATCTGTAAAATGTTTTCTCTGCACGGAATGTGGAAGTTTATACCCATTTCATGATCTTTGGATGGTTGAGCCCATTGGCTTTGTTGAGATTCTGCAGAACATGAAAATAGCGGTATTTGAATCCATGCATTTGCTTCAGGTGGAGAACCTGAACCAACGGTGAGGGACTAGGTGAGGCAGTGCGACTGGAAATTAGAGGTGGAACTAGGAGATTCTTCCCAGGAAAAATTGGACACGAGAGAAGAATCAAAGATCACGCGCAACGTTTGATTCTGTCCTGTTGGGTGTGTGGTGATGCTGGAGGGGATGCGTGGAATAAGTTTGCGGGGACAGTGAGTTCGGTTTCGGACACCCTGAGTGAGTCACCTGTGGTGAGTTTTGAGGGAGCGGGAAACACCAAAATCCAGGACTTTGGGGAGAAGCGTGTGCTGGCGTGACAGGCGTGTTACACCCACAGCGGCGGAGGGCGGGTGGGGGAGAAGACAGGAAGCCGAGACACACTTTCTGAAAGTGCCCGTGGCAAGGATTGGCAGGAAAGGGAAGGGAGGGCAGGGGAACACGGTGTTCCGGTGCCGCATTGGGTGGGTGGCGGGGTTTGAGAAGCAAGAGAGGGGCAGAATGGGCCAAATGTCCCAGAGAGAGGAAACAGCATCTGAAGGAGGACAGGCCACCGGGTGAGACAAGTAGGTGATTCTGGTGACTGCAGTGTGAGTTGCTGAGACACGTGTCAGACGTCAGTAGACCGCAGGTGAAGGGTGCAGAGAAGCGGGAATACGCCATTGAGTCGGGACTTTGGGTGGTGAGAGGGTGGAGGGGGGGCGTGGGAAGGGGGAGGCAGTCACACAGACACAGGCGGAGCGCTAGCTATTGAGTGTCGGGGGAAGACGGTGTGGGAACAGGTTGGCGAAGGACAGGAACCTCGGGAGGGGAGGTTAACAGGCGCGAGAAAGGGAGAGGCACTGAGCTGCAAGCTGATGGGCCAGCGCCGTCAAGGTGGCCAGAGAAGACGGAACTGAGAACACAGCCGAGACCTCCCTGGGGAAGAAGGAGAGGCGTGTTCCCTTCGGACAGCAGTGAGGAGGTGTCAGGGACTGCTCCTCGGACACACAGGCAGCGCAAGTGGGCGAAGGCCACTGAACCCCTTATTCCCCATCTGTCCACAACCGGGGAGGTGAGGTCGTGCTGGCAGAATCCAGGACAGCCGCACCCGGGGGGGGGGGGGGGTTCAGGCAGGGAGACCCTCCGTTCGGGCAGGGAAGGTGTGTTTTGGAGACACACTTCCTCCCACCCCAGGGCTACTGGGGTGTTCAGCCTGGACTGGACCGTGGGCTGGCCAGTGCAGCCCAGCAACTTCGTTAGGCCATTCAGTGACTAGCTCAAGGGCACACCGCTGGTTAGTAGCTGTGAGAGTGCTAACACCAGTGGGCCTCACTCTTAATCTGTCCTTTCGGTGAACTGTTTCACGCTGTGCTTTCCAGAGACTTAATGGCACTTAAACCGGTATTACATCCTTTTTTATACGACGCCCCCTGCTCGTGCACACAGACACTATCGCCCCCGGCCAGCCTTCCACCTCCCAACCAGCCCACATGCATTCTGCTGCTTCCCTTTCTCGCCCTGCATGCTCCATCGTTCCAGCGTGCAGCCCGAATTGGATGGACCCTCAGGTGGGCATTTCCTCCCCGATGAGCCTGTCGCAGACTGGCTGGCCGGCTGTATCCGTGAAATGAGCCAGCGTGAGGCCCGTGCCATCCTGCGGACTGAGGGCCTGAGCCCCGTGAAGCAACCTCCTGTCCCAGAGACAGACTTGAACCACTTGCTCCCCGGAGTGCGGCACTTAGGGTTGTCAAAGGAACCGCCCTGGGTGGCCCCCTTTTATTTAACTACAAACGCTTTAGTTATACACGTGCGTATGATTTTGTTTTCCTTGCCTGCGTTTCAGTAGGGGTGTTTCTGGTTCTTGAGTTATTTTTTTAAGTGTTAAGATCTGCAAGAAAGATACTCACGGACGGTAATAGAATTTGGTTTAGAGTGCTTATTTTTGGATACTGTAAAAGTGCTGTGCACAGGGGGAAAAAATCCCTGGTGGCTCCCTTTCCTGTTTTCCCCCCACCACTGCCAGAGACGCTGGGCTATCGAAGTCGTTTCTGCCCTTTAAATAACGCACTCCATGCAATGCTCCTGGGTGCACGCCACACCCTTCCCTTCCCTCATTTGATTTCGAGATACAGGGAAGAAATGAGACGTTCGCTTGGGCCTCTCCGTCTTTTATGAAACCCAGCCCCTTCTGGAGTGAATGATCGGGGGACGCAGGAGGCCGCCTCCTCGGGACCAACGCCCTCCCCCAGCGCCTCGTCCTCTCTCCGCCGTCCCCCGGCGACGGGCCTGCATTTGTGTGTGAGATTTATAGTTTATCTTTATCTATGGCTTCATCTGTAGGTAGCTATTATAGCCGCCTCGCCTGGATATTGTTTGGGCCTGATAGATCTGTCTGTAGTTCATCAAAAGGAAGCCGAGTGCCTAAAAGCCGTCGGGTCCAGCTGAGGATGAAATACGAGCCATCAGCCTTGGTAATGGCTGTAAAATTTCATAATTACACGGCCTTTATTACATTGCATAATGATCCTGAAGCAGTATGGAACAATTAATTAAGATTTTCAACCGTGGCTCTTTCAGAAATTAAAAGGTGCTAGTCGCTGAGAAATGGGGACCTGGCTTGTCCTAAAAGCATTAGGGATGCTTAAGAAAGACTTTCCCAGGCACTGGTACTTTTTGCTGAGAGGAACGTCCCCTGGTTGGAGAACAAGCATTCTTAGTATGTCATGTCAGTCACCAAGTTTTTATTCCAACTTCAAAACGGATGTTTCTTTCAACTGGGAATGGGAGAGCGCGGAGCACCTAGGCAACTCCCCAACTTCCCCTTTTCTCTCCGTTGAAAAATTCTATTCAGCCCCTTGCTGAGGCCATTCATCACATTTATGGTTGTTCCTCTCCACACATTAAATAAACGCAGGCTCTGAGAGAGGCGGTCAGTTAACGGCCTCTCTAGTAGGACTGACCATGGACTTTCTCCGACACACTCTCTCGTACCTGGGGGGCATTGAAATTCTTGCACGATCTCCGCCGTTTTGACAGTCATTCCCAGAGGAAGGCTTTACTGTTTTCATTTATTATCCTGTGAATTCAGCGTGCCACCTCGGATGTATACCTGTTATTTATTTTTTTTCCGTAATCTCCTCTTCACACCCCATAAAGAGTAATTAAATTGGGGGAGGAATTGGCTCTTTTTCAATAATAACAGAAGCTTAAAGGAAAACGCAGAGTATACAGACACATGTCTGTGCGTTTTGCACATGCAAATCGTGACCCATCCTTGACTTTATTTTCCACGCCGAGGAGGTCCTGTCTGCGACGGCTGCGTGCAGTAAAATAAATACTGACGAAAAGACAGTGAAAACAAACTCAGCCTCTCTATGCTGATGACTCCAAGCCATCCTCCAAGCTTTCATCCGTGTATTCGATAGGAAATAGATGTGTTCCCAGGAAACATTGTCAATGGTATTGTCTATTTCAATAAGGGGAAAATGATAAAAAGAAAGCCCTAATATCGTAGTGATTTACACATAACTCCTGGATATTCGTTTACGTCAAGGGTTATTGTTTTTAAATTGACAATCATCATAGAACGTTGTTTACGGAGCTGAATATTTCATGGGAGGCTAAAACTTCCCTAGGGCATCCCCAATAATAAACTTTCCGCAGAAAATTTGGAATGGATGGAGTGCTTCAAGGAGGAGCGGCTGCTCAGAGTGAATTCTCTTGTTGAGGCGTTTATTCCCTTAATAGGAATTTTCTGATCCGCTGTCATCCCCGTGCACGTACCGGGTGTCACTGCCTCCGAAACACTTGTCATTCTTTAATGGAAACAAAATAGTCATTGCAGCCAGAGCCACAATGTCATTCCACCACCCCTTGCTGCGTCGGCAATAGTGAAAATGACAGAGCGGCTCTCAGTAGGGGTAATTAAAATGTAAATATTGATATTTTATTATTTGAAATTACTTTCCAGTGAGGCATTTAATATCTCTCCATCTGTGCGGCTCTGTTTAGCGGTCACTTTAGTGCAGCTCTGGGATACCAGGCGGCGGCTTGATCCCCGTTATGTCAAAATGCTTGTTGCTGCTTAATTTTGATATCTAATTAAGTGGAAAAGTACAGTCCACACTGTAATCCACAGCATCTTAACCAGCTGCTTGGGTATATTTAGAATTAATCTCCACTATGGAATCATCCTAATGTATGCAATTAAGAGTCTGCCAATGGCTAATTAGGTGTATTAGAATCAAGCAGCTTTTTTTTTCCCCCTCCATTTTCCCCCCTTTTATTTTGGACTCTCGCAGACATTAAGAGTGTCTAAGTCGTGTGAATGCTGCCCAAATCGAGTTAGGAAACAGTGCGACTTCCGAATGGATTGTTCCTGGGCTTATTTCTTTAAATTAACCCGATGTGGGGATTTCAAGGGTTTCCTGCCTCCGTGAAAGGGACCAGTCACAGCCAAGAGGCTAGGTGGATTCGGAGGATAAATACGCTTTCCTAGAGATCAAAGCGGGGGGAGCAGGCAGTGTTGTGGGTGCTTGCGTGTTCATTCAGGGAGGCATCACGGCCCGGGAGCGTTCTCAGCGCAGCCGCGCCTCCCTCCTGCATGCCGCTTTCGAGTGGAAGAGTGTCCCCCCGCAAGAGTTGTGAGAAGAGGCTCAGGTCTGGTCCGTGTATCGGAGATCTGCACTACGTAATCGCATCAGGCAGCCTTTTACGGCGGATAACAATTCTGCGTCCGTGTGGTGGAGGAGTTCCAAGAGCTGTGTCGTGGCATGTTTTTGCTTTTGTTTCGTTTGAACTTGGCCAGTTATCCAAACCGGGGGCCGCGTAGAGAGAAAGAGGGGGAGGCAGAGAGCTATCGAAGGGGTTGTCTCTGTTGTCAGTAAGATAACTGCTAGCCTCCCCCGTGGAACGGGTGCCAAGCCGTAATGACTTAGCTCTGCTTGAGCCAGCAAACACCAGCCGTGAACTTGGGAGTAAATATTCGTAAACAGATCTTCATTAGCCACTGAGAAAAATGGTGCAGGAGGCTGACTTGAAACAGGAATTCAGAGACGCTATCCCCAGCACAAATTATGCCTGTGTCTTTATGCGCAGGCAGTGAGGACTTCTAATATTATTTGAATGTGAAGTTTCAGGGTCAGCGTGCTATAATTTCATATGTGGCATGCGTCTCATGGATAACATATTTCTTCCATGTCCTTTCATGAATACATATGACACTTTGTTTTTAATGGCCTGGACTATAAATCCTTTAACTTGCATTTATGCTGAAGACCTGATTTTTTTTTTCTACCTCTCCTCCTTCTGGGCCATATGTTGGAGACACAGAGTTAGAATGTCTTTTCAAGAAAGTCAAGTAAAGCTCACCTGAAGGATTTTCTTTATTTTTTTTTCCTGCTTTATTTGTAACTGGTACAAGTGCAAGAAGGGGGGATATTAATATTAACAGCAAAGACACCAAGTCTCTAATAATTAGTGTTCTTGTTGGAATTTGTGTTTCTATACCAAGGGACCAATTAGGTAAATTTGAAAAGATTTGAAGGCATGTTGTCTAAAATTAATGCAGGAATGATAAGCGATTGTCTCTTAGAGACCCCAGATAGCATTAACTTCTCGTCCTGTCTGGGAGGGCTCCCCCGGCGACCAGCATGTTCCGCTTGGTTCTTCTGTAACTGGGAGCAGAAATACAATTTTCCAGTCTTTAGGTGAATTCATGATATTACCCAGGTGTTCACGATGCCAACATTGTGCCTTCACGTGTGTAGGCGTGGCCCTCACAAATGGGAAGATGATGACAAAAATATTCCTTTCACAAGACTGTGTGACCTTAATGCCAGAAACTCCACCTTTGTCGATGCAAGCAGATACATTGGGAGAAACTCGGAACTTCCGCCTCTCTTGGATGGACAGCATTTATTCTAAAATCAGAGCGGGATGGATGGAGGGTTTATTCCCCTTTTTCTTGTAATTTTCTTTTTTGTGCTAACTTTGTAAATGTCATATATTATACATACTTATACATATATATGTGTGCATGTATGTATATGCATATATTTTTAACACACTACAGCTCATTTCTAATTTATCCAGTGGGTGGAATGTTCTTTTAGATTCTTCCCTATCAGAATAGTATGCTGGGACACACATAACAGAGAGAAAGCAGCCATGGCTGACTTACTATTTATAGATTTCCTTTAATGGTTGAATGTTCCCAAGAGAAGCATTTCATCTTTTCAAGAAAGTTATTAAACTTCATATGTGAGCAAAAGAAAAATTCACAGAAATGCACTTTTAATTTTAAAAACATTTTTGCGTCAGAAACTCAGTGAAAACATCAAATGTTAGAAATATGAAGGGAAGTTTAAAATGCCAATAATCTGTTGCTTTAAAAAAGCTAATAAAAATTGCAGTTGAGTTTCCTCCAATAGCTAAAAAGTTTACTGAAGGCGTATCTCTCTCTCGCTGAAGTCTGACAAACAGCATGCTTCACTACTCATTTATTGGTTAGTTTATTAACCTTTTGCATGATGCAAATGTGTATTTGATTCTACGATTTATATTAGCAAAATGCATCTCCTTGTGTTTCTCCCCATATCTCTGTTTTAATTGAAAAACTATAATGCCCAATACACCTAATCTGTTTGCTCATCAGTTCAAACTCTCAGCCAGGTAAGCTCAAAGGAAAAAAAGAAAGAAAAACAAAGTACACACTGAAACAGTGTGAACTTACTACCTAACTTACTACAGATCATCCTGGTCTCCCGTATAATTTCCACACAGTCCAGCATGAGTGTTTTTAAACCGAGGTGCACCCCGCTTGCCGAGCCCAGAAGCTCTGTGCAGGGCCCTCTCCCGCGATGCTGGCTCCCGCAGCAGGTAGAAGTGGTCCCCTCCCCAACGGTTCCACAGGGGTGGACAGACGCCCAGTTTGATAACCCGAAACACGCCTAAGTGGCATTTGAATTACATTAGCACCCCCTCGTGCAGACACAGGGAAGGTCACAACCGACAAGCACCCTCTTCCTTGTTGGCACATGTCTGACTTGCTGCTGTGGGAGGGGGCGTCACCTCCCTCCCCGTGTGCGGCTCGGTGGCTGTCATGTCACCAACGCCTCTGACAAGTGAGTGTTTACTTACCGAGAAACACTCAGGAGCACAATCTATTGTCCTAAAATGGACTGAGCGGGGGGGGCCGAATGAATGCATTTTTAATTGCATTGCTTCCTTTTTGCTGTGTTTGCTTCGACGGGGAGGAACCCATCATGACAAAAACCAAGATTTCTGTCCTGGCTGTTGTTGCTCAGTGGATTGAGTGCCGGCCTGAGAACCAAAGGGTTGCTAGTTCGATTCCCAGCCAGGGCACATGCTTGGGTTGCAGGCCAGGTCTTCAGTGGGGTGGGGTGCACGAGAGGCAACCACACACTGATATTTCTCTCC
Source organism: Phyllostomus hastatus (assembly GCF_019186645.2). Taxonomy (NCBI): domain Eukaryota; kingdom Metazoa; phylum Chordata; class Mammalia; order Chiroptera; family Phyllostomidae; genus Phyllostomus; species Phyllostomus hastatus. The sequence continues at coordinate 17,345,137 of NW_025333607.1, forward strand.
CTTTCTCTCTCCCTTCCCCTTGGTCTAAAAATAAATAAAATCAAAAAAAGCAAACAAACAAGAGTTTCTCAGTCTGCTTACCATTTTTAAAAAAGTATAGAAAGTTTCTTTATCAGTTACTAGGGCTTTATAAAACCTAGATCTGAAATCTCCTAAGAATCCATGTAAATAAAAGCAGATGCATATTTTTTTATTCCGGCAGGTAGAAAGAAGCAAGGATGTTTTCATTCCTGACCAGACTAGGTTAGGATTTCAGAGGTTTAAAATCCTGGCTACAGAAAGTAAATTTACAGGTTGTCAAATAATTATACAGCTAGAACAAACTAGAGGTATTAATTATAGATACTTGAAAGTAATAAAAAATCATTGTGACCTTATCATGGGAACTGTTATAATGGTTATTCATAAATATAAGAGAAAATAGGCCAGATGATAAAAATGTCTACTTTAATTCCAAATTTAAAGGGAACAAGCTGATGTTGAGAAATTTAGGCAGGAGTTTATCAAAATTTAAGTGGCTCCAAAGGAAATCCTGCAACTAGATAGGTACTCACAAGCAAAGAACATTACATGTAATGGGTGCCTTGAATACTTTATGAATGATGAAAAATTAGGCAACTTCTTTGTTATATATTCAGAAATCTTTTTGTTTAGGAAGAGACTAATATTTGAAATACTCGCTTCATTTTTTAAATATACTTAGCATGCATTTATTTTTTGATTAAATATATTAGAGTGACATTGGTTAATAAGATTATACAGGTTGAAGTGTACATTTTTATGATACATGAGCTGTATATTGCCCTGCGTGCCCACCACCCAAATCAAACCATCTTAGGTCACCACAGAGGAGCCTTTGTGGCCTTTACCCTTTACTGCCCCCCACCCTCTTCCCTCGGATAACCACTGTTTGTTGTCTGTGTCAGTGAGTTTCAGTTTGATATCCCACACGTGAGTAAGATCATGTGGCTCTTAGCTTTTCCAGACTGACGTTACACTTAGCATACTACTCTCGAGGTCCATCCATGTGGTCACAAGGGGCAGCATTTCATCTTTTCTTATGGCTGAGTAGCATCCTGTAGTATACATGCGCCGCATCTTCTTTATCCAGTCCTCTAGTGAGGGTCACCTTGGCTGATGCTGTGTGTTGGCCACCGTGAATAATGCCGCAGTGAACACAGGGGTGCAGAGATCTTTGCAAATAAATTTTTTCAAATTTTTCTGGTGGATTCGCAGAAAAGGGATTGCTGGGTCCTATGGTAACTTCTTAATCTTTTGAGGAACCTCCATCCTGTTTTCCCTAGTGGCTGTTGCTCCTTCTTTCTGAAAGCCAGGTGAGGAGTTGTGAAGGAATTCATCATTCTTTCCTTCGGCCTGTATAGATTGAGCATCTGCCGTGTGGCAGGGTGCGTGTGCTGGGGATTCAGGAGAAACGAGGAAGGGGCGAGCTCTCCTGTCCAGAGCTCGGGCAACGTGGCAGCCCCCTGAGAAGGATGAGGACACATCTGCTGGGTGGCAGGACATTGCGTGACTCCTGTACTTGCTCATGTCTGTACCTGGAGCCCCACTTTTGTATTTTCCAACTTATAACTGTAAATCTCCCCAGGTGCTGCCTGGGAACAGTAACGGCAGTGGGAATGGAAAGGAAGATGTTTGTAGTTGATTCCAGAAATATAAGAGAGAAGAACTGGTGAGAGATCTCTGGAACACCAGGGGTGGGATAGGGGTGGATTATAAGAGACCATTCTGTGTGGTGTGGGCCCAGCTCCCACTCGGGAAGGCCAGCAGAAAGTGAGGTCCGGTTCAGGACCCACGCTCACAGATCGGTTTTCCCATGGGGAACCAGGCCTGCATTGTACCAAGGCCGTTTTACGACTTGCTTTTTCCTAAAACTCCCTCACCCTGAATTGAGACTGCAAAGTTTACTGCATACCTTTAAAGTAACTTCCTAAAATCTATGCTAAACCTTCCAAGGACCAGTATAACCAGTTCAACCACTTTTCCCTTTACATTTGCAAATATCCTTCTTCTGTGATGTAATTAGCAGCACCCTCTCCTTTGTTTCTTGTAAAAGGTAACCACCTAAAGCGAACCTGTGCATAGTAAATGAGGACCATCCTCGATGTAATGTGCCCAGAAAAGCAATAAAAGCTTGTCAAGACAAGGATTGGCGTGCTCTCCCCTTGAGAGAGTGGCCAAGGTGCTCTGAGGAGCTCTCCCCTTGAGAGAGTGGCTGTGCCGTCCCTTTTCCTCCACAGGACTCCGTAGTCCGTGTGAATTTGTCTCGTCTCATCCACAATGCCGCGGACACTACGGGCCAGTGTCCGCATCAGTGGATGATGACGTTAGGCATCTGGGAAGTCGGGGAACTGTGGGTTTTGACATTGGGGTTGAGAAAATGAGCTCACTTTTTAGCGTGTTCGATCATCCACAGAGAAGTTACCGGGGGAGCTTTTCCAGGAAATGTGGCCAGAAAAGGAGAAGAGGGCGCAATAGTGAAGGAAGTTCCATGTTGTGCCGGAGAGTCTCAGTTGTGTCCTTGAGAAGACGTGGGAGAGAGAAAGCATTTGGATTAGCAGACGGCATTCTATTTCGTAGTTCAGACAAAGTGTGAAAAGCCACAAGCAGGGAAGAATAGGGAAATACCGGATACAAAGATTTTGGTGTTCCTTTATTCCAGAACAGATGACGGAGGCCTGAACCAAAGCTACGGAGTGGGGGGACGCAGGGAAAGTGATGGACACACTTAGAAGCTCGTGTACAACGTAACAGTGACCTTTCCCCTCTGCATGTACCTACACATCATTCATTCTCTGTGGCACTTAATGTTTTCTTCTTCCTTGTGGTCTAACCTCCTGTTACTGTCCTGTGAAGTCTTGGAGGGCAAGGAGTTTACCCTGGTCATCTTCTGTGTTCTATGGTTCTGATCACAATGCTTCACTTACCATAGAGGCACTAAACACCAGCTGATCAGAATCTGGTTACGGGGACACCGTAGGAAACCTAATACTGTCAGCCGGGACCAGACCTTTGGGAACATCTTCCCCACCTTCTCATCACACAGACGAGAAATCAGGGACCAGAGAAAATGAGTCATTTGTCAGAGTCAGGCAGTTACTCGGTGGCAGAGGCAGCCCCGGTGCTGGGCTGACTCCTTCCCAGTGCAGCGATCTCTGGGGCTCACGGGGCCCACACAGCCTCGCACGTCACACACGCAGCTCTCAGTTCACGACTCTGAATCATACGGGGCTGGGGACGGAGGATCCTTTGGGGGTGTCGGGTGCAGAGGCAACCTCGAGAGTGAGTCAGTTCTCTGAGGATGCGGGAACAGTCTCACCACCGCCTGGGTGGCTTGAGTAAGAGAGATGCCTTGTGTCACAGTTCTGGAGGCTGGGAGTCTGGGACCAGTGGGGGCTCCTCCGGACGGCCATGAGGGAGAGTCTGCTCCTGCCTGTCTCCCAGCTTCCGGTAGCCCCCAACAGCCCCTGGCAGGTAGATGGCATTCTCCCCGTGTGTCTTCACGTCGTGTTCCCCCGGTTTGTATCTGTTTCTGTCTGAATTTCCCCTTTTTATAAAGTTACAGCCGTACTAGGTTAGGACTCACCCTAATGACCTAACGACCTCTTAGCTGCCTCATCTTCAAAGACCCTGTTTCCAAATACTGTCACATTCACAGCACTGGCGGTTAGGGCTCTGTAATCTCTGGGGAGACACAGTTCAACCCCAGTGGGGGCCCAGTTAATGCCACCGGCTGTAACGTGGTGACACTGGAGCCCAGACCTCCAGGCCTTGAGGTCACAGCCCCCCCCACCATCAGCCTCTTCCCTCCTGTGTCACGCAGTGACAGCAAACCCTTCCCTTTGGGGTATTTGACATTAAATGCTTCCCACTGACTCTTTAAATGTCTACAGGAATGTCCACCAGTTTTACAAATCCCCAAAGTTCAACAAAGAGTCGGTATGCATTTTCCTTTGGAGCGTTGAATTTCAAATCAAGGATTAGGCTCCACTGGATGGAGACTCCTCGGGAATTTCCCAAAGGGGACAGTGCTCACAGAGCGGATGTAGGCTGGACTGGCTTCCCCTGGACCACTGGTCAGTGCCCTGTGACACCCGATGGTGTTTCTTCACCCGTTCTTCCCAGTGATCGGGTGGAGAAAGTCAGACTCAGAGACGAGTTCTTTTTCCTTCCAACCGGAAATACGGCTTCAAAACCACGCCTCTCCCTCCTTAGCATCCTTCATCCTCGTGAAGGGAGACCGGACGTGCCGTGTTCTGAGATATTTTTCTAGAGTCCTCTATTTTACAGCACCACATTCCTTTTTTGTGTGGGCGGTCAGATTTTAGTCCCATCAAAAAGGGTGATCTTTCTGGGCGCAACTTTCTTGTTTTCAGCTAGCAAAAAAATGAAGGTTGTAAACCAAAAAAAGGCACTGGGTCTCCATCCTTTAAAGCAGCTCCGCCTGACGTCTCCTGACATGTTTTCTTTCTCCTTGGCTCCCCTGCAAGGATGGAAGAAGTTAAGTTGAGGTCAAGGGGGAGGGAGCTGGGGAGAAGCTGAAGGCAGCATGTCAGGTTCTCCGTAGTCAGCCGGTAGTGGCAGGGGGGTGAGATTCGCAGAAGCAGCGGCGCACGCCGTGCGCACAGTCTCTGCGTCCTCGTTTTGCATTCAGCTGCCCTATATCCAGGCCTTTTCTTCCCAAGGCGGCTGGCAGCGGAACACCGCCCACTCACGGAAACAAACAAACAAAAAAACCGTTGTCATCATTTTGAGACATTCCTGTGCTGCCACTAGAGAATACCTTTTTTTAGCTCCTGTTACGCTTTTAACTTTTCTAGCAAGCTGTGCCGAGAGACAAGGGCCAATTGCTAAATAAAGTATTTTTCCCAGCACCACGGGGGCATGGTTTCCATTTCTGTGCCCGTCAGTAGGCAGGTTGTAAACTCGTCTGCTCGGGGCACCTGCAAAATCGGGTAAGAGTGATAATGCAGGCCCTGGCTGGGTAGTTCAGTTGGTTAGAGTGTCACCCTGATATACTAGGGTTGCAGGTTCAATCCCTAGTCAGGGCACATACAAGAATCAACCAATGAATGCATAAATAAGTAAAACACACACACAATCTCTGGCTGACTCTCTCTCTCTCTCTCTCTTTCTCTTTTTCTCTTGTGCTCTCTTTTTTTTCTCCCTTCTCTCTCTCTCTAAAATCATTACATACTTTTTTAAGGAGTGATGATTCTGACTCGGGCTGGTAGATGTCACCTTTACAATTCTTTTCTCCCTCTCTTGGAATTTCCCACCACACTCCCCAACTCGTTTGCTGAATTCCATAGATGGCGGTCAACTCTGCCATGTACATATTAAGTAAATTTTGAATCAGAGCTGAGTCTTTCAGGTTTTCTTACTTATCCTGTGAAACTACTACTTAAAAATAACGGCTCCACAAAATCTCTGGGAACCCTGCTTGAAGTATAAAGACAGATTTTTTAAGGAATTGACAAACATTAAAGCATGTGTTAACAAGAAAGGGAGCTGTCGCATTGTTGTCAGCTATTCTTACGTTTTCTTATTCAAACATAAAAGAATGAAAGGTTCAAAGGGTAGCCATGTGGGTGTCCTGTCTAATGCCAAAGTCCTAATGCAATAGAGCAATCATCCTCATCATCCCTTACAAAGAAAATTTTCAAATAAAAATGATTCTAATAGCACCAGGTAGATGTTCGAGCTCTCACCTTTGCACTTGACCTTTCTAGCTACTTAACTCTGGCATCTTTGGAGATCTAGCCTATGAAGTCCATGTCTATAAAAACAAAAACAGAGAGAAAGCCATTCATGTATATAGCACGGGCGCCCAGGCCTGCACATACATGTATACACGCACCCTGCAGGCCCCAGAGCTAGGGATTTGGTGCATCTTAGAGCACATGTCTGCTCATGTGGAAAAATCAACTGGCTTGAAAGCAGAGTACGTTGATCTGTAACAAGGGTTATGCATCTGTGCATCCCTGGGTAGCAAAGACAAAATGTTCACGCCATTGCTATTCTTTTCTCCACCAGCTCCTGTAAACACCAGGCTTATTTGTATGAGAGAGAAAGCAGCTCACTTTTGCCACGTTGCTCAGTCAGCTTCTCTCGACGAACTTCGTTTGCATCCTAGGGAGTCATTATGGCACAATCATGATTCTAGCATGACGCGCTGTGTGTTGAAAAGTGTCCATGTTTCGGAGGCACGGAGAAACCGCCGTTCCCAAATGGCAAGCGGCCGAATCAAGGCCCCGGTGAACTGCTGTTAATGGACACCCCGAAGCCTGGCGAGGCCCGCTGCCCGTTTCAGGGGAGCGGCCGGGAGAAAGCCCCTCGCAGGGGTTAAACCAGACGACGGCACCGCAGCCTACTTCTGTCAGCACTCGGTGCAGGAAACGAACATGTATGCTTTCTGAAATGAAAGTGCACTTTGGAAGACGAGCCGTCAGACTTTTTTTTTTTTTGCCCTTCACACTTTCAACTGCTTCGCCTTTTTTGTAAGTCGACTGCCAAGTGCATCCGTTTGCCAGGCTAAGGGGAAAAAAAAAAAAGTACGTGACAAGTGCCCAGGGCATCGCTGTCATCCTCCGAAGTCTCCGGGAGACAGAGGCAGGAGGGTTGGCACAAGACATACTCTCTTCAAGCCTATTACTTCAGGGGTACCTGCCTCTTGAGCGGCTTTTCCGTCCTCCCAGATGATGCTATTCCCCACTGTCATCTGCTGTGTGCGGAGCGCACTGTACTGCAGATAAACACGCTATTTAACTGCGGGTCAGGGTAGAGAGTCAGTCTGCCAGCGAAATGCCCGAGATACATTAAATGGCAAGACTCCAGGACAGAGATGAAGGCAGATCAGAGTTGTCAGCGGCGTGCACGGCCTGGGCTGCAGCGGGGAGGGGGGAGGAGAAAATGCGCCGTGGTGTCAGTGTACTTTAAAAAGCTGTGATACAGCCGAACATTTAAAACTATAACCTGTCACACACCAAAGATTAAGATCCCGGCATGCACAAAACGGGAAGTTCACACGACACCCCGGCAGAGCGTATTTTATTTCACCTGGGAAAGGGTTTTCTCTGCAGAGAGAGCTAAATGTTACAGGAGGTGAGGACCTCTAACTTCTAGCCCAGGAGCTATAAAGCACCACTAAATGCTGGCCGAGCACAAACAAGTAATTACCGTCCAGGGGCAAGGATGGGTGTGCCAGTGGAGTCTTCGTGTGCTTACCAAGTGCCTTCGGCTCAGTTTACTGAAACGTGTGTTTTGCATTTACACCTGGGGCATTTAGGTTTTGGTACATTGCTTAGATCTGATAAAAATAGTATTGTATCCGTATGTCTGTGCATAAAATGTAGCTAGCACTCCTAAAGGACAGGTCGGTGAACTTTGTGGAATGAAAATTTAATCTGTTACGCATTCGGCGATCAGGTGAGCACAGCTCTCTGACAACAGGGTGGTTACCCAGGCCTTTGGTCGGGAGACCTCTTTCTGCTAGCTTCTCAGTTGCCGAGGGGAGCTAGGAAAGGGTTAACGTGTGGAGATTCAGCGATTTCTAGACCAAGAGGAGAGAAAAGTCCAGACTTGTATTTCTGGTGTGTCAAGTGCGGATTGTTGTCTCCCCTATCATTCTGCAAAATGACGCCTCCTTTAATCAGCTGAAATGGACTGGGAGGCCGCGAGCAAGCAAACTTGTCGAACCTGCAATGTTATTTCCCATCCTCCCTGTTCCCCCCCACAAAAGTACTTTTTCCCTTCTTTTATTTTTTTATTAAGAAGCGAATGGGGAAAGGGGAACATTTAGGTTTATAGGAAGAATACACACACACACACACACACACACACACAGCCACCGGCACAGAAACAAATGGCAGGATCTGCCCCCTGCAAAAAAACTTTCATTGCCTTTTTTTCTTTTGGTTAATGAAAGCCCAAAAGAAATATGTTGAGACACTGTTATGGCTGAAAAATTGTCCGTTTGTAAATCGCAGGGACAAAGAGGCCTGAGCAACTTTCAAGTTTCCGTGCACGTAAACGTCGATAGCGAGCCTTCTCCATCATCAGCACTAAATTCACATTGATGCCTCTTTTCTTCTCTGTATTGATCCTTCCATGAGAACGCAGATTTGTATCTGTTAATTAATGCGTCCTGAAACAGCGTTTGTATTAATCAGGCAGATAAGAAAAATTGGATGGCTGCGCCCTCCTGGCAACCGTAAAAGTGCTGGCCCTGATAAAATCGTGGAGGGACCTCAATAAAAAAGTTCCTCCTTCCACTCAATAAACTAATCATCCTGCTTTTAATTATTCGGCAGAAAGATGTGTGGAGATTGGAGAATGTGTAAATCTATTTACTAACAGAGGGAGGACGGGCCGTCACAGGAAGGGGCTGCGGGCTGCGGGCTGCACGCTCGGCCCATCTGCTGCGGCAGGAAACGGCCGGTGGGGGACGAGGAGGAAAAGGAGACCTAGGGAAATGGAAAACGGCTTTTTGGTCGTAATTTCCTAGGTGACTGACCACTTACTGTTTCCTCCATTGAACTTACAAAAGAAATTCCTGTAGAGTCCCTTTTCCTGAGTGAAGCGTTTTAGGTATGCAAGACCTCTCTCTCTTGGGAAGGGGGAACAGAAAATAGAGCGATATTGTTTGTTTGTTTGTTTGTTTGTTTGTTTGTTTGTTTGTTGTGAGTGTAACCTTCTCAAACCCAAAAGCAAATGGAGCCATACCTCCTCAGATAAGATCAATACTTTTCTCTTTTGAATCCCTGTTTAAAATGATGTCAATGGTTATAGCTAATTTTATGAGGATATTTATTGATACAACCTCAAATGGAAAAGACAAAAAAAAAGAAAAGAAAAGAAAAAAAGACTTACACAGCCAGTCCAAAGGAAGATCCGTCAAGCAGTATGACAGCAGCTTGATAAACAAGGAAAGAAACGCCCCTTACAGATAGATGCCTGAAGCCCCCCTTAGGTAAAGCCGGACTAATCCCTCTGGATGATTTTATTAAACGCTTCTACTTAACGGGGCCAACAGCACACTGTCGGCTGTCACCAACAGGCCAGGAGATCTTCCCCTTCCCCTTACTGTGCTGTCATGGCTAATATCACAGGGGATGTGAACAAGTCACAGGGATAACAATGGGGACAACAGTGACCGTAGCAAGAGCCTAAGAAGGTGGGACGGCACTGAATAAAGTCTAGACAGAGAGTAAAACTAATTTCATAAGTTGCGTTACCCAAAAATTTCCTCCTCTGTAGAACTGCTGGTAGCAGTACCTCAAATTAGGGTACCGTGGTCCTCAAAGACCACAGGAGTGGTTGGTGGGTTGGTTACCCTTGGAGTCCCTGGCCTAACATTGGAAATGAAGGTGAACTTTTAGAAAATAAACTTTCTTTAGGACGCTTGGTAAAAGAATGGCACTGGTTATCAGATTTATTCACTAAGCTCTGACTCTTTAAATTTCTTTTAGAATTTAGATCTGGTTCCTCTAAGTCATAAATATATCTCTTTACTCCAAGCAGGCTTAATTGTTCTACTTCATCATTTCCTATTTAACCTCATTTTCATATATATCTATATGTATACATATTTGCATATGTTTTCTCAAGCTCAGAAAGGACTGTAAGCATGCATGCATAAATGTAGATGAGGTTTTTAGTAAATAATTGAAAACAGTCACCCAGATATTTCAGGTAGAAATAATACCTAATGTAGCTACCGTCACTGAAGGCGTATTATAAATTTGTGTCTTGTTGAATGGTTTTTATATTTTCCATTAAAAAATTGAGGTACAAGCAAATGATCTGCTTCAAGGTGAGACAGCCAGTAGCTTCCCGGGGCTAATGTTTAAATTCAGTTCTGGCTCTGCCCAGCCTCTCCACAAAACCCCGCTGCCCTATATTTAATTTTTTAAATAACTGGGACTTAATCCCCAAAATAAACTTGCTTTTCTGCTTGGTGAAGAGGCCCTGGTGCTAAGTACTCCACTCTCTTTTATACCAATAGTCACTATTTTTAAAAGGAACTCACGTGAAATACTGTTGTGGACAACGTATCCAGTTACAAAGGTGCTCGTGACTATTGTAGAGAAATGTTTCCAAATTTCACTCCTCTATGTGACCTACATTATTTGTTTTCCTTTACTTTTTGGCTTTTTATAAAGAAACTTTTCTGCCCTGGCTGGCGTAGCCCAGTGGATTGAGCGTGGGCTGCAAACCAAAATGTCACAGGTTCGATTCCCAGTCAGGGCACATGCCTGGGTTACAGGCCACAGCCCCCAGCAACCGCACATTGATGTTTCTCTCTCTCTCTCTCTTTCTCCTTCCCTTCCCTCTCTAAAAATAAATAAATAAAATAAAAATAAAAAAGAAACTTTTCTGTTTAGCAATGCTAGTTTCTAGACACGAGGCTGTTGAAACGCTGACTTTCTATGAGTCCTTAAAGACCTCAGCCAGAAAAATCAAGTATATTTAACGATTCCATCGTATTTTCCCCTCGAGTGCAAGATGCAAAACCGCTTCTCTACTGAAGTCCCCTCAGCCCAGTCTATAAATACTGGGAAAACACCACCCTGTTGAAACTGGTTGGTGACTTTTCCTTCACCGTTCACAGAACTGACCAGGGGAAAATGTAAGAGCGTCTGATCCAACTCAGCATAATGTTGAGTCCTAACGCAGAGGCCGTCCACCCTGCAAAGGTAACGTGTCATTGGATACGAGTGTGTCCAATCATGGCTTTCGAGTAACTGGATCTGCCCGTCTCCCCACGCAGGCTTCTCCACGCTGTCCCTGGCCGACCAGATGAGCCTGCTGCAGAGCGCCTGGATGGAGATCCTGATCCTCGGCGTCGTGTACCGGTCTCTTTCCTTTGAGGATGAACTCGTCTATGCAGACGATTATATAATGGACGAAGACCAGTCCAAGTTAGCGGGCCTCCTTGACCTAAACAACGCCATCCTGCAGCTGGTGAAGAAATACAAGAGCATGAAGCTGGAGAAGGAAGAATTCGTCACCCTCAAAGCAATCGCTCTTGCTAATTCGGGTTGGTATTATCGACACGGTCCTTGTCCCGTTTCTGAATATGTCAGTGTCACCCTTTCCCTTGCCTTCTTCAGAGATTTGCTGGGCCCAGCTGTAAATTCTTGTATGAAACAGCAAAATTAGAGTCATTATAGCTTTCGAGTGAAAAAGTTAAAAATAAGAACAATCAACTTAAGGGGAGTTATTTTTTATTATATTTGTCTATTGAAAGCTGTGGAATTTTTGCCGCCTTGTGCATTTGCTAATATGTAGTGTATGGCCATCCTCAGGACAAAATTAGCTCCATTGTCTTGCATGCACGAGGGAAAATAAGTGTGAATAACAAATACACACAAACCATTTTTCCCCTTCGAAAAATGCAAACTTTGCAATTGAAAAAATATATATATATTTGGTGGTGTTTCTGATTTTGGTTATCAGTGAACACTGCCTTCTTACCTTCTGGAGTCCTGTAAAGTCCAATTGTGCCGAGGGAGTCTTCTTCCCCTCCAAGGTGCTTACTGCTGACGGGGTGCGGGGTCAGAGTTATGGGAATACACAGTCTTCGCATTTGAGCTGAAACGTGCTCACGTCAGGAGCCACCTCTGATAAGTAAAAATCGTTGGCGCTTTGTTGTTTTCCCCTTTGTGCCTTCCCGAGCGCTTTCTTGTGGTCTCAGGTCTGTCTCGGCATTTGCATAAAGTTCCGGATACATCCCTCCTTAATGACGGGCCGATCATTAGATACCTGCTAGTCGATAGCGTGCTCTGATGCTCTGTACCATTGACAGCCACGCCGTGCCTTCCCATCTGCTTTTGTTTTGACCCTATCTTTGAACTTTATCTTGGTTGCCGGCCAGTAGTTTTCCCTTTAATTACAAGAAGGAAACTGTCAATAAAATCTGTTAAATGGGACGCAATGAGTGGCTTGAATGGGCGGACGGCTATTTGTTCAAATTCTGCAGCATTCAAGGTATTGACAGTTTGTTTTCTGGGGCCATATGTGACGATCAATCTCAGGCTGGGCTCAGCCGCGCTGAAAAATGAAAAACCAGATTGCTTTTGCTTCGTTGTGGATGACGACTTTGTGATTTGGCGCGGTCCTAGTGAGATGAGACCTTCTGCCCAAATTGCCCCCATGAGAGCCAGGGACGCGTGACTGTTTTTAGAAATAATTTTTAATTGATTTTGTAATTAACAGTTCATCTGCAATATTGATGCCCTGCATCCTTGGGCTGATAGAGGGGAAATTGTTCTCCACGATGAAGTTGTGCTTTCCTCCCTGTCTGGATAATGGAGTGCAGCGTTTCACACTCTTCTCTGTGGGTGCAGCCTTCTTCCTCGCGGCAGCAGTATCTTCTCCCACTTCCCCGTGAAACTGTACAATGTGATTCACCGTGACAAATGGCATTGTGTCGCGGACCCTCTGGAACCCCCGGTCCTGCTCTCTAAAGAACCAAAGAGGGACACGGGGGTTGGAATTTTCCGAGAATTTATTAAGGTGCAGAGACGTCATTTTACAGCCTCTCCTGTAATTAGATGAGCAGTTTGGGAAAGCATTTTTATTTGGTAATTATATAGAAATTCAAATTTAAACATTTACTTGGATAATTATTTAGAAAGTACAGCAAGCCTGTTTTGGTATCTTTGATGTTTCCAATTGCCTTTTTCGATAATTAACTAATCATGAATGCTGAGCAATGCTAAGATTTAATCATCAAAATTGCTAAAGATTTTATAACGTGAGAAGTTAGATGCAGACTTTCTGGCTGTGGACTAGGATGCAGGGTATCTCGGTGGCAGCATTTCTGTCCCCATTGCAGAGAAGTAGAATCATTCACGTTTTTATGGATAAACAGTCGAACCCTACACACTCTTCCCCTAGGAGGAGGAAGTGACCTACTTTAGACTGGTGATCAGAGGTTATTTAAAGAACTAGTTGGTTTGTGTTTCTTGTTTCAAGCCAGAAATAATTAACAAGCCCCCCCCCCACCTTTTCCCTTTCTTATCGTACTAACATTACTTTTTCTAAGAAAATTTCACCTTGTCACAAAATTTTCCCTCATGGTATTTTAGCATTCTTTTAGCCTCTCAATACCAGTAGCAACTGAGCCAGCACGCACAGTGAAGGGAGACGAGTCAGCGCTGTAAGCCCTGTGCTACCCCTGAGTGTGCCCCTCCCCTGTGCTGTGTAAATACGGTCCTTCTCTTCCCGTCCAGCCTGCAAGCTCCACCACCTCACTCGGGATACCGGACTCAGAAAGTCATTTTCTCTGATACTGTGCATGATGCCACTCATTCCTTTTTTACCTTCCTTTCTTTTTCTTTTTTTTTTTCTTTTTGGCCATTATTGGGAGGACAGTGATAAAGTTGTCGATGTGATCTTGCTTAGACCCAGCGATTCTTTCAACTGCTCATAAAGACATCCATATGAAAACGTTTCAATAGGATTTCTAGAGACCCCAAAAAGCTTATAGAGTGTCTTTGAGTATTTAGAAATTTCAGATCGCCACGAGTAACTTTGTGTGTAAAAGAAAATCTGTTTCAGTGTCATTTACGGATATCTTGGCATCCCCTCTGTGGCTGAAGGTGTTCACCACCATCGTCTCATTAATCTAAATTTCAGCTTATTTTAAACATCTGTCTTTATTCAATAATTACGAATGTTGTGCTTACGCTCGGGAAACAGAGAATCGGCTTCCTGATAATTGCTGTCATCTTTTTTGTCGCTTTGTTTTCATCATGGGCGAATTCAGGAACACTTACAGCACCAGAACACCAGTGGAGTATAGTCTGTATCTTCGGCTATATGCCCCCCCAAAATATATATATATCATGAACTAATACTGTAATTCTCACATTTAAATCTTTGAAAACCCTCAGTAACTGTTCCAGTTAATTTTGAAGGTGAAAACCACAAAACTCAGAGGCTTACTTAAACCACATACTCCGCTGTTCTTTGATTTTGTCTCACATCTGCCATCACTGTTGGAGTTATTTTAATTTTATTTAAGACAGTATATTTGGGTTGTTTTTTTAATGTGATGCAACCCTTCCATTTCATGCATATTTATATTTGAAATGTGTGAAACAGTACAGACTGGTTCCCAGATTTTTTTTATCATGCTCAGCATTCACTGTGCATTGACGTGGTAGAGGAAATACTGACTTCAGGTGTATCTACGCTCCCGACCTGGGTAATCAGCACATAGAATACTTTGCCATTGTTTTTTCTAAAGGGATGGCATAACAACATGTTCCTTTACCGGTCTTAGGATAATGAGCATTCCGTTACAGAAGGTCATTACCGTGGTACGGATCGTTGATGACCTGGGGAAAGTTGAAAGATGTGCCACCCAAGTTGGAATCAGCCTTGGCGTATTGAATATCATTGTCTTTATCACTTCCAGTCAGCGGAATTAGGAAGCTCCTAGAAAAATATAAGCTACTGGAGGCAGAGAGAAGAAGGCCTCGAGTACGTGTGAGGGAGGAGGAAGGGCCTAGCAGGGAAGTCGCCCTCGGTGAGGTACACGTGACACTGATAACGGCGACCGGGGATTTGTGTGAGAAGCCTGCAGGAAAGACATGGGGGACCACGGGGGTGTGCTGCGCTCGCCATTTTACACGAATTCTGTGTAAGAGTGAGTGGTGTAGCTGATGTGAACGTAGAGTCCTGGTTTCACAGCCAGAGCCGGACACGAAGAGAACAGCTTTCCCGACACAATAAATTTCAGGAAATCAGGAGTTCTCACCGTGGTTCAGCAAAAAACGGAATTATTGTGACTATTTTTAACATTAGGAATACAACTTCTCTGAGTTAGCAAACACCTAAAAGTTATTTGATCCAACTGCGTACTTGAGACGTGAGCAGTGTCCTTGGTAGCTTCGCCAAGTGTTTCTGCAGCCTGGATGGGAACTCTCCTTGGCTCACTGATTTCTGGAAGGGGTCACTCCATGAGCAGCCTCTCAGTCCCTCTCTGTCCCCTTCACTATTTTAACATGAAACACGACACACTAAACACACACACACACACATGCAGAAAACCAAGGTGTGGCTTAATGAGCGTATTAGTTTCCTACAGATGCTGTAACAAATTGCCACACCCTGGTGGCTTTAGATCGCACGTATTTATTCTCTTGCACTTCTGGTGGCCAGAAGTCCATAATCAGTGTCACTAGGTTAATGTACCCGCAGGGCCGTGCCCCCTCCGGAGGGAGGCTCTCTGGGGACAGCCCCCTGCCTTGACTTTCCGGCCTCCAGAGCAGCAGGCCTGGCCTTCCTTGGCTCATGGCACCTTCCTCTGTCTTCAAAACCACAAACGTGGCCTTTTCTTCAGTGGCTTCGAAGCTTTTTTTCTTCCTCTCCCTCCCGCTTATAAAAACACTTGATTTCTCCGAAGACACAGTTTTCAGCCTTCCACCGTGAATGTGAATAAAAGTGAGGCCGAGAAAGAAACCTTTGCAAGACATCCCGGAAACCCCTCCCTTCCCACAAAAGTAACCATTGTCCTGACTTCAACAGTCGTCAACTTTTTGTGTCCTCCGACGGTTTTGTTTGGAGATGTATATCCCCAGGCACAGCAGCTGTGTCTTGTCCATCAAAAACCTTTAAAAAAAATTCCTTACGGAATTTTTATTCTTCTTTAATCTAAAAGTTCCTCTTTCATTTTTTTGCTCTGTTGAGGAAGTGTGGACTTGGCAGATTGCATACTCCAAATGCAATTCATCCTGCTTCTCTGCCCTTTGCATTTTGTGCAAATTAGCGTCTGGATCCAGAGACTTAATCAGACTGGGTTCGATCCCTAGGGCACCTACAAGTGGTGTGTTGTCCACCAGGAAGCACGTTACATCTGCTTGTCTCTCTGTGATGCTCAAAACTCACATCTGTCCATCACTGGGGGTTGCAAAATGGTGATTTGTAATTTTACCCCTTCTTTTTTTCATTCAGTAGTTGGGATATTTATATACAGTGATTCTTGTTCTCATCCTTATGTTGTTACCAGTGATATAGTTTGTTTAGGAAAGGTAGGCTAAATGCTTGATTTTTCTCTTTATTTACCTGTTCTCAAGATAAAGAACTGGCACCCTATTTTTTAATGTCATTAGACACACATGTTTTTAAACATATTCAATGGATTTCAATCAACTGCAGTTATAACCCTTTTTCAGGCTCGAATTTGGGGTCTGTATGGAACACAGGTGCTGATAACATCCTTCCTGTTCTTTAGTGTCGGTCAAGTTCTACTGCAGGCCAGCCTTCAGGTCAGCATCTGGTATCCTTCTGAGTGACTCAGTAGTTTAACAATGCCCCTCCTGTCTAGTGTGACAAGGTGTTCCATGCTCATCTAAAGTGTTTCCAGGCCAGGGTCTGGAATGCAGTTATAACCCGGATGCTAGGTTGCCCTTGCCTCATTGTGACATCCCTGAGTTGGCCATTCATCCTGGGCCCCTTCAGGGGACCAGTGAAATGATGATGATGATGTGTGTGTATCTTGGGGACACCTTGCCACCCAGTTTTTATGTAAGTGATGTCTCTGGGTTTTCTGTTTTGCCGTCACTCCTTCTCTTGATCTCTTGATTGTCATTTGCAGATTTAGAGAGATGAAAATATTTTGCTGCCACTACTGTCATCTTCCCTGTGTCCAGTCTGCCCACTTTTAATCAGAACCTTAGGATCCGCAACTTCTTTTTTAAAAAAAGTACCAACTGCTCCGTCCATCAGGAGCCCATGGGCCGCAGCCTCAGCCCACACTCTGCAACGCCCCAGCTCGGGGCACCCCAGCGGGGTCGCCCTCTTAGACTCGGTCTGGATTGCATAGGAAGTTCTGAGACACACACTGTCTCTTAGAGAGCAGCTTTATCTCACCCCTTTGTCGTGTCCATCACATTGTGTTTTCCGCTCCTTTCATGACTGGAGGAAGTCGCATTCCTATCAACTCCCACCTCAGAGAGTAAAATACTGAAAGTTAATGAATTGATTCTATTTTATGATTAGGAGTTGAAGCTTAATATATGGGTGATAATATAGCTATCATTTACACTCTAGTTATCCTTTGAAATCTTGATTTTCTTAAAATAGCATTTGTTTGTCTCACTGTCTAGTTCAATAGTTCCCAACCCTAGCTTGGCCAAAGAATCACCTAGATTTTAACAGATACTGGTGCCCTGATCCAGCCCCAATGTTCTGATTTTCTGATTCAAGAAGTCTGGGCGTGGGCCTGGGCATATCAGGGTTATTTTTTTCCTGCATGAATCCTGGCACTATTTCCCTTAAAAACATAGAGTTAAAGAAACCATCACCAACAACCGAAGCGAAATAATTGTATAAACGAATGCCAGTTCTATTGAGTCTGGCATAAATCTATAAATGTAGCCTGAAGAACAAAACAAAGATTAAAGCTACAGAGTCCGAACTTGAACTGGGATCTCTAATGGAGATTAATATTTTCCTCAGCAGCCTGCCAGCTGAATCATGGTCTAATTAAATAGTTCAGATTTAGTGAGTTTGCATTTAAAGTATTAGCAGATCCGAGAATGGGTAAAGCTACAATGAGTTAGAATCTTTCCCTGCAAATGGGAAGTTAAATTATCATAGTAATTTGATTAAATCATTTTTAAATCTCACACGCTAAATCACAGCCTTTAAAGAATAGTTTGAAGTCTTAATTGCTGTTTGTGAGCATATCTCTCTGCTATTTGTTCTCGCCTCATTTCCTGTGACATCCTATAATACATCTCCCGCTGGGCCCCAGTGGTGGGGAAGGAAGGCCCCACGGCGGGGTGGGGGTGGGGGGGGTAGGGGGGACCGGGTGCCTGTGCCCCTGTCTTCAAGCATGTAAAGGTCTGCCTTGAAGAAGAAGGCGACACCCTCTGTAGAGTCCCAGGAGCTGGGATCCAAGTTTGGAAGTCGGAGACAGATTTGGAAAAAATAAGAAGACGTTTCTAATAGTTACCTCTGTTTTGGTCCAGTAGGATGCTCTCCCCACGTAGAACCGAAAATGTCTTCGTGAAAGATTTCAACTCATTGAAAAGAGAAGGAAAAGAAATGTCATGTACAGGGTCACAAATTCCGGCAGCCTGCTGTGATGCAAAGAACCCTGAGGCTAAGCCGACCTCCAGCCCTTAGTCCCACTGCCACGTGACGTGTGGGGAAGCTGGGAGAGGAACTGAGGCCGGGCCCGCGTCAGACGCAGGGCCCACGGTGCCTGAAACGGGCGCTGAGTGCCAGGTGTATTTGTTAGGTTTGTTCTGCGTTTGGGGACCTTCTGCTCGGAAAAGAGTCACTTTGTTTTAATTCGGTCTATAAAGAAGACCATTTCTGTTTCCCCACCCTTTTATTGCCCGCCCCCCGTTATTTCTCAGAGTGCTAACTCCTAGTACAAGGACAGGCTGGACAGGTCCCCTCACCTCTGTCCCCTTACTGCAACAGGCCAGTCTGTCATGTACCAGGACATTCACCGTTGTGTGCGTCCCTGCCACCATTTACCCCTCCGGCAGCATTTAGTGCAGAAACAGAGGCAAGTATCAGAGCATGTAGTTGTCATCTCTGTGACTATTGTTTGTCACTAATGTCACAACCCTCAGACAAACTGAAAATGACGTGTGCTGGTTTGAAAGACAAGACCCAGCCCTGGCTGGTGTGGCTCAGTGGATTGAGCGCGGGCTGCTAACCAAAGTGTTGCAGGTTCGATTCCCAGCCAGGGTACATGCCTGGGTTGCAGGCTATAACCCCCAGCAACCGCACATTGATGTTTCTCTCTCTCTCTCTCTCTCTCTCTCTCTCTCTCTCTCCCTCCCTCCCTCCCCTCCCTCCCTCCCCTCTCTAAATAAATAAATAAATAAATAAATAAGAAATCTTAAAAAAAAAGAAAGAAAGGAAAACAAGATAAGACCTGTAAGGAGTGGATGGGGTTACCAGTCACCCGGGAACCATTCCGGAGAGACTTCGAGAAAGCAGCAGTGTGTAGGGAAGGACGGGGGGCACCTGCTGGACAGTGCCTTGCATCCCACCCCAGGGCCCCACTCCGAACATTGCCCGTGGGGGAGCATTCCTTCTTTCGGCTCCTTCAGGCGGGAACCAAGTCCTGAGCAGTTAACACTTAAAAACAACGGTAGTCCAGATTATTCACAACTCTCCCAAAGAAACGTGTCATTATAACCACCTAACGTAAGTAGTCAGACTCCACCAATAACGCGGTCGAAATGGCTGCAGATGACCTCATAAAAGAAAAACCATAAACAAGATATAAAGACAATTTCAAAACGTGTTACCACTTGCAACGGCCGTCAAGCTTCTGTTCCAGCTGGTGTGGCTCAGTTGGTTAGGCGTTGTCCACAAACCGAAAGGTCGCCAGTTCGGTTCCCAGTCAGAGCACATGCCTGGCCGGCAGGATGGGTCCTCAGCCGGGGCAGGTATGAAGGGGGCCGGTCTATGTTCTTCCCTCACATCAGTGTTTCTCTCCCTCATTTTCTCCCTCCCCTCCCCTCTCTCTAAAACAGAAAGAAATTTTAAAAATTCAAAAAAAACAGCATTCAAGCTTTTGATTACTTTGCCATAATTTTTTATCGTATGTTTATCCACCTGGTTTTAAATCACGTCTCCTCTTTCTGTGCATGGGATCTGATGTTTGAATCCTGTGAAGGATTAGGCTAACGACATATATCTTAGAACTCAGCATTCTCCAAGACCCAGAATTATTAAACATGCAGAATCCCCCCAAAGACCCCATTATGTGTAATTAACAGATAAACTGTCATCAGAATCAATAAAACGTGCTAAATGATTCAAACTTGTATATAATTAAGTGTCTGGTTTAGAACTAGAGCTGCAAGTTTCATTCCCCCGCCCCACCCTCTCACATTTCTTGCAAGAATAATGTGGCAACCCTGTTAACCCTTTCCTTGCCTGATTGAATTAGATTTTTAAATTAAACTCAGACCTCATTAATGTAAAAGGCTTTATTTGTGTATCAGTGCAGAAGCAGACTCTGTAAGGATCTTTTAAGGAGCTGTGAAGAATCCCCTAAAAATTTTACAACTGAACACAGTGTTAGATTCAGGGTATTTACATGAAATTCTTAAAATCTTGGTCATTAATGTTTTTCTTTCCAATTGGGAAATATGAGCTTTTTCAGGGCAAGGTCCGAATTGTAAACAACTTTACTTCCACAGCAATGAAAGTCATACTTTTAATAGATGGCCTTCCATAATTGTTGAAGGAATGAATAAATACATGAATGACATAATGACTACAATAGCCAAGATTGTAATCTGTTCAACGGAAGGCTCAGTCTTGAGAGAGAGAGAGAAAACCCCACACCTTTGAAATAATGGATCTTTTGTGATAATTCCCATGTCCTAAGTAAGCACTGCATAGTATCTACTGTCGGGAAATTTAGACGGAGTTTGGAAAGGTGAGGCTCCCAACACATCACAGCTTAGAGTTTAGAGGTGTTGGAGAGTAACATTTAACTTGCACAACACGGTTATACATAGGTTTGTATTGCTATTAACTTTCATAACACCATTATGCATAGGTGTGATCGTTACTAATAGTGTGGTGTGTACTTTCTGCCTCCCGGTACAGACTCCATGCACATAGAGGACGTGGAAGCTGTCCAGAAGCTGCAGGACGTCTTGCACGAGGCCCTGCAGGATTACGAAGCCGGGCAGCACATGGAAGACCCTCGAAGGGCCGGCAAGATGCTGATGACGCTGCCCCTCCTGCGGCAGACGTCCACGAAGGCCGTGCAGCATTTCTACAACATCAAACTCGAAGGCAAAGTCCCCATGCACAAACTTTTTTTGGAAATGCTGGAGGCCAAGGTCTGACCGGAGGCCTTCCTGGGCCTCCTTCTCCTGCACGCCGGAAAAGGGAAAATAAACCCGAGGGTGATGTCGAAGAAACGTAGAGTTTAGTCAGCACCATCAGAAATCAGCAAAGACTGCACTGATCATTTAGCAGCAAGACTATGAAGCAGCTTTCAGATTTTTTCCATATCTCCCTGATGAATTTCTTTCTACCTGATCTCATCTTTTTTCCCCATTTCTCTTCCTCTTCATTTTTCCCTCCTTCTCTTACTCCTCCTTTCCCTTATTTTTTGACTTCCTTGATTATTGGTTTCCTCTCTCATTCCCTCCCTCCCTCCCTCCCTCCCTCCCTTCCTTCCTTCCTTCCTTCCTTCCTTCCCTCCCCTACTCTCCTTTCTCTCTTCTCATCCTCCTCTTTCCTCTAAATTTTAAATAGCTCTAATTGTAACAGAATTTTTCTTCTTCCCTTTCCCTCCTCCCTCCCTTCCTTCCTTCTGCTGCTGAACTTTTAAAAGAGGTCTGTAATCGAAGAGAGAAGGAAGCCAGCCCCGCCAAAGGATGGAAATCCATAATATGGATGCCAGTGAACTTATTGTGAACCATAACGTCCCCAATGACTAAGGAATCAAAGAGAGAACCGACGTACCTGAAGTACAGTGCAACATAGGCAAATTGACGGAGTGCAGTATTAGATTTCGTGGGAGCAGCCTCGAATTAAACACCTTAAGCAACGTTGCATTGTTGCTCCGGCTGCTTCTTATCATTGCTTTCCCATCTAGATCAGTTACAGCCATTTGATTCCTTAATTGTTTTTTCAAGTCTTCCAGGTATTTGTTAGTTTAGCTACTATGTAACTTTTTCAGGGAATAGTTTAAGCTTTATTCATTCATGCAATACTAAAGAGAAATAAGAATACTGCAATTTTCTGTGCTGGCTTTGAACAATTACGGACAACAATGAAGGACAAATGAATCCTGAAGGAAGATTTTTAAACAAAAACGTTTTCTTTCTTCTTACAAATGGAGATTTTTTTTGTACCAGCTTTACCACTTTTCAGCCATGTATCAGTGTGGGAATTTAACTTACTCAAGCAATAGTTGAAGGGACGGTGCATATTATCACGGATGCAATTTATGTCGTGTGCCAGTCTGGTCCCAAACATCGATTTCTTAACATGAGCTCCGGTTTACCTACATGTCCACTGACACCAAGGATTAGATCATGCCATCCGGGACTACTCTGGGTAGTCACGTGTGTGAGTGCTGCGCATGGAACCCAGGTCCATAGGAGTTCGAGAAGTGCACCTCTCGGCCTGGGAGGTGCAGTTGCCATACAATTCCTCGCTGCCCTGCCACGGTGGTTAGGAATGAGTTCCTGCCTGTTTGTGAAGTTCCAGACCTTTCCCCCAAGGAGCTGTGAGCCAGTATTCATTTAAGAGGCAATAAGGCGAATGCCAGAATTTGAACAGAAACAACAACAAAAAACGTCACCAAGGACAACAGACGCCTGACCAAATTCTAAAACCTGTCCATATGAGTTGATTCATTTAGGAATGTTTGTTTCAATTAACCTGCAGTTTTTGCCAAGAGCTAAGCCGATAGATCTGCTTTTTTCAACCAGTATTGTCACAGCAAGAAAGTCAGTCAGGTTCCAGACTGTTAAGAGGTGTAATCTAATGAAGAAATCAATTAGATGCCCCCGAAATCTACAGTCACCAAGTAACCAAGAAACAGAAGAAACAGTAACCTCCATCAGATGCTATACCAATGGACCAGTGTTAGTAGCTGCTCCCTGTACTATGTGAACAGTCTTCTTCTATGTACACAGATGTAATTAAAATTGTAATCCTAACAAACAAAAGAAATGTAGTTCAGCTTTTCAATGTTTCATGTTTGCTGTGCTTTTTCTGAATTTTCTGTTGCATTCAAAGACTGTTTGTCTTGTTCTTCTTGTGGTGTTTGGATTCTTGTGGTGTGTGCTTCTAGACACAGGGTAGAATTAGAGACAGTACTGGATGTACAATTCCTCAGGAGACTACAGTAGTATATTCTATTCCTTACCAGTAATAAGGTTCTTCCTGATAATAATTAAGAGATTGAAACTCCAAACAAGTATCCACTACGAAACAGATACACGTCGAAATCGTAATAATATTTTCAAAACAAGGAATAATTTCTCTAATGGTTTATTATAGAATACCAATGTATAGCTTAGAAATAAAACTTTGAATATTTCAAGAATATAGATAAGTCTAATTTTTAAACGCTGTATATATGGCTTTCACTCACTCATCTCTCTGATGTTGTTATTAACTCGCTCTGTGTTGTTGCAAAACTTATTTGGTGCGGATACGTCTCCAAAACTGTTGCTACTTTGTGTGCTTTAAACGGAATACCTTGGGTTGGTGTTTCATCAGCCTAATGCTAGAAATACTGTGTATCTATCATTAGCTATATGGAACTATATTGTAGATTGTGGTTTCTCAGTAGAGAAGTGACTGTAGTGTGATCCTAGATAAATCATCATTAGCAATTCATTCAGATGGTCAATAACTTGAAATTTATAGCTGTGATAGGAGTTCAGAAATTGGCACATCCCTTTAAAAATAACAACAACAGAAAAATCCAACTCCTGGGACATAAAAAGGTGCTGATTCTATAAGATTCTTTATATATGTAAGTGTTCAAAAAGGTTCTTTTCCAGAAAGTCTGTGCAGGGTTTAAGTTGCTACTGTTCAAACACACTCTATATAAATAAAGTATACACAATAGACACATCGTTTTTACTGTATCACATTGAAGTACTTGGGCTTCAGAAGTAAGAGCCACCCCACTGAAAACACGAGATGGAGATACGTGAGAACACGGAAGTACGAGTTTCAGTTTTCAGTTTAAGGGAAACATGCATAGGAAACACAATAACACGCAGATTTAAGAGAACTGCACGGGACTGCACGGGCTTTTAGGGCAAATGCTCCTCCTAAACCTCACCTGAGGTAAGTTTTTTCGAGTTTCAAGCAAGACCATTTACTTAATGTGAAGTTTTGGGAAGTTTTAAAGGTGTACGTTTTAGCCATATGATTTTAATTTTTATTTTCCTTCTTTTTCAGTTTGTTCTTATTTAAAGTGGTATGATTGTGTGACTGCCTGCTGTTACACTTGGGTTTCCATCAGCTCAGATTGTTGTATTTATTCCACTATTTTGCATTTAAATGATAACATAAAAGATATAAAAAATTTAAAACTGCTATTTTTCTTATAGAAGAGGAAATGGGTGTTGGTGATTGTATTTTAATTATTTAAGCGTCTCTGTTTACCTGCCTAGGAAAACATTTTATGGCAGTCTTATGTGCAAAGATCGTAAAAGGGCAAAAAAAAAATTTAAACTGCTTATAATAATCCAGGAGTTGCATTATAGCCAGTAGTAAAAAGAATAATAATAATGATAATAATAATACTAATAAAACCATGTCTATAGCCGTAGATGGGCTTCACATCTGTAAAGCAATCAATTGTATATTTTTGTGACGTGTACCATACCGTGTGCTCCAGCCGATGTCCATTCGTGTAAATGTATTTATTTTATATTGTATATATTGTTAAATGCAAAAAGGAGATATGATTCTGTAACTCCAATCAGTTCAGATGTGTAACTCAAATTATTATGCCTTTCAGGATGATGGTAGAGCAATATTAAACAAGCTTCCACTTTTGATTGCTCTCCCGCATCGTGTTTCTTTCTTCACGCCCCTCCCGCACCCCAGGAAGGAACCGAGCAAACAAACACGGCCCTTTGCTGCTTCCATTGAACGAGTATCTCGCAGTAACCTCTTCCCTAAAAATAAAGCAGGAGTTTAAATAAGAGCTATATAAAGGCTTGTCAGGATGAATTCTAGGGTGCCAAGAGACATTTTGCATATTTAAGAGTATGCAAAGTGTCTTGGGGCACATTAGAATTCATCCTGACAAGCCTTTATATAGCTCTTCCTTCATCTCAAAGCGTCTCCGCATCCTCCTGCCTTACTCCAAATCATCGCCTCTGTGGCAGTGTCACAACAGAAAACTTTCCCCCCTATTTTAAGATCGCGTTAAAACGAGCGATTCCTATTCTTTCCCCGCATCCACAATTGAATCGTGCCTGCACGGGGCTCGCTGGCGAGAGCCGCACGCTTTCGGGAGCAGCCCTGGCGTCGCAGACCAGGTTTCCTGACCAGAAATCAGCAGAGTTTCTAGATCCGTGCGCGGGGGGCGGGGAGCTGTCTCCCAGCCCGAGAGGGCTCGGCGGCTGCGCTGGCAGCGAGCGGCCTCCCCTTGCAAGCTCTTTCACTCCGAGGTTACAGCCCTTGCTGCTCCGGGGTAGCTGCGCGTGCCCTGGACCCTCCTGCAGCCGTAGCCATCACCGAGGTGACAATATGTGCGTTCTTGTCCCTGCCGCCTTCCGTGTGAGTGGCCTGTCGGTGTTTGCTCACTGTACTTCTCACCTTTCAGGGGTGGCCGGTTCTCTAGAGACGCAGGCTGCGTGGGAGGTAGGGGCTTGAGAGGACCTGAAGCACCAAGACGCACCGGCTAGCCACGGAACTCGGTCTCTCTCCTCCTCTCGTGTCCTTTGAGTTGCAGTAGCTCAGCCTAGAATTGGACGTGTCTGGGGTGTTTTCACAGTACCTGGGTGGAACAGACCATGCGAGGAACAAACCTGAAAGGAAAAAATCATGCCTGTCAATCTTCCAGGGATGTCCTCGTTTTAAAATACCTGTGTTACACACACCTGCGCTTTAAGGACTTCAGTGTCAGGAGCGTCTTGCTGCTTTTTATAATTCAGAATTACTGCAGAGCAATTTTTTTTTGAGACTGCCATGTTCATCAGGGAGGCCTTGGGTGTAAAAAGAAATAGCAAAGTGGCTTTGGGGCGTTTTCGCAGGTTGCATTTCTGGGTCTACAAACAATGGGTCGCTCCGACAGACAAACGGGTCTCCTGTTCGTGCGGAGGGGTGGCCTTGGTGTGCACCTGCTGTTTGCAAGCGACTGTGCTTTAAAACAGTGGTTTTCAAACTAGGCTGCATGTTGGAATCACCTGAAGAGGATTAAGAACTCCTGATGCTCATACTCGAAACCGCCCCCCCCCCCCAGACTGGGTTTTAATTGCTCTGAGACGTGGCCCCAGGCTTTGGAATGCTTAAAAACAAACATTCTCCAGGTGATGTTAAGGTGACAAGATGAGAAAACCACTGTTTTAAATGTTATGCATTTCTCAAACCAGCCAGGGATGTCCTAAAACTTTTTTTAAAAACTTTTCATAAACTGGCTCTGGATTTTTGTGCAGGTTTTAGGCCGATTTTTTAAACTATCGAGACAAGCCTTGGTAGGTGCATCAGAGGCCCATGCACCAAAGGGTTGTGGGATTGACCCTGGGTCAGGGTGCCTTTGGGGACAGCCAGTCAGTTTTTCTCTCCCATTGATTTTTCTCTTTCTCCCTCCCTCCCTCCCTCTCCCTCTCTCTCCCTCCCTCCCTCCCCCTCCCTCCCTCACCTCCCTCCCCCCCTTCCTCTCTCTCCCTCCCTCCCCTCTCCCTCCCTCCCTCCTCCCTCCTTCCCTCCCCCTCCCTCCCTTCCTCTCTCTCCCTCCCTCTCTCTCCCTCCCCTCTCCCCTCCCTCCCTCCCTCCCTTCCCTCCCTCTCCTTCCCTCCCTCCCTCTCCTTCCCTCCCCCTCCCTCTCTCCCTAGAAGCAATAAAAAAATCTTTGGGTGAAGATCTTTGGGTGAAGATTTTTTTAAAAATCAACACAATGGACTTCTTCTTAACTCACATGTCCAAAGCCAGTGCGATGCACGTAGATTGCGTTGCACTCCCCTGCCCCCCGCCCCCGTGTCCGTCCCTCCCTTCCCCCTTCTCAAAAATTGTTAATCCTACGCCTAAGCCCTTCAAAGATGCTTTAAAAGATTTAGGTATAGCTCAAAATACCTGTTTTTTCCTACTATAAGAAGAAAAGCAACAACACATTTAGAACAAAATTGATTTCGCAGAGCGACTTATCTTACCTATATTTTCCAAGCTGACGATTTAGGTTAAGAGGTCGAGATGAGATAGGATGGAGATAGAACACTTCGTTCTTGGGCCTGTGCCAAAACTTCAGGTGCCCTTTGCGAAGTGTGAAATTTACTTTGTGAGAAATCTGTAAAAAGCAAAAGAGATCTGATGCTTGGATAAGTTTTTGTTTCGTCTCCAATGGGTTACTCACCGAACAGATAGTTCCACAGTCACGCAGACATAGAGGGGTTCAAATCCATGTTTCCAACGCTTCCAAATCTCTAAGTCTAGCCTCATGCTGTCCGCTGGCACGGGGAAAAATACAAAGACAAAACCAAGCAAATAATGTAGATTGATTGCACACCACATCTTATTATGAAACAAAATAGAAAAGAAAGGAATTTCAAAATATAATCCCCCTTCCCCAGGAGTATTTGTCTTGTTCCCCATGAAGTTAAAGGTCTGAAATAATGTGCCCATCAGGGGCTCAATGTTGCATGTCCATCCCAGTTGGTCCAAGGGCTTGTTATGATGGTAATGACCTACTGAAACGTGGGCTCGGGTTGCAACAATGCAATTGCAACCAGCTCACCCGCTGGGAGAAATATTTTATTATTGTCAAATGTCCTCCACAGAGATTTGTCTTGCCTGTTCCTGTTTAAATTAAATTCAAAGCAGAACTGCATTACTATTTCTCTGGAGTACATTTGAGATAAACAACTAGCCTCAAAATTTAGGATTCCTGGCTAGTTCAAATTTGTTTATTAGCAGAAAAATTATAATAGGTGACACCATCGCTGCAGGACTGTGATGACTGCAGCCACACGAGAGATCGAGAGAACTCCCTTTTTCATTACAGATGCCAGCCGATCCATAATTAACTGTCCCATCCTGTGTACGGCCTTAAAAAAGGAAAGGTGTCTCACTAACCTAACGCAGGGCCCTAGCACGGCACAGAAACGTGGCCGTGAGGGAATCTGCTCCAAGTAAGAAGTGGTTTTGAACTTGAGGTTGTAAACCAAATGTGTCTGTGTGTGTAACCATATTTTTAACCAGCACCGCGGTAAACACAGCACAGAAGCCCAGGACATGAATGAAAATGCTCTCAAAGCACACCGTCTTCTTTTCCAGTATTATTTAAAAAAAAAAAGAACTGAAGAGAATGTCCTAGACCGTGTATTGGAATCATTTTGCTGCAGGGCGTATACTGCAGCATTGCCAGATTTTGAAACTGGGATGATTTTTGTCAACACACGTTTTGTTGCTTTGGTAGTCAAAGGAGAACCGGACCTTGTTTTACAAAACAGTGCCTACTGCCTTTGTGGAAATGGCAGTGATCGGTGTGTTTTGTAACGGACTGGGCCTTGGAGAGCTGGTTTCAGGAACTGCATACAGACTGTTGGGAGGGGTCCCTGAGGTGGCCTAACGAGAAAACATCGCAGACCAGCAGGGGCATTAAATCATACTATTCACACTTCGGTTCCATCTGTCACGCCCAGTCGAATTTCACAGTTTTGTTGGAAAGGGCAGAACTGGCTGCTGTGAAAAAAACACAAAACCAAAAACCAACCAACCAGCCCCACAAAACTAAAGTGAGAAGGGCATTTTCCAAAATCGTGTCCAGAGCTATGCAAGGGTTGGCTTGTTTTTTTTTCCTTTTTCATATATGATAACATGTTTTACAAATGAAAAACAGTGCATGCCACTGTTTAAAAATACCCCGCAGGTACTTTGTATTAATAGCTCTGAAATGCCTTACCTCCCCTGGAGTTTTGTCTTGCTCTGGCCTGCCTTCGGCGGCCAAAGTGAGCTGAGCAGGCCCGCGGTGCCAGCTCTGTGGCTGATGCGGCGGATTCCCGATTCTCAAAGTTCATTCGTTCGGAAAACTGTTCGGAAAGCGGTTTGTTTGAAAACCCAGTCTCCTTTGTTTGGCACGTGAGAGGCACGTGACCGACCATGCAGGTGTCACCACGAAAGGGTTGTTGGGTAGAGAACTGAGACCCAGAATTCTGTGAGACGACGTTTTTTCCACAAATAACCTGGTCGAGAACCAAGACGTTCGAGAACTGAGCTTTGACTGTGTGTTTAAGTGCACATGCTGGAAAAAAATCTCTCCACAAAAATAAACACGAGGGCGGACAAAAGTAGGTTTACAGTTGTTTGGGAAAATAATAAAAGTAATATTGTAAGAACAAACTGTGTTTCACCTACTCACAACTGTATACCTGCTTTTGCCTACCACTGTGTGTGGGTGGTGGTAATTTCTGGTCTGGCTAATAAGTAAAATGATGTTTCGATACCACACTTAGCTATGACACATGGGGAATCTGGTGGCACGGGCGTTCCTTGTGGTGGTTTACTAAGAGGTGGTGCTGCGGACGGAAACAGCCTGGGGAAAATGACAGCCAATCGGTAAGTGACAGTGTCATGTGTGGCTCTGAGTCAGCTACACTGGGTTCAAGCCCCAGCTCTGCCCCTCACAAGCTGTGACCTTGCTACTATGTAACTTCAATCAATAGGGGTGAATGTCCTAGCAAAGGATTGCTGTTAGAATTAAATTAGATAATATAAGGAAACAGCTTACCATGTTCAACATGGCGAAAATTTATTTTTTCAAATTTATATTTTGCCCCCTTTTTTTTTCTTTCCCCAAGAGAGGCTGGATTAGACTCTGGGATGATCTCACAGAGATGGGTGGAAAGGTTGTGAGGGCAGAGGCCAAACATAGGTTAGTGTTTTGCAGCACATGCGCAGTCCAAGCATCAACTCCTGCTTTTGAAAGCGGGGGTGGGGGGGGATTAAAACCTCAGAGACACAGACAACAGCTTGATGATTACCAGAGGGGAAGGGGGTGGGGGAGGTAGGGGGGGGGTAAACCGTGATGGAGGGAGACGAGACTTGGGGTGGTGAACACACAGCACAGTATACACATGATGTGTTACAGAATCGTCCACCTGAAACCTGTATAATTGTACTCACCCACGGCCCCCCAGTGCATTCAGTAAAAGACAAGACAGTTTGTCTTACACCACGCCACTTTTACAAAAGACCAACATTAGTGCCTGTTTTCACTAAGGGAAGGAAATCCTGGGAGGGGTTTCGCTTCTACGACACAAGGCGTAGGGTGGGGCTAGCCTGGGGCACCTGCTTTACTGCGGCCGCTACAGAAAGGGCGGACGCAGCCTCCTCGGTGGGCGGCTCCGTCCCGGGACCACAGTCCCACCGGGTGGCCGCCGCCCCATCTGTGTCTGTGAGCACCAGCACGTCCTCGTGGTTGATGCCGTGTACCCGTTAGAACGCAAGGTGTGTCCCAGGTAGGTATCCAAAAGCCCAAGGGAGCCCATGAAGCTTTTACGCTTAACATTAAATGAGACTTAGTGAAGCATTTGGATTGTGATGAACAGAATAGACACTGTGTGTGCTCTGAATTTTGGGTCTGAGACCACTCAAAAATGTTGGCGTGTAAATTGATTGTGGCTTCTTCACTTCATGGCATTTCCGAAAGTTTCCTGGGAACCCTGCTTTTTTGGGGGGTGGCAGTGGGACCCTGGGAAAGCCCCGGGTGGCTTCTTTTGGGCAGACAGCTGTCGAGTAGGATCAAGTCAGTGCGCGTGTGACAGTGAGCAGTGCAGGTCTGGCTGGAAACCGGTCCTGAACCTAACTCTGTGCTGGGCGCTAAGCTACTTCTTCGAATGCATTATTAACCTGAACATCCGTAACAGCTTTCTGGGACAAGTACTTCCAATATGTCCGTTTCGTAGGCGAGGGAACGAGGCTCTGAGAAGTCGAAGGACTTGTGGTCCGAGGGCAACGCGGTTGGTACACATTTCAGCTAAGTCTTCGTATTTGTGAAAGGTTTCTTGTTTTTGTTTTGAACGAAGCGAGGCTCTTTCATTGTGCCAACTGATCTCTTACTTGGGAATTTGCAGGACTTCCTTGTTAGTTCTAACCATCTGTTTACAGTCCTGGATTTTCTGTGTGAATGATCTATCTACATACCCTCTACATTCAGATTATGAACGGATCCATTTATTTCTGATTCTTTCTAGTCATATCTTCTGATAGGCAATTAAAAGCAATGCCTCTAGCATTCTGACTATAAATTATCTTTTCAGGTCCACCATGATGTTAGATTTGTTTTCTTTCTTCCAAGGTACAGATGGCAGAACTTTTATCAGTGGGTTGCTTGTGTAGAACACACAGGGCCATTTCTCTGCTTTTTATCAAAGATTCCCACTGTGTTTGTCCCAAAGCCACGCCCACATGTTTAGGTTTTCATCACGGCAGCAGCGTCATCTCTAGACACTGCATGTTCTATCAATCAGTTTTTTGCTGAGTAACCAAACAATGCCCCCTCTGGTTTAAAACAGGTTCTGATTTCTTGGAGCTGACTGGGGTGACCAGACAGGGCTTGACTGAGTGGCTCTGTCTCTACCCGTGGGTCTGGCTGGTGCAGGTGCGCTCCTTTAATTCACTGTGGGGGCGTGATTTCCTCGTGGATGCCCTTAAATAGAGTAAGGATGTTGCCTTCCTTTCTCCTGATTTCTTAAGAATTTTTATAGCGCTTGGACTTGGAATTTTATTAAATACTTTTTCTTGCATCTACTGACATTCTTTGATTTTCCTCCTTTATTCTGCTCGTAGGGCAACTTATATTGATCGCGAGTTTAATATAAAACTAATTTTGCATTCCTGAAATAAACCTAGCCTGATCGTGGTGTATTAATCTCTTCGTATATTGTTGAATTTGGATTGCTTACGTTGTAAGAATTTTCCCATCTCTGTTTATTTATGAACAAGAAAATTCTATAATTTTTTATAATCTAATTGCTAGGTTATGATATAAAGGTTATCATAAAATAAGTTGGAAGAATGGAACCTTTTTATCTTTTGTTCTCTGAGAGAATTTGTATAAGATCGATTTTTTTTTTTTTTGTAAAGGCGCACTGAAATATTCCAGGGAAATGGTGTGGGCCTTGTGTTTTCCCTTGGCAAAATTACTTATTTAGGATTATATTTAGTAATAATTGTAGCACCATTTTGACTTTTAAATTTCCTTTTGACTTGTTTGTATTTTTGTAGGAATTCATGCCTTTCATCTGTATTTTCAAATACGATGGTCTAACACGGTTCACAGTTTTCTCCTATTAATTTTTCAGTGACTTCAAAATCTATAGTAAAGTGGTTGTATTCGTTTCCTGTGGCTGTTGCAACAAATTATAGCCAACTTGCTGGCTGAAAACGGCAGACATGCACCCTCGGGCTGGTGTTTCAGGCTGGTGAGCCTGAAACACGTCTCACCAGCTCCACACCAAGGTATCAGCAGGAACCTGCATTCCTTCCAGGGCCTCTGGGCAGGGGTTCCAACTTTTGGTGTCTCTGGGCCACACTGGACGAAGAAGAGTTGCCTTGGGCCACACATTAAGTATACAAACCCTTCACAAACACTGATGAGCAAATTAAAAAGTTTTATGTAAATTTATGGTTTTGTGTTGGGCCACATCCATAGCCATCCTTGGGCGGCATGCGGCCAGCAGGCAGCGGGTGGGACACCCTTGCTGGATGGTCCATTCCTCGCCTCTTCCACTTTTGGGGTGGCCAGCACTCCCCGCCCCGTGGCCGCATCACTCCCACCTTCTGGGCCGGTCGC
Source organism: Phyllostomus hastatus (assembly GCF_019186645.2). Classification (NCBI taxonomy): domain Eukaryota; kingdom Metazoa; phylum Chordata; class Mammalia; order Chiroptera; family Phyllostomidae; genus Phyllostomus; species Phyllostomus hastatus. The sequence continues at coordinate 17,377,655 of NW_025333607.1, forward strand.
TCAAAGTCTCTCTGCTGCGTGTACATTGGTGCATCATCTTCACTCTGTGTGTGTGTGTGTCTCCCTCCCTCCTCATAAAAATATCATGATGGTCCTTAGAATCCACTAGTATCACCTCCTTATATCAAGATCCTTACCCACATCTGCAAGCGCCTTTTTCCAAATAAAGTAACACGGTTTCCAGGGATTAGGACCTTACTTCTGTGGAAGCCATCCTTTGGCCTGCTACAGTAGTGATGACTTCTTTCATGTCTAACTTCAATTATTTGCACCTTTTATTTCTTAACCAGGCCTTCCAAGGGTTATGGATTTTTAAAAACTTTTTCAAGGAACACACTTGATTTTTTACCTCCTCCTCTATGATATGGTTGCTGATATGCTAATTTCTATCTGTCTTCTTTCCTTTATTATTTGCTTTTTAGACTAATTTGCTTTCTATAATCTTCTTAACATATTCATTCCTTTTCTTCTTTCCCTCTTTTCTAATGTATGTCCTGAAATTTTCTCTTCAACAGCTTTTGCTCCTCCACATTTTTTAAGTTAGTGTTTTGTGAACATTTAAATTCAAAATAATTTCTAATACCCCAAGCTGTTTCTTCTTTGATCACAGTTTACGTAGAAGGATTTTTTAAAAACTTATTTTGGTTATTTACATCATAATTGCACTCTGGTCAGACAACATAGTCTGGATAAATTCTCTCCTTTGAAATTTGTGGCGACTTCCTTTGTGGCTCATTACAGGGCCACGTTTGTAAATATTCACATTTTCTTCAGTGGCTAGGTTCACTGTTAGATACATTTTCCTTCAGTAAACTTTGTCCATCAAATCTACTATGATTTTTATAATATCTTAAAATCCTATTGAATTTTGTTTTCTTGTTCTACAAGTTCCTGAGAGAGGCACATTTAACTATCCCAATATGACTGTGGATGTGTGTTGCCCATTATAAATTTGTCAATATTTGCTTTATATTCTTTGTGACTACATAAATTCAGCCTTTGTGAACGGTTTTGGCCAATGACACCTTTGTCATTGTGAATTGTTCTTCTTTAGCTGTAGGGTCCATTTTTACTTAAAGTCTATTGTTTCTCTTAACATAGCTCCAGTAGCATTATTATTATCTTGTGTGTGATGTGTGTTTTTTCATCCTTGTTTTTTTTGTCTCCTCTCTCTTTTCCTGCCCCACAATAACAAAGTGGGGGAAGGGTGGTGAAGGTGGGGTGCAGGGGGTGCGGGGGGTGGGGGTGGATAAACAAGGCCCAGGGAGAAGGCCCTCCCTCGCTTCCCCAGCCTTTCACTTCCTGTGTGTTGTCTCTTCATCTTCACACTGTCTGTGCAGTACCCAAAATATTTCTCACAGTTTAGGTTTTTTTTAACACTTCATCTCAATTTTGAGACATCCCTGGTGTTGAGTGTAGGGGGAAGTTTAGGCAGCTCATGCTAATTAATGCTTTTAAAGGAAAAAAAACTGTCAGGGATTTCTAAGATTTACTTTATTATTATTATTATTATTATTATTTTATTATTTTTATAGAAGTCCATTTAGTCTCACTGACAGTGACTTAGGCTAAAGTCAAAGTAGCTGAGAGGAAGGAAAATGGAATTTCTGACTCCAAGGATAGTGTTGGCTGTGTGCTGCTGTTTTTAAGTTAATCTATGGGTCTTCCCATTAGTACCCGCCTTATTCTGTGGTCTTGCACATTGTATGTGTTGGAGTTGTCGATTTGCTTGGAATGGTACTCCTCTCTCTTTCTCATTAACCGATTTGGTCCTTTCTCATAATGGCCATCGAATAAAATAAATTCTTTCTGAAAGCCTGCAGTGTTTCACACATGTGAATTTGTTCTTAGAAGGGATGTGAGTGTGACTTTTAGAAGAACCTGAAGAGTTTCTGAGTGAAATTTCCAACAGATACTTCAGCATTCTGCTGCGGGTGTTCCCAGGATAGCCAACAGCAGAGCCGTGAAATGAGGCAATACTGTAGCCCAGTTCATCCTCAACAGCGATATCACTTTTAAAAATTTTACTTATTGGTTTTAGAGAGAGATTGATTTGTTATTCCATTCACTTATGCATTCATTGACGGGGAATCAAACCCACAACCTTGGTGTAGTGGGACGATGCTCTAACCAACGAAGCTACCCGGCCAAGGCATGATGCCTTTCTCTGTACTATTCTTCTATAATATACACCAAGACTTCACATATCAGAGCTGGAAGTCAGTGCGTAGATGCCCTGTCCCAGTTCGTTTATGTTACAGATGAAAAGCCAACCAAGAGAGTTTGAGTCTTGTCCAATGATCTACTCTAAGTTACTTGCTTTTCTTCGTTCTACCTGTCCCCCTATTTGCAGCCATGCCTGATCAGTTCAGGCTTTAAGGGATGCTGCTGTCTACATGCTAACTGACGTCCTTTTCCTCTCTCCTCCTTTCCCATTTATCTGGGGTCTCAGGTTCATCATCATAAAATCTGCTGGATAATATAACTCTCCGTCACATCAGACACAAAATTTCCTTTTTTGACACTAAGTACTGTATCTCTAACCTACCCTTTTGAGCCAGCCTTATCTCCAAGTGCCCCAGAGATCGAGTCCTCCCGGGTGTCTTCAAAGCCACGAACGAATCCTGTCCCTCCGTTCCCCCTTGGCTCACGGCCCTCTCCCACTATTTTCCAGGAAGTCGGCCCCAGCCCTGTTCGCTCTTGCGTGCCTGGGTTTCTTGTGGATCTGCACCACGCAACCAAGTTTTCTTTGTTGTGTATTCCAGCTAGAACACACACAGCACGAAGCCAGAGCGCCCCTCTCTGGTTTTCATGTGCACCGTTTCTAGCCCAGCACAGTGCTCCCAGGCGTGGGGTCAGAGCCGGGCCACGACTGAGCCCCCAGACCAGAGTGGTGGTCTTTCTCCTTTGCTCTCACTCCTTCCTTTCCTCCGCAAACAAGCATTTCCCCCACCCCAGATACCTGGCCGCCTCAGGCTCTTTGTGCAGATCTTCAGAGAGGATTGTCCTCATCATTGTAGTTAAGCCAGGAAGCGCCTTCCTGGGCTCACTGCCCCCTTTCCTGCTGTATTTTTCTGCAGAGCAGTTACCACCATCAGACATTTCTCTGTAGAGCACCTTGCCTCCTTATCCGATTGTCTCCCCTCGAGGCGGGCATGCTCCATGAAGCCGGGTGTTGGTCCTCTGTACTTGTCACCGTAGGACCTGTGCCTGGGACAGCGTCCGCTGTGCAGCCTGGAGAAGTAGCGATGGCGAGTCCCTGGTGTGGGCGCCATGGTTCCTGGAGAAGGACGTGGAGAAGCAGGCACATCCCCTGCGTCTGTGTAGTCCTGGGGCAGGGGGGACAGGCTCTGAGCAAGTGATTCCAACTGCAGGGATGAGTCCTTTCAAAAAGGAAGTCCTCCCTGGCTGGCGTAGCTCAGTGGATTGAGTGCGGGCTGCAAACTAAAGTGTCGCAGGTTCGATTCCCAGTCAGGGCACATGCCTAGGTTGCAGGCCACAGGCCCCAGCAATCCTTAAAAAAAAAAAAAAAAAGGAAGTCCTGGCAGCTGGGTGTGAGAGGAGAGCCAGAATCCCGCCTGTCTGGGTTGAGGAAGTTCTCCCCGCAGACAAATTATTTCAACAGAGAATAATTCGCTCTTTGCTTCCCTAAGGACAGAGGGAAAGGAAGAGAGAACAAGTTGGTACAGGAGATCTGAAAGCGAGACACCAAAGACTTGCCGAATGGCAACAACGATAGGCCGATTGTTGACCTCGCGATTGCACCTTCAACCGTGTTTGATGGCACGCGAACCAGCTGGGTGCTGTGCGTGTCTGCCTTCCCGCTGGCTTCTTTCAACCCTGGCAACGTGGACGCGTTCCCAGTGGGGCCGCCCGGCCCGAAACCGCCCTGCACCTCACGTCTTAAAAGAAAGCATAGGCAGACAGTCCTAGATAAAAGGCCTTACAAAGCAATCCTTATTCGGATATGGACTGCAGTGTAGTTCTCTCCCTCTCCCCGGCCATGAAAGTTCCTATTTTTAATTTTTAAGGCTGTGTTTTGTGCTTCCTCACACAAAATCTACATGGCAGTTCTGTCCACGGAGCACTCCCTGGCCCGCGTCAGAGCCGGGTGCCATCTGGACTCGGTGCTGTTTTCCTTGTGCCAGATGCTCTGTGTGGCTGGGGAGTTCATTCTCACCCCTGCCCAGGCCCTCCCTTCAGCGGAAGGTTTATATTCATTTGAGTCACATTTAAAAGCAGAAGTCTTTTTTTTTAAAAACATAATTCTGCCATCAGAACACCGGAACATCATCTGGCATTCTGTATACACCGTGCAAACCCACCCTGTGGAAGTGGAGAGGGGTTGAAGTACTATTTCAGACTAGTTTTAATCACGTGAGGTGGGATGCAGTTTTTGAAAATGTCACATTCTTACTCTCCAAGCGACACCACTTATTTCCACACCACAGCTATACTTCCTTGGCCTTCGGCAAAACGAGGGAGAGTAAAAGTGTAATCACAGGAGAGGGGGCTAGCAATATTTTTAATTAAAGGGAAAAATTTTAAAGGAAAAAGGAAGTAATAGTTATTTCAATTAATCTTCCTAGGATGGCCCTGTGGGATCTGTAATTATCTCCTTTTTTTTTTTTTTTTTAGATTAGGAAACAGAAAGTGATCATTTGGAGCAAGTAGGAGAGAATGAGACTTTGAATCCAGGTCTGAATGCCCCTGACATCTGTGTTTTATCCATTATGCCAAGTAGCCTCTAAGAACAGATAAATGCATGAATAAAGCAAAGTGAAAATAAGGTAAACCAGAGAAAGAGGGGCAACAGTTTGTTTCTTTCATGTAAGCCTTTCGTTTAGTAACTGTGGGTAATTAAATGGTTTTCTTTCTATCATGTCATTCTTGGCTTGATTCTGGAGCAGTGTTTGATTTCTGAGTAAAACATTGCTAGTTGTTGAAAAATATGAATTTAAGCTTTAAAAATTAAATTAGAGTGTCAATGGAATCTTCTTTAAACCAAACAGTATGCTTGAATATTTGTATCCATGCGACGTGATAACCAAGTTGGCAGTGGCCCATGAGAGGAACCACAGAGAATCTGATATGTCTGTTTAAAATCAGTTAGGAGCTCATGGTGGGAAAATGGGGACAACCGTCATTGAACAACAGTAAAAAAAATAGAAGCTAGATGGGAGGAGGAACCGAAACTCAAATTCTCCTGGCTTTGGCTTTACTTCCCAGAAGTCAGAGACTTGCCCTAGTGTGTCTTAATATGCCTCTGGGAGTTGGTCTTCTACATACAGAGAGAAGACTGTTCTGGATTCTTCCATGGAGAAGGGTGGGGTGATCGATACAAGAGCCAGAGCTTCTCTGTCCAGGGACCCAGAATCCAGGAAGGGTTATCAAACACTTGGAGCCGTGGGAGGTCAAAGGAGGACATGACCTTTACCAGGGCTGCTCCAGAAAGGTATCGGAGAAAGACCTGTGAGCTGGCGCAGCGGTACCAAACACCAGGACTCAGGGAGGAATCTAGTCGGCACTTAGACACCGGTAGGGTAATGCAGCTGGTGTGGCATCCTCAGGTCGTAAACCAGGTCAGAGAACCTGGTATGTGCCAAGCAAGTATCATGAGGAAGATGGAATGACAAATCAGAAACCATTGGAAGAACTCATGTCAGGGGACAGGGGCTGGCGAGGATGAGAGGTAGCTTTCAACTTAATTCGTTTTCCCTGAAAGTAGCACTGACGGAGGCCCAGAAAGGTACTCTGGAGTCTGGCTGATGATTGCACCTGGGACCTTGCGCAGTCCTGCCATCTTTTTTAACATGCAGTTCCATCGTCTGGAAAACAAGAGGGTTGCATTGAGTTGTGTATGAGGTCTCTCCCAGCTGCGCAATCGTGGTTCCAGGTATGTGAAGGAGACGCTTATAAGACAGGTGCTGAGACACCATCACAGTACACAAAAAAGACAACCAGGACAGCAAGCGGCTTAAATGAAAGGAGAGCATGCAATTAAAACTATCTCATTGCCTTAATTATGCACGGAATCCCCTTTGATATTCTAAAATGATGACAGACAGCCATTTGCTGGGGACGGTTTTTGCATAATAGCTACCGTGTCTTTGGTCCTTCCAATGGGTCAAGTGCTATATTTAACACTGTGCATGCTTCATTTCATTTAATACTCAAGACCGACGAGGTAGGCGCTACCACTGTCCTCCCTTTGACAATGAGCAAAGGGACGAGTGCAGAGCTCAAGTGAGTTTCCTCAGGTCACGAATATACTAACAGGCAGGAGTGAGGTTGGCCCTCAGTCTGACCAAGTACAGAGCATTTGCTCTTAACCTTGACAATCTCCTGTCTTAGACCAGAAACGGACCAGATCAGTTGGTGAGATCCCTTCCTTCATCGCTGTGAGCATGGAACAGCTGATAAAAGTTTGAGTATAACTTTTTTTTTCCCTGGGATGTTGCCTATCAAAGAACAAATATCTAGTGTTTACCGAAATAAAAGTTCTATTACATTTCTTCATGTCAGAATATACAGAGGGTTTATGGGCTTCTCCGGGAAGGAAAGGAAATACAGCTGTTTTCGCAGGTAATAACAGTTTATTTTATGTCCTATTTTCTTTAACAGTGATTGCTCTTACTTGGAAACTCTCCTGGCATTTTGTAGGCAATAAAAACGTAAAAAGAATGCTCTTGGCAGGGAGTTTCAGAGGCCCGGCCTCCGGTTTATAATCTGTGGCAGGAGCGTTGGCAACCTGATTTCGGGTCGGTTCATCAATATGCCCGACAGACCCGCGGGAGCCGGGGCCACTACTCCACAGACGTCCCTCGGGTCAGTTCTTCCGTCCTCGGCACCTCCGATGCCAGCGTGGGCACGGACAGAACCGTGCCAATTCGAGAAAATGCTAAGGAGCGTGTTTTCTGCAAGAGAGACACGGATATGAAAATGTGACTATTGCAAAGGAAAACCTGCGAATATTTTTACGTTTTAATTTCACGCTAATAACGGTTAATTGCTTTCTGATTAAATGTCCTTGTCCAAGCTTGGGGCTAGTCCAGAGCAGAACTGTAAATGAAGCCACGATGGATGCCTCAGAGAACAACTTCTGAGGCATCTCCATTGTTTACCTCTCTAGGACCTTTTCTCCCCGGGTCTCTCCCTGAGGTCGCATTCTGAGTGGCCCCAGGGGACTCATCTTGTTCTCTGAACCTTCTCTGCTCCCCCTGTGGGTCCCATTGGCCTAACTTGCTCCTAATAAAATTATTCTGAATGAATGGGAATGGGCACCTTGGCCTTTTTAGCTAATTTGGAAAGAGGGCCTATGTGAGAATCAGTGCTCTGAACGAAGCAGGGTGCTGGGTGTTCTGCATCTCCCCAGAGCCCTGTGAGACTGGTTATCTATGAAAGAGCCGTGGCACCTGCAGGAGGGAAGAAAGATTTGCTTGAGGGCCCACGGAGACGGCGTGGAAGGCGATGGTAGTGAATCCTGTGCTTTCTCTTATTCTGCATTTTCTCCCGTGAATTTTTAGTCTTGGTCATTGGAGATGAAGCTAAAGTTGGAGGCTGCTTAAGCGTCTGGCAGTGGATGCGTAAGAGTCAGGAAGGAGGAGGAGCACTTAGTAGGTCTGTTATTCTTCCACTCAATCAACTCTGGAATTTTCTGTCCTTGTTCATTGTCTCACTGCCTACAAACATCTAATAGCATAGTTATAACTATAATACCCTATCATACTCGAATAATTGTCTAATACTTTTTTATATTATTTCACCTATATCAAGAATAAGATCTTGGTCCTGCTAGTATTTGTTTCTCTTACCTGTTCGTTGAAAGCTCGGAGACATAACGACACTACTTCCCAGGCACTTTGATGTTGTAGGGCTAGACTGAGAGGCACAGTGGGAATTGAAGATAATTTTATAAATGTTTTTGTTGTATCCCCTTGCTAGGGGAGTCTGAGGGAACTTTTAACAAGTGTGGGTGGCTAGCGTTTGTTTGTTTCAATGGCAGTGTGTTCAGGAAGGGGGAGAGGAAGACAATCTCATGACCTCCTACAGTTTATGGATATTGAGGTCAGCGAGTCCGTGGCGAGACAGAGAAGCACAGTGTTGTGGCATTTATCACGACACCCTTGACTACGTGGATGGCTTCGAGGAGAGGGGTGGCTCGCGGTTCTCAGGAGAGGACTTCCTGCATGACCCCCAGGCACGCATATTTCAGCGCTTGAAAGATCGGCTGGCGGATCAGAGCAGGAGAGAGCAATGCCCTGGGGCCCAGAGGGTGCCCGGGCACTGGCAGTGGGTCCGGGACTGCAGAGTCTGCTCGCGGTCAGCACAGGCGCCCTGCAGAGTGCCCTCCAAGGAAGAGGGCGGGAGTCCAGGCCACTCCCAGGTGCTCCGCCGCATTGGGCCAGCTGTGAGGGAGCTGCAGCCCGGCTCCCAAAGCGTTTGCCTAGACACAAGCTGCTGGGAGACACAGACAACAGTGTTTAAGCATTTATAGGCTGTAAAAGTGCTGGAGGCATGCTGACCTTCCCGTCTACTTTTGCATAAGTGGGGAAAAGGAATTTCAATGGGATCCAAAAATATGGGCAATATGGACAACAGCACTCCACAGCAACGCTAGAAATCTGGCGTCTCACGTGTGAATTTCAGAATGGGCTTCGTTCATTACCACCAACTGTATGGGGTTCTTATTCTTAGAATGTGGGGTATGTTAACATTGTTTATACTGAGAGAAAGAGGCCTCTTGCCTTTGCTCGGAGATTTTGTTCTGAAGAACTTTTTTTTTTGCATTTTCTTCACATACAAGGGTCATTTGCATGATTAAGCATTAAGAAGTTAAGTAATCAGTGCCTCCTAAAGGGTCTCTGGAAAATCAGCAATGTTACCAGAAGTTCAGTTTTTGTTTCTATTCTTGTTTTTTAGCTTTTGAATTTTCTGAGATGACCCAGCAATTGTGGCCCTCATTATGTTACTACCATATTCCTAATAAGTAGGAGGTTATCTCACACTGGTCAGGGGGCTTTTCCGGACACTGTCAGCCTCTGAGCCAGCAAGTCTTACCGGTATTGCTTAGATAATAATTGACATATATTTGTAATAATAAATTACATGTAAGTATGAAAAGATCTTAAGAAAAAGCCTACCTAATATGAATGCACATTAAACACCTTTATAATTTTTGTGATTAGCATCATTTAATATTCAAAACTACTTTATACAATCCCTAGGACATAGTAGGGCTTAATTATTGTATAAATAAACTGATGGGCATAAAATTGATGGCAGTGACCTATTTAAAGAAGAAACCAAATACTACACATTAGTTTTATCAAGTAGGCTGACTGCTCTGGCAGCCTCAGCACGACACACCTATGCAGCCTGCTGGAGAAAACCGAGCCAACAGAAGGAGACTGAGGGTTTAGAATTGAATGTCCCCAGTAAACTGCTATGAAGGTGACTTACTTATTTTGGTCAAAGTATTTGTCTGTTCCAAGTACCAGACTTAGAGCTGAAACCCAAGGATAAATAGTCACAGTCCTCTTTCAAAGGGTTGATGGGTCCTCAGATGCCATTATAGAATTTATACATCACATGTAATTACATTGCATGTAGAACATGTATATAACATTGCACATGATATCTATTGATCACCCGGAAACGTCAGAGAATGGGATGGAAGAGGCCCACCGTTACCTGGAAAGTATTGTGATACGTACACAGGGCATTTAGGGGTTATCATTCTGATGACCTGCGCTCTAACCCCATTGTACACGAGCCCTGAGGTTTAGAGGGAAGAGAAATTAGTCTAAGGTTATGCATCTTATAAGTACTAGACCAAACATTTGTGGCGTCCAGGCTATTATTCCCAAATTCCACCTCCTCCCCACTCTCCGTCCCTCTCCATTGCATCGTACTGTGTCACACACTGCACACGTTTTTAATTTATTTGCCCTATTTTGCCTTGATAATACATTTCAAATATCCTCCCTTGGCCTTCTATGCTTGCGTTCGCCAAGTGGGGGGAGAAAAATGAGGGTTTGTCCAGAAGTTTTGTCTTGAATTACTCCAGGCTGACCTACCACTTAAAAAAAAAGATAATTCACAAAATAAATCTATGAGTCTTATCTATTCAAAATACAACATGTAGAGTCTGGAAAGGACCGTAGAGGCCTCCTCCTTTTTCATTTTACGAATGACGAGACCGAACTCATGATGGCACCTTTAGTTGAAATTCATTCGTCAATCACTCAGAAAACAGGACGGGGGCAGGGCTTTTACTTGAGCATTATTCAAGCCGTGATTTGCAGGAAAAGGCCTACTCTTTGTCGCTTGGATTCTTGGCATTATTTTTTAAGCCATGGTAGCCAAAATAAATCTACTTCAGAATAAATGCATTACTGGTATGTTCTTGTCTGGGATTACCAGGTTCCTGTGGGTCAGATGGAAACAAAACTAAAAAAAGGGAAAATCCAGGGGAAGTAACCTTTGCAGATGAATTTGGTTCTCCCACCCCGGTTTATGAGGCAGCAATCTGGCCACGCTTATTGATTATCAGACAAGACTACTAATCCCCTTAAGGTCATTTAGTGGACTTAATTAAAGAGCAGTTAGCAAGCCTCTCTTTACCAAAGTAATGTGGCTGTTAAAAGTGATTTGTGCTTTACCAATACGGTGGCTATTAATCTGAAGGTCAATTTGTCATTTATATTTTCCCAAACAAATATATTTGGTAGGTCAAGTGAGCAGTGATATTTATCACAGGGCCTCTTGATGCACTATATCTGTAATTGTCAATTAAGAAAGAAAGTCGGTATGAGAGAACAGTGTCACCCCCAATTATCGCTTGCCTAACAGCCTCATGTTTCCTTCCTCTTGCGAAGGGTGTTGGAGGAAACAGTCTTGATTTGAAAACCAGATTTTTTTTCTGTGTAGTCTGGTGTGTTCCAAAAAGAATTGGACCAGGAATGAAGGGAAGAGATAAATTCGCACGATGGAGTAGTTCCAGAGACATCACAGGTAGCTGCACTTATGACAAGTAATTTCACGTGGGGGCTGTGGGGGCTGTGGAGGCATGCAGGTGATGGGCTTTGCTGCCTGGCCCATCAGAGCCTTCTCTGCTGGGTCCTGTGCTCTGGTCCTACAACCTGCACCGTGGTACAGGCAAAGGAGCCCTGTGTCAGCTACCCAACACCCCTGCGGATGATGGGGCGGTGAGGGCTTGCCAAGGAAAAGGAAGAGGGATCTCTCAGAAGGTGCTGGCTCGGTAGGACACAGGCCTCGAGCCACAGCTGCCTGCCGCAGCTGACTGTGCAGCTGCGCTCTTCCAGGGAAGCGCGCAGAGGGTTCTGAGCGCCAAGTGAGGGGGATGGGCTTTACACCGCCTCGCTCTTCTAGGCTTCGTTTCCGTTTTCCAAAGGGGAAATGGATCCATAAAGATGACCATCCACTTGGGAACACATAGGACACACAGCTCCTTGGAGAAAACAAAGGTTTCATTCACCCAGGAGAATAAACCAAGGTTTTACTCACAGAGACTGTTTTTGGTCTGTTTCTCCAAATTACAGTTTGAAACGTTAGACTGTGATCGTGGGGGAGAGAAAAGGCCGTAGTGGTTTTTGAGCAGTCAGCGGCGGAGGGAAATATATTTAAGTGTCATGTCACTGAATGACCTGCAGGGGGCGTCTTGGTCCTTTCTGACTCAGGGCTCTTTGCGACCCCAGCAACCCTGTCGCAGTGGTGCCCCCCTCAGAGCTGCCCACAGGTGCAAACCCACAGCGCTGTGGCCGGTACAGAGGCTCCCACCCATGACAGAGGCTCCCACCCATGAACTCGTCTGATTTCCATTCCGGCTCAAGGGGATCAGTGTTATGACGCCGAGATAGTCCATCGATTCTGTACAATTTTGCTCTTGGGATGGAGACACATGTTTTGGGGTAATTACCTGGCTCTTTGGGAGTACCTCTGACATGGTCTTCTTTTGTATTTCCAACTATTACTCTAACACCCGTGTTCCAGATGCACTGTTGTGGTAGCAGGAGAGCCAGCTGATGCACCATGGCTGTTCTCAGGGGGCCAGTGGGAGAGGGGTGAGCCTTGGGCTTGGAGCCTGGTAGTCAAACTTAGGAGGAACCAGGGGAGTGGTGTGAAATGCACGGTACCCAGTGACATGCATTGGCCTCGTGGGTCCTACCAGGCACGGGGTTACCTCTCTTGTCATACAGCTACCCAACCATGAGATATTATTTTCTCCTGCTTACAAGTCACAAATCCTCCGCCGGGTGCACTGATTACTGGGGTCTGGGGAAAAGTGCTTGTCCTATGTTATAACCATCAGAGGGAAGAAGAGCATCGTATGGATGTCTAACCACTAGGCTGTATGCCTGAAACTATTGTAAAATAATGGAATGTCAGCTGTAATTGAAACGTAAAAATTACACCAAAAAATGAAAGGAGGAGGGCAGATGAATGGGCTCTTAAGAACAGAAGCCAGAAGCATCCCAAACCACCCTACACACACACACACACACACACACACACACACACACACACGCACACTCAAATATTGAAGGATTAATGATAACCCTTCATTAGTGATCGTGGCGTTTATGGTCGCCAAGGTGAGTGGCAGAGAGGGGAGGTAGCTTCAGGTACTGTGCACGACAGGTTTTGTAAGCTCTCCCCAGGTCAGTGGAAGGCTGACCCCTAAGGTAAAACAAACCAAATTCCAAAGAAAAACCTTGCACACATCTGTAATATTAACATGGGGCAGTCATGCCTTAAAAACACATGGTATTATTCCCCATTTTCCTGTTGGTCTGGGTGTACAGGCAGCTGAAAAAGCCAGGGCTGTGCTGTGACTCAACTGAATTAACCAAATTCTTAATTTTCCTTCTGTGATTTGTTTTCCCTAGCTGGGTTTATTTTTTCCTGCGCTTTTCTTTAACTTTCTTTATAGGTGCTCATGTTTGCCTCTGTTATAGTTGTATCCAGGACACCTCTTTAATATTCCTTCAGTGACTATTACATTTGATTTACAAATACATTCATTTGGATATTTTCAAGCTGCTTATGAGTTAGCAGTATTTGTAATGTCCTATTTATCTAATACAGTTGCTTGTGCTGTTTTCATAATCAGATCAGGATCATTAAACCATTTTTGAGATTAAATAGCACAAAACCACTTTTTTCTCTTTATGTGCCCCATTAATATTAGAGCTTATGCTTATACCATGGCTTAATGTTTTAATTTTTAAGTATCATTTGTGTTACTCTGGAAAGGCTCTGTTATCTAATTGTGAGGATTGTCTCCTTTACCCACCAGCACTATCTCTACAGATATTGGCCTCCATGTTTCTTTGACCTGACAGGTTTTTAACCTTGGGAATTTCTCGGGACATCACTCAAGATATCGTTGTTTATGCTTGTTAAGTTGTTAAAGACTTTCTGGAAGAGCGAAATTAGGTTTAGAACCCAGTCAGGAGGGAGGTACAGAGACTTGTCATGCACCCCCTGCCCACACATGCATAGCCTCCCCCATTGCCAATGTCACTCACCAAAACGACGCATCCGTTCACCAAGGACGAACGTGCACTCACACAGACGCTTCAGCTGCAGTCTGCAGTTCGCATTACGGGTTCACTCTTAGTGTTGTGCTTTCTATAGGTCTGGACAAATGGCTGATGATATGTTTCCCCAGTTACAATAGCTTACCCTGAAATACAGTGAAAATAGTGTTATTATTGCCTGAAAAATTCTCTGGGCTCTGCCTACTTATGTCTTCCCCCTCAACCCGCCAACTCCTTGCAACCCCTGATATTTTTATTGTCTCCATTGTTTTGCTTTTTTAAGAACATCATGTAGTTGGAATCACTCAGTAGGTAGCTTTTTCAGTTTGGCTCTTTTTTTTTCACTTCATAATAGGCATTTAATATTCCTAAATGTCTTTTCAGGGCTTAATAGCTCATTTCTTTTTAGCACTAAATAATTGTCTGGATGGACCAACGTTAATTTATACATTCACCTACTGAAGGGCTTCTTGTTGCTTCCCAGTTCGTGAACAAAGCTGCTATAAACATCTATAAGCAGGTTTTCATGTCGACTTAAATTTTCAGTTCCTTTGAGTCAGTACCAAGGAGCGTGGCTGCTGAATCACGTGGTAAGAGTAGGCTTAGTTTTGTAAGAAACAGCCAGACTGGCTTTCAAAGAGAATGAACCCTGTTGCCTCCCACCCCCAGGGGGCAGTGTTCCAGGTCTTAGGCATCCTGGTAGGTGTGCAGGGGCGTCTCACTGCTGCTTTAACGCACATTTCCCCGATGACATACAATTCGGAGTGCCTTTTCGTACGCGTATTTGCCATCTGCGTATTGTCGTCATTGAAGTGTTAACATCTTTGGCGTATTGTTTAATCAGGTTGTCTGTTTTCTTATTGTCGAGTGTTAAGGTTCCTTTGTCCGTTTCTATAACAGTCCCTCCTCAGGTCTGTCTTTGCAAATGTTTTCTGCCGGTCTGTGTCTCAGCTTCCCACTCCCCCGATAGCATCTTTTGCAGAGCTGGGTTTTTCATTTCAGTGAAGTCCAGATTGTCAATGATTTCTTTCATGGGTCTTGTTGTCCTCTGGTGTCGTACCTAAAAAGGCATCCTCATACCCGAGACCTTCTAGGTTCCCATCTGTCTTGTCTTCTAGGAGTTTTATAGTTTTGCATTGTACGTGTAGGTCTGGGATCCATTCTGAGTTCATTTGTGTGAAGGGTGCCGTGTCTGTGTCTCGATTCCTTTGTTGCATGTGCAGGTCCAGTCGTTCCTGCACCATTTTTTGAAGAGACATCATTTGTCCCATTGTATCCCCTGCTCCTGTGTCACAGGTAAATTGACTATATTTATGGGGGTTGTTCAATTTTTGAATTTTTTTGTTTTCTTCAAATGTGCTGAGTGCCTGATCTCAGGCACTCAATAAGACAATAAGACAATAAGTCAAATGCTTAACTTATTGTTTTCTTATGGCTATTTTCCCTGTGAATCGTCCTGTTATTTTAAGTCTTTCTGGAACAAAACAGAAACAGAGATAAGCAGGAGTAGCTGCCCTTTCGGGTTGCTGTCACTCAGGCTACACTGCCTCAAACGATGGACGACACCCAGCTGACGCACCTGCTCTGAATATGCAGACCCCAGTCCCCAAAGTCCCTCCCATGACCGTACAGCTGACATTTTTTTTGGAAGTTTCTATTTTAAATATTCTCTTCAATTATTGTTGTAAGGAAACCCCTGTGTTCTCTGAGTTCCAGTTTTTAGCTGAAACATAAGGTCATTGTAAATTTTATCAAGCATCCCTTACAAAGGTTGGAGAGATCTTCCCACGCCAAGACTCCCCTGAGCGGTGAGGTTGCTTTGTGCACAGCGGAGCTCTCCCGCAGGTGTGGCCTCCTCAGGTGGCTCTGCGGCTGGTCCCTTCCATTGGTGACCCAGGGCACCCACCCCTTCTTCCTGTGCACCCTGCCCTTCACTCCATCTGACACCGATGTCACCAGCAACTCAGACCCCGTCACATCAGGTGTCTCTGGATAAAGTGCTATTACTTCCCCTTACCTTTACTGATGTTTTCCTAACAGGAGACTAATGTAGGTCAAGTGCAGCTGAAAATGCAAATATTGTGACAAGAGCTCTGTACTTGAATTCGGGATCCAGGGGTCTCTGTCTCTGCCCTCTCATTTACTAGGGAGCTCAGGAATCCCGCCGAACATCGGTCTTCTTTTCTAACCAGGGAGCGATCAGTGCCAGCTCCTTTTCGAGGCTCTTAACGGAGATTCAAACAGATAAGCGTACATAGCCATGGTTTTTAAAATGTCAAACACCAGACTAGATGTAGATGTCCCCAAATTTGCTACCAGTAGTAATATATGGAAATGTAAACACCTTCATAGCACCTACTACGTGCCAGACTTTGTTCTAAGTGTACTTTGTTAACCTCTTTCAGTCCGCCTAACATTCCTGAGAGGTGGATACAGGGAGTGTTTCCATCGTACAGATGGGTAAAGCAACTTGCTTTCCAGAGAGGCTGAGCAACTTGCTGTAGCGTCACACAGCTGGTAAAAGGATGAGCTGGGATTTTATCCCAGAGCCTGCTGCAATCTGCTGCTTCTTGAATAATAATGACAACGATGAAGATAGTGATAAAAATAATTGCATCAAACTGGTGACATGTTTTCTTTATGGGTCAGTAAGTTTGACCTTTTCCCGTCACTCTGTACTCCTTCATCACTGACCCGGCCTCTGAAAAAAATATTTTGGTCAAGTCAGGGGATGACTCAGCACACAGAAATTTAAAGTGCACGTCCTAACAGAAGGGGTCAACGTCTCATTTTCTCTCCTGGCGACAGTGTTGTTAGGAACAGCTACATTTAAATAGGAATGTAATATTTTCATTTGCTATGAAACATTAATGAGGTAAACTACATTTCCAAGGAAATTATTGGTCACATCTGTGTCCACAATGCATTCTGCCACCTCTTGTATTTTAGCTGTCTGTAGTTTAGAGAAAACGCATTAAACTTGTGTTTATCTCTTCTCAGGTATTCATGACATTTTAACGATTGTTTAGTTACACTCGCACTTGTCATCCTTAGCGTGTCGCTTGCCAAACGGAGTTATAAGATATGCTAATAGATGTGAACGCGTCCCAGCTAGACTGTTCTGGAAACTTTCTCCATAATGCCACCAACCTTGTTATGGAGTCCCCTCCCTTCCAATGGTTGGACATGTTTTAGTGAACACGGTTTTCTCAGGCCTTCGAGATTTTAACTCAGTTAATTTTTCTAAAGGTTCGTTTTTGTATCCTACCCTGCAGCAGTGTTTAATGTCTGGGGTTCACACAGCATCAGGGAGAAGTGTCGGGCCGCGACGCCATCAGCTGAGAGGGCCGCAGTTCTTCATGGCCACCAGGCTTCAAACATGTTCTCAGCACAGTCTTTCTTCTAAACTCAAGGCCCCCTTTCTTTATGCTGGCCAAATCTCAGCCCTTACTCGGGGCGGGCAGAGCGTGGGAATGTGGAGGACCGATCTTGTGTTCTCTGGGCTTCGGGAGAGCTGTGGAAGAGAAGGGAGCTCTTGGGGAGATGATGCAGACCCCGGCCCGCAGTGTCCGCATCTTTAAGGATGAAATGAGACATTCACATGGACCACCGAGTCCGGTGGGGGAAAAGGGACAGCATGGCTTTGCTCTCAAGGGGAGCAAAAGCCCCGGCCTCCACGGTGACAGGCCTTTATTGGGTTTCTCCGCCCATTGCATGATGGTCCTCATTTACTGTGCATAGGCTCGCTTTAGGTGGTTACCTTTCACAGAAAACAAAGGAGCCAATGCTGCTAATCACATCACAGAAGAGGGAGATTTGCAAATGAAAAGGCAAAAGGGGTTGAACCGGTTACACTCATCCTTGGAAGGTTTAGCATAGATTTAGGAAGTTACTTTGCAGTAAATGTCCTCAATTCAGGGTGAGGGAGTTTTAGCAAAAAGCAAGACTCATAGCAGCCGAGGCTCATTGCAGGCCTGATTCCCCACGGGAGAACCTATCCGTGAGCGTGGGTCCTGTGCATCTCCCAGTGGGAACTGGGCCCACGCCATGCAGAACGGTCTCCTACAAGGAGATGTTTTCTCCCATCCTCTCTATCCGAACCTGCTCCTGTCCGATGCTGCTGAGTCACTCTGCATTTCCCCAGCGGCGGGTCTCGTTCATCTCGGCAGGCTCCCCCGTGACCTGCAGGCCTTCCTGCCCTACACGGTCTGACTTACCTGGGATTCTTCGGCTCCCGCTCCCTGCCGAGGAGGAGGGCCGTGGTTTTCCAGCTTCAGTGAGAGGAGGGGTCCGGAAGTGGGTGGAGTGCAGTGCAAAGCTGGTTTTGTGTGACCGCACGTTCCCACAGATCCTTCCAGAAAAGGTGTTCACACCTGGACCAAGTGCTTTGACCTGAATCCAGGTGGTAAAGGTTTTGTCCCTAACGTTGGGCCTTCCCGGAAGGAGAGGGGGTCAGCATGCATAGACAGAGGGTGGACCGGGCGGAAGGTGTGTGTGTGTTTTCAGGGTTATTCCCCCCATGTAGATGTCATTGTGCTTCTCAAGTCTAAGTGAGTGCCCTTGACAGTGGAAAGCTTGTGCATGCTCGTTCTTGTTTATGCTTCCCTTTAAAGATGGCTGTTAGGAGAAATGGTGTCGTTGGCATGACTGAGGTGGGAATGGTTATGGCTCTGTTCTCGTCCCCGTAGAAGTCCTCCAGCTACATCGCTGGGCGGCGTGTACCACAGCACGGCATTCTCTCTCTCTGTGTAAGCTCTGGACTGTATTTTGATCTTCCATTTAAATTTTTGCACAATTATTTACCTGCGTTAGAAATTTCACGTTGAATTCCCAAATGCACTTAGTGATCAGCATTTTAATAAGCAAGAATAGATCAATGAGGGCTCCCACATCTAAACAACTTATTGTTTCTTTTCAAACGCGCATCAGTGTGCCCCTGTGATTCTCTGTGCCATCATTGCTCCTCACTGTGGGGACATGGCGAATGAGCCAAGCAGGCACGAGTCTCCACTTTTGTGGGGTTTGCAGCCTCTCTTGGCAGACGAATACGAGGCACTAACCATGGAAGATGGTACGTGCAGTGAAGGTGGAACAAGAGAACTTGATTATGCTGTGGTCATACTTTTCCAAACGTGCTGCGGAGTAGAAAAACAGAAGAAAAGGGAGTCCTCTTATGTGCCTGGGCTCAAACTGAAATGGCATCATCCCATGGCCATTCTCTGTGACTCAGAGGTAGCTGCGGGGTAGGGCTACTCAGACAGGTTCACCATCACTTATGGAGCACATATGAACCTGATGCTTCCCAGGATGTCGGAGAGATCATCTCTGATGAAAGAAAGGCATGCGATGAAAACACAGCCCTTTCATTATAGGGGAAAATTGTGTATAACTCAATACACTTTGTTTTGTTTCAGCATTAGACCTTGTAGGTATACATCACGGTGCTGATGCACTGGACAAACAGATTCTGGAATGGCATTCAGTCCTTTCATCCACAAAAATAGCCCCGACTGCACTGGAAGTGGTTGTTAAAAATAAGCCAGCTTGGAAGTGTGACTCACTCATAATCAACGGAAAGGTTTTTGTTAGGGAAACTGCACCAGTGCAGCAAACAGAAACATTTAGGGGTGAAATAATTAGGTGGTATCTTATGGTGGAATTTGTACTGATGTTTTTATCACAACTATGAGATTTGGTTGGCTTTTTGCTAGGCAACCAGAAGATCCGCCCCTTGGAAGTCCTGGTCCCCAACTCTGTTTACTTTTATAGCAGTTGTTTCTTTTTCACCTCCAGTATTTAAAAAAAAAGAAAAAAAAAGATTTTCTTTCAACAGAATCGTACCTACAATGTGCGGTCCTATCTCTCCGAACAGTGCCTGCCCTGTGTCTAGCCAGATGAATATGCAATTGGCATGTTGCTGATTCAAATGAGACTCTGTATGTGTATTTGAATGTCTGGTCACATTTTAAAAAGAAATCTCAAAAGCGGACAAAATACTTTCCCCCTTTCTATACAATCCAATGGCTTGAGTTCTTGTACACCCGCTGAGCCTTGTGCCGTATGTTTTTAACAAAGAATGAACCTGCGCCTGGAAAGCAGCCAGGACGGCTGGGCTTCGGGGACCCGCCTGCAACACACGCCCCAGGAGAGCATCTTCCTGTCCTCGACTGTCCCTTTCACAGCCCCTGGCTGCCGGTCTTGGAGTGCCGCAGCCGTGAGTGCTCCTGGGACTTCCACCCCGCCGTGAGAAGGAGCCGGGTTTACATAATAGACCAGCAACTGGTGAAGAACGCAGAATGTTATCAGTCAGCTCTTACGCTGGTGCTTTGGAACGGCTTCGGGGCTGGGGGTGGGGAGCCAAGGAGAAACTGGGCAGGAGACGATGCTGTTGGTGTTCTGAGTGACTCTGGGGTGGGGGTGGGGGGGCCGTGGAGACATTTATTCTAAACTTGGTGTGTGCAGAGCAGCCACTGGGAAAAGTTAATGTTCTTTCAAGAAGTGGCAGGTTGAGAATTAGACAGCTACTGCTGATACGGTCAAAAGAGGTCACGGCGCATACTTACATCTTAAAGTGTAATTAGAGAGCTGCTCACAGAGCCTTAACTTCTGGGGGGAGCACTGCGAATGCTCCCTCTTTCCCCAGAATGTGTCAGAGCTGCACGCGCGAGACCAGCACCCTGCCCTCCGGTTCCGAAACCAATCAGTGCATTCCCCTCAGTCAGGGGTGCTATTTGGGTCATTAATTTGCTTTCTAACTGGGTCAGAACAACACTAACAGGAGTTGAAGTGGTCAAAATGCAAAATTGTTTACCCCCACGTCCAGAAAAGATGGAGGTAGTATTTGCTTTTCTTTTTTTTTTCAGATTTAGTTTCTGTACCTCCAGTATTAGCATTAGACTATTATTTTACCAAAGAACTTTAATTTTTTATATGTATAAGGTAGGACTTGAAAAATATTGTTTTTTTTTTTTTACCCAACATACATATTTAATGTTTGGTGAGTGCTGTGTGAAGTGCTGGGAATCAAAATTAGAAAAAGAAAGATAAGTATAAAACTAGTCAGTCAGCTAGCGCAGAGCTGTTGGCTTTGTGGTGCATGCTGAATAAAGGCTGGATCATGAAAGGAGGCCTCATCGTAGGAACCAAACCCTATTGGTGGCCCTGAAGGAGTGGCCTGCCCTCTCTGGGGTAGCCAGGAATGTCACCTCTCAGAGGAGGTGACACTTGGCTTTGGTCTTTAAGTGTTGTTAGAGATCCACCATTCGGAGATTAAAAGAAAGAGAAGTTCACTTTGGAAGGGCCTAGAATGTGTGAAGACTGGCACCAGCAGCTGCAGAGCGGTCTTAGGGAACTTAGACATTGGGGTGCACGGGGTGGAGGTGCGAGTGGAATGAATGGGAGAGCGGACGGAGATGGGGCTGGGAGGTGGAGTGAGGGCCGGGGGTCAGAGACAGCGTGAACTTGTACATAACTCCCTATTGCACATTCACTACCATTGGTGCCTGGTTTTTTTGCAGAGGTTGAATGAGTAATTGTTGAGTAAATAAATGGATAGATGAAGGAATAAACAGACAGCTGGAATAAATATTCTGATGAGGCTGTTGGTGTTCTCTTATAGACAGGAAGTCACTGAAAACTTTTTTTAAATCCCTGATTTTTTAAAAGATTTTATTTATTTATTTTTAGAGAGGGAAGGGAGGGAAAGAGAGGGAGAGAGAGAAACATCAATGTGCGGTTGCTGGGGATCATGGCCTGCAACCCAGGTATGAACCTTGACTGGGAATCGAACCTGTGACACTTTGGTTTGCAGCCTGCACTCAATCCACTGAGCTATGCCAGCCAGGCCTGAGTCACTGAAAACTTTTAAACAGGACGGCGACATCAGAGGTGTAGCTCTGATGAAAGAAAGAGCTTATGGGCTGAGTGATGGCGAGACTAGGGTGAGGGAAATCTCTGAAGTAGCAAGGCAATCATCTGCCAATGCATTCTGTCCAAGGTACGCCCGTACCGAGAGAAAGAGCGGGACGTAAAGCAGAGTCAGGAGGTAGTGCTGACTCAGTGGGCACTGGGGCAGGGGTGTGGTGGGGGGCGACGGGCTGAGCAGTGGGTTCGGGGCAGTCGCCACTGAGGTGATGCAGGGGTAAGCAAGACTCATCATGGAGGTTGTTCAACACACAGGTCTGGGGGCTGCGTGTGGAAGGTGGGGGTGGTTCAGGACACAGCGGTGGGCATCCTTCAACCGTTGAGAAAAAAAATTGAGAGTGGAATTTTGAGGGTCATTAAAAATATACAGAAAGTTCCAAAGACGAGATAAAAACACTCTGAGAGGGAGACCGGGCGAGAGAGCAGCATGGAGGAGCTGGACGGCTGTTTCTTCTCCGATCGTGGGAATCCTTGCAGCAATGTCATATCTTGGACTTGCTAAAGTTTTTTCAGTCAGTCGGAAGTTTTCCCTTATCCTGCAATGTCTAACCATTCTCTTGGTACCTGACCTAATGCGCTAGTGTCATTTAACTTGACTTAATGAACATTTAGGCTCCAGTGGTGCTTTGTGACGTATTTCAGAGAGCTGCTGTGTTATTCTCCATGTTGAAAGTATCTTTACTTTTACTTCTTGATATCGGGTGACCACTTTGCCCCCACTTTCTAACTTTCAAGTATTACTAATGACACGCATCTGTTAAAATTAGGCACAAACCTAGAAAAAATAGTAAACCAACTTAGAACATAGGATTATGTTCCCAAAAGTGGAGGAGGAAGGCAGGCCAAGCACACAGATCCTGAGAGGGGAGAGCCCTTCACGTTTCCTTTTCCTCTCTTCAAACAGGTTTTCTCTGAGGAGATTCATCTGCTCCTCTGAGAACCCAGGTGGCTCAAACTCAGTCCCCAGGGGGCCTGTGGGCAGACCCCAAATTTGGTAGAACGGACCACCCATTGTCAGTCTGTGGCTGGAGGGACAGGGCCTGCTCTGTGTCCCTGCTCCAGCTCGCGTGACCGAGCTTGGAGGGGCAGTGACAGCGTTTACGGGCACAGGCCATCACTCAGCCTTTCCGCCAACTGGCCCACTGCGAGTTTCCGAACCTCGAAAGGCGCGGTTGCCCCTTCTAGAAGATCAGGGAAAGTGTGGAGCAAAAAAACCCAAAACAAAACAAAGGAAATCAATTAATTTTACAAATAATAACAACGACTAATAAGGGAAATGAGATTCTGGGAACAAATTAAGAAATGCGTTGCCCTATGTTTTCCTTACTGCACAAATTGATTTTTATAAATTAAGACATTAATGTATATATAAATCTAGTTGCTGCTTACACCATTAATTTATTATCCCATCCCGAGACAAGTGATGGCCATTTAGATTCTATTAAAGGCATGAGTTGAGTTTTGGGCTTGTTGTTGGACTGAGGGCTCCGTGTCTGAGTTCCTCTGGCAAAACCACGCCGCCTGCGTTTAGTCATCATCTACTTTCTGAGACTAATTCAAAAGCTGATTTTACTAGTATCTTTACAATCAGACTATTTATATATCACCTACTCATACACTTAGAGTTCATATACTGCAATGTGGAAGAAAAGATCTTTGGGTGGTTAGGGTTTCCAGTTACGAGCCTGGCTGTGTTCACCATGGCGCCCTGAGAAATTGTGGTTTACTTCATGCTGAATAGGCCTTAATGTGAAGACTACATGCATTTGTTATTTTAAGATAAAACTCATGAGATTTTTTTTTAATTGGAGGAGGTTCCTTACTGGCCAAGGCAAAAGAAGAAAAATAATAATGCAGTGAGATATATACTCTTTCATTGAACCATCACCGGGTTCCTGCTATGTTTGAGGAACTGTGGTAGGGTCGGCAGATACAATAGTGCATAAGACATGTCCCTGAAGGAATTTGGGACTCTTATGTCATAAGTATTTATATCAGACAGAATTTTCTGAAGTGCATTTAGTTATTTACTCTCTTGCATACTGACGCTCATTTATTCCACAGAAGATTGGCTGTAGCGCGCATATACATACACCCATACATTTACAAAAGTAAAAGCATGTTACTGAGACATTGAAGAGAAAGAAAAACACGGGCAATGAAATAATGACGACTAAAACCAGGGATAAAAGTGCACCATTTGTGGCCATGAATTTGCAGTTACTTGAGATGGTCAGAAAAATCGGTCTGTAAGCATCCCATGGGCCAAAGCAAGGGAGAAGAGGAAGTCAACGTCAAGGTTGTTGAACTTCAGAGCCTACACCCCAAGTAACCAGCTGTCCTGCCCTCTCCTCCCCTCTAATGCTCGTGAGCTCCCTGACCCCCTGGAGACACCGGGCCAGGAGTCCCTGTAAGGTGGCACCTCAGAAACATTTCCAAAAAGCCATGGAAACAGAAGAGGGAATATTTCTTCCTATAGGCATATATGTGAGCAAAGGCACAGGATTTATAGAAACATTGGCATATATGTACTTTTAAATAGTTTGTATGCTTTTATTTTTGTAATTTTATTAATTTTGAGAAAGAGAGAGAGAGAGACATCTATTTGTTGTCCCACTTACTGATGCACTCGTTGATTGGTTCTTGTATCTATCCTGACCAAGGATTGAACCCGCAACCTTGGCCTGTGCTCTCACCAGCTGGGCTACTTGGTCAGCGCAGTAATGTATATATTTTTAGAAAACAGTTGTTACAATCACTTGATTTCTTTCTTGTTGTTTTCTTCTAGTCATGCTATCATACCATCTCTTCCTTCACCCTGAATTGTTTGGGAATTCAAGAAGATACAGTGTTGGTTATCGTGATGAACTCAGTTCCAATATTAAAAAAAAAATCTACCATGCCTACAAAACAGATTTTCCTGTTGCGACATGCCGTATTTCTTTAATCAGTAGACCCAAGGATAAATGTGCTATTTCAGCGCTGTGCTCGAAGGCTGGTAATCAGTAAAATGGTATTTTTTTACAAGTTGCATAAATGCTTGGTGGTGTTACTGAAATGTCTTAATTGCTTTTATGAATGTACTTAATGAGTTTCCCTTAAAATGTGACGTTACTTACTTTATGTGGCTAAATGACTCACTCCGGCCAGACGCGGTGCGAACCCGAAGGAACACTGCTTTTTGCCTGCGGTGCAGGGTGAACCAGAAAGCTCCGGCCGCAACTGTTCACGGTTCTGCTGGGCCTGCGTGAGCCGTGTGCTGTGCCCACAGGAGATCTGGGCTGGGGACTGTCTGTCCAGGAGCCTCTGGTCTGGTATCCAGGCTTAATTGAATAACAGCAGGGGCTTCAGCTCGAAGAGATGAGATGGCCAGTCAAGATGGCTACAAGGTCAAGACACAGCCTGAGAGGAAGCAGCGTGCATGTCCCGGCATCCGTGGACGATGGGCTCCTGACAGTCAGAGAGCTGCTGGGGAGAATTTCGCTTTATTGCGGAAGGAGAGAGTGAAGTGAAGGGGCACGCTTACTCTGCTAGCACCCTGATAATCAGTGCAGCTTGGAGCCGAGCCTCTTAGTTTTCTTTAAAACCTTTATGTCCGTATCTTCTCTGTCATCTTACACAGCATCCATTATTACACGTGGGCCTTCTCGCTTCTCTTGGCCTCTCCCCCGTCGTAGATGGGTCGTTTGCTGAGTATATGCTAGTTCTCCGTCAGTTCTGGTGGCCGGTCCTGCCCCCACCCACCACGGCCCTGGAACTTGTCAAATCAGGTTATTCTTTATTACATTCTCAAGGCAGGCTGCAATTCGAATAGAGACTATTTATCCAAGTAGAAAGAATTTTACAGCCCCTGTAGTGGTACTTTAGGTTAAAATTATAGTCGATTCATTTGCCCTTGCATAAAGTGATTCCCTGACTGCCAATAACTTCAATCTTACTAAGCACTTATTCAGAACTGTGCTTAACTCCTCATTTTTCCCATCTTCATGGCTTTTCTCGGGTGGTCGTTCTGAGCATGCTCTATTAACGTTGTTCTAGAACAGCGAAGTTGGAGGCATCTGAACACACGACAGCCAGAAGGGGCTACTACTGTGGGTTATGGTTGAACTGAGGGCTTTCTCTTCCCTCCTAAAATAAAGTCCTCCAACTCTTAAAGCAAAAGGCCAATCCTTAATGTCTGGAGTGTTCTTAGGATTAGGATCCATTTGTCCGTGGGTGTAGCACAGTGCCTGCTAGACTGTAGGCATGTACTATTATCTAAATTACTTTAAGGGTACCTTTACTAGAATATAGGAAAACGTCAACTACTAAAATGTTCTCAGAGATTGTTGCTTTTAGGGATAATCAGGCATTGTGGTGGAGCGTTAGATGGAGCTAGATTTGAGTCTTGATTTTGTTCCTAAATGGTAGTTGTCCGACTCTAAAAAAGCGTTTACTATCCAGGGCTTGGCACCCTGGTGTCTACAATAGTGGTAGCCTCGACTGTTGCTGGAAGTTGGTGTCCAGGGTAGATGAGAGAGTTTTCGACGTGATGCCGGCCACATACTGCACCTTCAGTTAGCATTACTGTCCGTATCGTGGCTATTTCAAAGGACCGCTTACCTGCTCATGTTCCTGCTCTCTTCATGAGGATTTTGACTGTACGCTGTCATCCAATACCATCATGGGTGTGGAGTGAGGTGGAAATCAGGCTGAGCTCACTGTCAGGAGCCCTGGGCTTGGTTCAAGCACAAACAATAATTGTTCCCATCAGAACTGAGCGTCACATGCCTTCTCTGATCTGCAACTCCCAAGTAAAAATCTCGTATGTCTCAAACTACCTCTTTTACTTATGCTGTTCATGATCGTGTTCATGTATGTGTTTCTGAAGCTGTTCTACAAATGCATTGTGCTCCAAGTTTATTACCCTCATAATTTTTTTTCTAATTCTTGCTCTTCTCTTGGTGAAGCCTTTGGCATGTGAACCTAAACGTTACATTAATAAATTACTGGAGAATTGCAGAGACATTAAAGACAATTACAGAGCTTACTGATAAAGCATATTCCATATTTACCTTCAATTAAAAAAAAAAACCTTTCTAAGACAGTTTGCTTTTTTTCCCTGAGCAAAACTATTTTTCACCATTATGATTTGTATGTCTTCCATTTCCCTCTAAATGTAACACACATTTTTTTTTCACCCCATGGGACTGTTTTAGGTCTTATCTAACCAGATTGAGTTTCTAAGACCATGTGGTCCCCGCTCAGCTCGCCATCCATCCCCCCTGAATCTGCCGTCTCCACATTTCCTCCCTCAGTGCCATGGCGCTTTCTCTCAAAAACATTTGAAACCTCACACGGGCTGCCCAGGGCTTTCCCACTTTGTGAAAGCGGCCACAGCATCCCCAGGAGCGCAGCTCTTGGCAGAAACTTGACCCTTCAGGACTGCCCGATGGCCTCTCGGCTGCAGCTGCACCCTGCCCCCCTGCCTGCCTGCTGTCCTTCAGCGCGTTGTCATTTTCACTGTCATTCCCCGCCCACCCGGGCGTCCCGCTCTCCAGCCATCATCTGGCCTGCCGTCCCCCGTCCCATACTGCTTCGCAGCTGTTGTTTCACTGCCGGGCTGGGATCGGGGAAGCCGCTGGCGAATTCACCTGCCAGGCTGAGTCTGGGCCCTTGCCCAGGCTCAGGAGAAAGAACGGACAGGAATTCGATGGCCTGCCACATGCTATCGACGGTGTCACGTTCTCCTTGTGTCCCAGGGTAACCTGGAATACCAATGCGAAGCTTTTGTGCCACAGACAAAGGTGATGCTCTCATCATCTGAGAGTCTGCATAATTTAAGGAGTGTAAGAACATGTGTTCGAGAATTCGGATCAAGGCGATAGAATGATAATGGGGAGGACTTAGATGTTGAACAAAGACACGGAGGTTCCTAAAAGTTACCGTGACAATATCCTTGTTAAAGCGTTGGAATTTTTCAGAAAAAAAAAAAGAGACAAATCTGAAAAGTCTTCTTTTAGAGGGCTGAATGGTGTCTATCTACATATTTCTACAGGAAATAATGTGTCCTGTACATAGGACAGTCTTCTTGTCTTCATGCTGCTGCTCTTGTCACTGAAAATGCTCATTTTCTCTCTCCATAAAAACTGTCAACTCCCAGGCACAATGCACCAGCCCCCACCCCACTTCTGGGGAACCTGCTAGTGGCTCAGGTTTCACGTAGGATGAGGAGTCTTAGGCTCCACCTAGAACCTGGGCTTGTGTCCCGGCTTTGCCATTTACCGATTACGTGACTTGGAGAAAGCCACTTAAGCCCTGGTTCTCATTTTCTCTCTGTGTGTGGTGGGAGTGATACTGTCTCCAGTTTGCGGGGTTGTTACAGAGAGCACATGAGATAATCTATAAAAGTTCTGGGTAAGCTCCAATGGTAGAGGAATGCACGGTAGTATTTCCTTTCTTTGGCCTTTGGATGTAGAATGACAGAAAAACTCACTAAGTATAAACTGGAAAACAGGTGGGCGCTAACAGCGACAGCCCAGTCTTTGCTGTGTGCTCTCTACAATTAATCTCGCCACAACCCTGTAAAGGGGTTCCATTCTGTAGATGAGGAAGCTGGAGCGAGAAGAGATGAAGTCACCTGTTTAAGAAAACACAGCTAGAAGGTAGAGAAGTCAGGGCTCACTCCAGGCTTTCTCCGGAGCTTCTTTAACCACGAAATGGTCCTACCTCCCATGATGCTCTGAGCCATGGAGGGCGTGTGGTTTATTCATGTAACTTTTTTTTAGCATGCCCCTAAAGCACGCTCTGTCCCTCACCAGTGTCTCTGCACCTTATGCGAGGTGAGGCTGAGCGGCCACAGTAAGCGTGGTCCTGTGCTCATCTTTCCAGTGACTGTCTCTCTGGATCGTGGGATGTGCCTTCACTGTGGTCCACGACGTCCTCAGGTCACATTCCTGAGGGCGGGTCTCTGGCTTCCCATCGGTACTGGGACTTGTCTCTTTGTGGCTTGTTCCTTCTCGGCCTCGAGGGGATCTAACGTTCATGGTCCTCTCTAGAAGGCGCAGGCTCCATTACCAAGACTGCAGGTCTGATCTTGAGGATGAAACCATTTGGAGACGTCAGCTCCCACTGAGGCCCTGGGTGAATCCATCCATAACCCACTCCGAGGAAGAAGGGCTTTCCTTGTAAGCCATGTTGGAGCTTTCCTAGAACTAAGACCTAGCTTTCATCTGTGTCCTAATGAGCTAGTGTGGGTACTATAAAGGGGAACTCTCTAACCCTCCCCCCACCAGGATGGGATATGCAACTGGCAGTGAGGCTGTTTCCTAGACGACGACACCCTCCCCCCCACCGCGTACTTTCTTAGTCCTTTGTTCCAGCCATGCCCTCACCTGTCCTTTGTTCCCAGGGGCTTTCTTTGAGAGTTCCCTCTCTCAGAGAGTTTCACTTGCTGGAATGAATCTATCTTCTTTTCCAACACCCGTCTGACAAGATGATGGCTACTTCTGTTGTTGTTCTTGTCTTCATAAGCCATTTGTCAACCATCTGGGTCCAACCTGCTAAAGAAATTCTAGTTTCTCATGGGCTAAAAAGGTGCCACTTCCCCGGATCTAACTGACAAATCAAAGCTCCCTTCCAGGCATTTGCCAGCAGGCGATTCAGTGGGAGGGGTCAGCCCCGCCAGCTGAGCGAGGCCGTGTGTTTCTGGGATGGGGAGGGGGCCGTTCTTGTCTGCTCAGCGCACCTCCAGCCTTGTCCCCAGGTACCTGTGGTAGGGCGGTCAGCAGCCGCCCCAGTGCAGGTGGAGCTGTGTGTCACACAGGGTCACATCCCGCCTGCCATCACAGACCGCCCTGAAACCTCACTGGCTGCCGACCACACGGCTTTGTGTCTGGCCCATGCTGGGTAACCGGGGTGCTGGCTGTAGTCACTCGGGAATCTGGGTGATGGACGGTCCATCTCAGTGTGAGTGGGAGAGGGGCACGCCAGCACCGCCTCTTCCACCTGCAAATGACATAGGTCACTTTTAATCGCATACTACTACTTAGATTTATTCCTTGGTACCTTGTTGTATTAGCAGCCTTCCTAAGAATTCAGAAACCAGATTAAGTGCGAATGATGGCTGCTGTTCCCAAAAAACATCATTCAATTTACTCTGGATTTTAAGCATCACAAGGGATTGCATTGGTTTAGAAAACTGCAAAAGAATATGGAAGAAGTTTTTGCAAACAGGAAGCACTTTGCTAACCTGTTTTTCAAGATGATAAATCTGTTTTATGTAGGATATACACACTTGTGTGAGTAGGAAAAGGTTAAAATCCTAATGGTAGTGTTCCTTATATTAATTCACTAGCTCATAAAATGTCCAATAGAAGCAGTGATAATGGGTACCTTTGTTCTCTTGATTTTAGCAAAAGGGTTAATTATTATTATTACTTATGATGTTGGTTGTTTTTGTAAATTGCCTATCAAGTTATACAAAATTCCTTCTTTATACTGGCCTCATAAAATAAGTTGGTGAATATTCTCTTACGCTATTTGCAAGAATGTTTGTGAAAACTCTAATTACAGTTTTCCAGATGTGTGGAATAACTGGCGCACCCAAGTCTCTAGGCCCACTGTTTTCTTTGATAGGAGAAATTAGTAAATAGAATAATTCGTATTTTTTAAAAAATATTTACTATTTATTGTTGAGGTATACTTTGCACAAAGTATATACCCCTTAAAGTAAATATCTTTTTTTAAATAAGGATTTTTAAAAAGATTTTATTTCTTTATTTTCAGAGAGGGAAGGAAGGGAGAAAGAGAGAGAGAGAGAGAAACATCAGTGTGCGGTTGCTGGGGGCCCTGGCCTGCAACCCAGGCATGTGCCCTGACTGGGAATCGAACCTGTGATGCTTTGGTTCACAGCCTGCGCTCAATCCACTGAGCTACGCCAGCAAGGGCCTTAAAGTAAATATCTTGATGAATGTTTTTCAAATGTATCCACTGGTGTAACCATCACCAGAGATGAGATCCAGAAATCCCAGCACTCTTGCAGGCTTCCTTAAAACCATTCTCATCGATTCTCTTTTTTAAATAAAAAACACTATTTGGCCTTTCATCACCATAGCTCAGCATTTCATATAAATAGAACCATATGATACGGTCTTGGTGTGTCTAGCTTTTTTCGCTCACTACCACGTCTGTGAGATTTATCTACATTATTGCTTACAGCATTAGTTCCTTATTTCATTTCATTAATTGAATATACCGCCGTTGATTTTGTATTCTACGGTGGATGGACTTGGGGGTTGTTTCCAGCTCTCTTCCTCCTTGAGTCAGGTTTGGTTTCAAATATTTTTAGGAATTTGTCCAATTTGCCTCAGAATGCACGTTGAATCCTCATAAAATTGTCTGTAATATTTTCTTACATTTGTGATCCCATTACACCGGTGGCTTCTGCCTCTACCCTCATATCTGATGGTGATTATTATGCGTCTACTGCTTTTTTTCTTTATCGGTTTTGCCAGAGATTAGTCAATTTTAATAGTAAATCTCAGGATACTAAAAACTCAAGAACAGGGGTTCCCTCTTGCTTTTGTCCATTAAAGAGAGCGAGGCCTAAAGTAGCTGATAAGCTAAGTTCATTGTAGTCAGCTTTTGCAGAATAAAGAGGATAAACTTGCTTATAGTCGTCTAAATAAAACACCATTTTCTTGACTTTTGCAAAACAGGGATATGCTGATTCCATGTGACATGATGTCTTTACAACTAGAAAAATAAATTGCTAGCCACTCTCTCTCTGGTAGAATGGGAAATGGTCACTAATTATTTTCAGTCGCTACGTGTGCCCTTTGCAGTGTGACTTTGTCACTCCTTCTGCAGAGATTGGAATGTATTTCACAGCCCTTGAGTCTGGACTTGGTCTCGTGACTTTCCATGGCCGATAGGACATTTACAAATGTGATGCAAGCAGAGGCCGGAAAAGTATTTGCACCTTAGGGCCTCCCATCTTTTGTTGCTGGGGATTTTTCTGCTCTTAGAATTGATTCCCACGACCATCAGGCAAACTAAGATGAGAGAGCAAGGCTGAATCAGACTGTCCGGCCCCAGCCACACCAAGCCACCCTCAACCTGAAGAACGATCCAGCTAATCCTAGAAATTTATAAAGACAAATAAATAATAGCATAAGGCCACTCATATGCTTAACTAAAACTTCCTCCTATACACTTTTCCTTCTCTTTTTTTTCCTGTACTTAGTTCGCAGGCACTGATGGGGGCGGTGGGAGTGTCGGTGCCCGATTCAGTTACCAGAAGTGTCCCCAGGTTGGATGGGACCGCATCGAGAGCATTGAGGGATGTGTCAGACCACCGTCTGCCTCTGCAAATTACAGGCAGAGCGTCAGAATGTGGAGCCGAGGCGCTAATCTTAGCTTGTCTATTTTGAGGCATGACTCCCTGTGAGAATGCAGGGGTGGTTATGTGGTGGGAGAATTCTTATCTCCAGAGCGGAGACCCCAAAGATACACTGACACACCACGATTAAAAATTAATGTTAGTCCTTGGATTTGCTGGGGATGAAGAGAAGCCTGCCATTGAATAACTCATCCAAAGACAAACATCGGTTGTATGTTCTGTAGCGGGTTTGAATAATCCACGTGTCTAAGTCTCGCTGTCGTATATGTTTATTTCCAAACGTCTTTTCCCACGCTCTCAGAATTTACACATGACATCTGTAATTACACATCAGCTGGTTTCAGATGAAAGTTTATTTTTAATTTAAACATCGCCCTTGCAAGGTTGTAATAATCGACAAGTAGAGAAGAGGGTATTTTGGCAAGTCAAGTTTTCCTCTAGAAGCACCTTGTTCTCTTTGATACGTTGATAAATCAAAGGGGTGTGGCTTCCAGACCTCTCATAGAAAAGAAACTTAAAGAAACATTTGAGAAAAGTCACTTTGGGTTCGTCTCTGGCTGTCTTACTAGCAAGTAAGCACTGAAACACTACACAAGCATCTCTGCCATTTCTAAATGTTTTTCTAAATAGGATAGTTTCCAGAAAACAAAACCGCAATTGGCTGATTTGTTTCCTCAGACAAGTTTTCTATTTTGAAGACAAAAATGGAGAGCAGTATTAGTTGCTTTAGAATATTTCCCATGTGAGGAGCAGGATCCGAGGGGATAGGAGAGAGAGTTCGGATGTGACAGAAACTACACAGAACTGACACCAAGCACGCACTCGTAAATACACACACACTCTCGTCCAGTCGGGTAGCTAAAGAGTCAGCAGGCCTGTTGCTTCTGAAGCATCATTAAAATCCTGATCATCCAAATGGAACCTGTTTAAATAGTATCAGATGCTCCTCATAATCTAAAGCAGCGTGTGTTATTAGGATAGAGGTACCTGGACTCAAAAATGCAGAAACGGAACAGTCAAAACTTTTATTCGTGGACCAAGCCTCCAGGTGATCAATATATTTGTACCCCATAAGAAAGAGAGCACCCTGGAAATCAGGGGTTGTGTTGCTAATCGTGGCCGGTCATTCTGACGACATGATTAATTGGATTGGGGCACATGAAAGCGGCGAGAGGAGGGGCCGTGGGGATTATGGGATAAGGTGTACTGCTACTTTAAAATTATGCCTGCCTGGCCCCTCCAGGTCCCGCCCCCTGCTCCAAGCACCTGCGGAAGGCCTGGGGCGCTCAGTTCCAGGCGGGCGACCGAGCTGACGGCGCCGAGTTTCAGGTAACCAAGTGTGTGCCGTGCAGAATCCCGTCCTCGGGCAGCCAAGTCTTCCCTGCAGCCTGTATGCTGTTCCAGCCTATCTGCTAAAAGTAACCGGGGGTCACCGCAGTGTTGCCAGGCAACGAGGGACCGCGGCCCTGTGAAGAGTCATTTGTCACACTGAGGGGACTGGTTGAAATGCAATAAAGAAATGGTAACTCAGCTTATTTATCAATACAATTACTTACACAGTATTAGGGGTCCATATTTAACCTACAAATACACAGCCATAGGAGGAAACACGAGCATAAACATTTGCTAAATACTAAGGCGCAGGACAGACAGATGGTGTTGGGCTCCTAAGCAGCTTTCCTGCGAGCTTAAAGTTGCTGCACCTGCTGGGATAAGGGGGAGAGGCCCAAAGTGCTTTTGCTGGCTTGATTTTGGACATCTGTGCGTGAGCTCTGCTCTGTAACAGACGGTGCGTGCGCAAAGA
This sequence comes from Phyllostomus hastatus, assembly GCF_019186645.2. NCBI lineage: Eukaryota > Metazoa > Chordata > Mammalia > Chiroptera > Phyllostomidae > Phyllostomus > Phyllostomus hastatus. The sequence continues at coordinate 17,411,328 of NW_025333607.1, forward strand.
AAACCTACGCAGTGTGTTCTTTACCTTGTGGGCACACAGTGCTGATTCTCTGCGGTAGAGCGGCAATGTGACTTCACTGTGGCCCAACACGTGAATAAAAATAGATGCCTGTGTATGTGTAGATACAGACCCGGTTGTCCTGTGAACTTTAAAGAGCCTGACCTGCTCGACAAAATGCCGCTATTTGCCAAAAGAATGAGCATTTTACTCCAAGACAATGCCCTTCCCAGTGATTTCTTTCTTGGAGAAGCGCGGTAATGGTTCTTGTCAAGAGCTCTAAGTCCCCATTCTTCGGAAGAACTTAAGTTTTAATGATGTAGCAGCTTTTACTTGACACCCTGTTTCTGTTTCGCAGACACCAGCTGCTACCCATGTCTCCGCTGTTGCCCAGGACGCCTTTGGAACTACCTCAGTGTGAAAACGTGCCTGCAGTCTCCCGAAAACGGAAGACCTGCCGGTTCCTTAGAGCGCCCGGCTTCCACGTGGGGCTGGCGAGCAGCGGCGGCGGCCTGATTACTTATTTAGGGACGCTTTCCCAGGAGGAGAATGCTTTTTTGTAAACATGCATTGCCTGACTCTCTCCCTGAGCTTCGGTTTCTTGTTTCACATCCTTGAAACGTGGATCTTTTCCTACTTCGCTTCCCTGTCGTGGGCTGATGCGCAGGGCCTTTTCCCGAGGCTGGAGAACGTGGGTGCTTTCAAGACTGTCTCGGTCGTGCCAACCCACGCAACGTGTGGGCTCCCAGACGGAAGCACGTTCTGCCGCAGCTCCGCGGCTGCTGACAGTCTGGAGTTCTGTAGCCAGCAGCTTTGCATCCAGGACTGCCCACACAGATCTGCACCCCCGGCCTTCACCGCCCTTCTCTCAGCAGGCCTCGGGAGCTGCATCGCCACGGACCAGCAGGACCTGCAGCCCTACTCCCCGAAAAACGCCACGAGCTTTATTTTCGGAAATCACAAGAATTGCTTTTCCGCTCCTCCTTCTCCAAGGCTGGCGGCGTCCTTTACTCTAGCTGTGTGGTTGAAACCCGAGCAAGAAGGTGTAATGTAAGTAGCAGGGTGAGTGTAAGCTTTCCTAGGGGCCTGAAAAATCACTTGTAGCGAAGATTACTATAACTTGACTTCCAGACTAGAGAGGAAGGCTAGCCCTGTGACATCCATGCAAATGGAGACCAACTCCTATGCTAGTGTTTCCTACTCAAGTCTGCATTCCAAACATTTTTTCCTAAATGTAATCATTTTTTTATCCTTCCCATAATGAAGTGAAGCTTCAATAAAGTCTGTATTAAGTTGGTTTCATCGCAGGCAGCCATGCACACACCTGTCTCATGCTTCCCTAGTAGTTTGTTGAGTGCAATCTTTCTCTTAGGCGTCAGACGCTGAATCAGGCTCAGTGGGTTTCACAGTTGGGACTAGTAATACAAGTCATTGACATTTTCAAAGTTTTGGTCCAGGTTTACACGAACAACCTGCCCCTACAAGAGTATCAACTTTTCATTAGGCAGATGACTCTCCGAGGGCTAAGGACTGTGTTTCTGTCCTCCTCATTTCCCCAAGAAGGGATGTTGGCTTGGGTCATGGAAAATGCCCCACGATGCATAACCCTCCATCCCTGGAACAGGTAGAACTTTTGGCCCTTTACCTTGTGGAGCTGACATCTCTTAGGAAGCGTGTAGGGAAACATGAAAGGGTCTCAAATGCCTGTATGTTATGGGTCCTGGCAGAAATGCCTTCAGTGACTTTGGAGTGTGGCTCCTTAGTATTGGTTTTTTATTCAGTTTATGTAATTACATGTTTGTTATTCTGTAATAGTCTCTTCAGCCAGTATATAATGTGCTTTCCCTGAGTGTCTGGAGCCAGTCTGGAATTTGGAATAAGTAGGAGCATTTGGAAGCATCTTCCCTTATCCTGTGTCTTCCTGCAGGGCATTCATCTCTTCCCAGGGTGACGGTTTCTTTGTGTGACAGTGTTGGCCAAATATCTAAAAAACTTGTGAAACAAACCAGAAAAGTCTTATAATTTCCTGAGCAAGTAGGACTTAAATGTCTCGGGTGTTTAGTTTTAATGTGCCAAGTGAGAGTTGGCACGTGTTCATTTTCTAAAAAACGTGGAGTGAAAATCATCTCAAACCATCATTTCAATTTCTCTGTCACTCCTAAAAGAAAATCCTGTTTTCTTACTCTTTGAAATGTCAGTAAATCCTGCCTACTCAGTTTATATAACTAGTGTACCGTCTTAAAAAAGTGTCTCTTGACAAATATGGCTAGGACAAAATATTTTTTTTCCCCCAAATGATATGTCTCTACCAAATTCATCTTCTGTGGCCATCATTTCGTATAAGTGAGACAGAGGAGTATTTATAGAGGCCATAGCACATGGTTTACAGTTTTGAGAGTTCTCTGCTTCAAGGTCATTTCCATTCTCAAATCTAAAACACCTACGGGAATTGGGGGAATTTCGGGGTGTTTGCACTCGATAAGTAAAACAAACAAAACACGGATTATCCAATTATTGTTTATCCAGGAGCAGAATAAATCCAGTTCCTAAATATTTTGCTACCTGCCTTGCTCTCACATTCATTATCTACCAAAGCTAGAATGTTTACAAGCAAACAAAATAGCAAGGAAGATAATCAATAACATATTAAGAAATGCATTTTCACCAAGCTTGGGGAAGTAAGCCTGCATTTGGTAAATACATTCTTGAGTAACAGTCAAATGCTAACTTGTATTGTAAATTGAAACTCAAGAAAAATGGCTAGAGGCACATTTTTTTTCCCCTAGATTGTTTAAGACCTGGAGTCAGGGAATAAAGAGAAACTCTTCTCATTCCAGTGACTTAGAAATAATCACTTACTGAGGGGTTAAAACATCATAGTAGGGTTTCTTTAAAGCCTTATTTCTACTTTATATAAAACCTTTATGTCAACTAAACTTATTGGCTCAATATATATATATTCACTCTCATCTTTATCACCAAGCATAGACACAAAATATAATAAAATAGTGGCAGGAAAATAGTGACTATTAAGTGTTCTCCAAACTTACTCTTACCTCTAAGCTCTGGGATGGAGTAAGTATAATAAAAGGGATGCTTTGTGGAAAGTGTTCTATTTAAGAAAAGTTTTAAAAGACCTTTAGCACTAATTCTTACTTTGCCCCCTCTTTGATGCTCCCTACTCCGATCGGTCACTCACTTGTCACTTTCCGAGGGTCTCCTGTATACCAGGTTTTCCTTCTATTCTCAGGAATCTCATGATCTACTGCGAAGACAGACAGAGTGGTGTTCTTAGCAAGGTAGCGCAGTGTGTTAAGTAAGCGCCAAGGAAGACCCCTTTAGAAGTCTCGAGCAAGGAGGGTTACGGGATCGGGAATACCCATGGGGGTTTCTGGGCTGAGCAGGGGCAGCTGCAAGGAGAAAGGGCCCCAGCCTCTTCCAATACCTCAGGGGGTCTCCGCCCTGGGATGCGCCTCCTTTGTGAGTTCCTGTCTGTGAGACACAGGCTGAAGGCCGTCTTAAGTAGTGAGTCAGTCATTTGATGGGATGCTGTCAGTGTGATTTCTCCTTAGACAGTAGGTCTCTGAGAATAACCCACTTAGAAGGCAACTAGCAGGCATTTCTCACCTGTGGTCTGTTAAAAAGCTGAGTTGCGAGGTTGAAATGTGGTCGAGAAGAATGGGGCTTAAGTTCATATCTGTTTCTTCTCAGTGGACACAGAATGGTCAGAAATACACAATGATATAAGTAACATAACATAAAATTTATATTGAACATAAATTAAAAGAATAAAAAATAAAAATGCCATAAACCTATTTAAAGGGGCAGGAGGCATATCACTGTCATTAGGATAGAAGTGGTTTTAATCACTTCTATTATTATTATTATTATTAAATTATTAAATTATTATTAAAGAATAATAATTTGATGACCAGCCTTGGGTCATTCATCCAAAGTCATTAACACTGTCACAGTGCCTCAGTGGGCTGTGTGGTCAGGGTCAGCAGCCAGTCCTCTCGCAGACTCCAGCTTCAACTTTCGGTCAGGGATGGGCAAGGAGGTAAAGACGGTAGTTGTCTGTTCTCCATTCCACTGTGGGAATGAAACAGCAGTTCAGAGCCCTCTCTGAACACTAAATTCTCTTTACATTAAAAAAAAAAAGAAATAAAGATGTGCACTGGTAATTCAATCCCTAGGATATGTATTGTGTCGCTTCCTATAAAAGAAATAGCGGAGGAACTGATGAGCCAATCAGCTAAATGTTAGTTTTGCAGGGTGATTCAGCTCCTTTAGTTTGCACCATGAACGTCTCATAAAGGGCATCGAGGTTCTGGGGAATTTATTACAAATAAGAATTCTATTTTCTATTGAAATAAAAAGAGCTTTTTAATTGGAGTAAAGCTTGCTTTGACTAGAACAGCATTCGGGCGTTCGTGCACGGTATGGGTTGGAGTGGAGTTTGGGATTAGTTACACCTCCGTAAATTCAGTGTCCCTCAGCCTGTCTTTCAGTTCCCTGCTGACCTTTTGTCTTTCCTGCTTGCTTCCTAAGGTGTATTGTAGAGAAGACGGTGGACGGGCAGATTGTATTCAAACTCACAGTATCCGAGAAAGAGACCGTGTTTTATTACCGCACAGAACATGGTTTGCAGCCTCCAATAAAAGTAACAGCACTGGGGAGAATTCTCGTGAAGAAATGGATTCATCTGAGTGTGCAGGTGAGTGAAATAAAAAATATTTAACATTTGGTTAAACAGAAGAATCTATCTTCCTTTCTTGTCTTTAAATGGCATTTTCCTACAAGATCGGAAGTGGAGTCTTTTAGACGATAAACGTGTGTGCAAATGACACACGAATCTAAGAGCCCTAATGATACACCTCACGATACACCAGCACTATCCCCCTGAAAACTGCTGTGAAAAATCCCGCCAAAGCTTAGGACAAGGCAACCTGGAGCAATAATGTCGTCATGAAATTTCTGTTGCTTTTGCTTCGTATGTTTTATTTTGCTTGGAAATGCGTGAGGGCTGTTTTGGCGTCTGGAAGTAATTTCACCAGTCACAGCCATGGGGAAGCCCCGCCTGGTTTTCACAGCTGCCTTTTGCAGGTAGCATCTGCTGATGTGAATAAACTTTGGCTGTTGCATTAAAATGCTGACCTTAGAACTAATGAACTTCACACATCAGGCACTCAAAAGGTGTTATAGCATTGCTTTAGTTGTCAACCACAGTTTGCATTAACCTTAGGAGCTGCTAAAGGCAGAGATAACTGAGATGTCTGTTAGTTTGCAGTTCCTGGGAATAGACACAGTTTATCCTTTTGTGTCCTCAGGGCACTGAAATGGCCCAGTGCAGCCACAGTCACCCTTGCCTCTCACATCAGAGGTACTGTCTGCAGTTCTCAGTCTGTGGTCTCATGGAGGCACCCGAATAGCCATCTTTGTGAACCCCACTTGCACCGGGGGACATTTGTGTCCACACTCATGTCATGAAAATAGTCTTTGCTTTCTCACATTTTCATTGCCCCCCAGAACAGACTTCCTTAGAGGCTCCTGAGGGTTGTGGCTTGCGTTTTAGAGTCTCTCTCAGCACAGAAGTTGTTCTTGGAGATTTAAATACACTTGTGTGTATCTTTGTTGTGCCTGATTGTGACCGAAATTGTGCCATGTATTTGCACAGCAGTGCATGAAAAGCCTTAGGAAGAACTTTCAAGTAGAAATGCAGAGGTAACCATGATCGATTTCTATAGCAAGGTATTGGCAAAGTGATATTCAATCAGCATTTTATGCCTTATCTGCTCAGCTTTTAGTTAGGATGTGAGTTTAGCGAATGCACTTGGTGGGGAGCAATTATTCTTTTTCTTTTTTTATTGCTTTATTTTTGTTCAGTTACAGTTGTCTGCATTTTCTCCCCACCCCAGCCAAACCTACTTTTCTTCCCTTGCTTCCACCCTCCCCCTTGGTTTCGTCCATTAGTTCCTGAAAACCCTTCTCCCCTCTGTCCCCTCCCCCCTCCTCTCTGGCTATTGTTAGATTGTTGTTAATTTCAATGTCTCTGGTTATATTTTGTTTGCATTTTTCTTTTGTTGATTATGTTCCAGTTAAAGGTGAGATCATGTGGTATTTGTCTCTCCCTGCCTGGCTTATTTCACTTAGCATAATGCTCTCCAGCTCCATCCACGCTGTCGCAAAGGGTAGGAGCTCCTTCTTTCTCTGCTGTGTGGAGTTCCATTGTGTAAATGTACCACAGGGTTTTGATCCACTCATTTACTGATGGGCACTTAGATGGGGAGCAATATTTCTATGTCACTAATGTTGAAAGAACCTACAAAGGGGCAGTCATGTCTGGGATCAGGCCGTGACTACAGAAGAGATGGGTTCAGTTGGTCAGAACTTACCTCTCATTTGTTCTGTCGTTAGCCGAGGGGGGCCTCATTTGTCCTCTGCCTTGAAATTGCCCATTGCACCCACAGACCAGTGTAGCAAGTTTGGGTTCTAATGTTAAAAATGTGCAAATAGAAACCACCAAAGAAAGGGAATCTGCGGAAGATGTCAAATCAACATGATTTCATATTTTTGGATCAACCGCGATGAAAGCAGTCCCTGGGAGTTGCCTTTATGTGGCTTTCTCTGGGAGCCTGCGTCGTGTTTTGGCGGCAGTGCATTAAAAGCTTCACGGGGAAAGTCGAAAACCCCGCTGTGAAGAGGTAACCAGGACAGCGTCACTCTCCTGGGAGAGAAATGCTCTTAGAGTGCCCGTTGGAATCAGCTCTCTCTTTTCAGTCCCTGTCAAAGATGAGTCCTTTCCCAGTTTAGGCAAAATTTCTTCATAAATCTTTAAGCCTTTCCCTTCTTTTGAGAAAAAGTTCAAGTCCTAATGATGGAATGAGACTGCTGTATTTCATAACTGTTTGACTATCAAGAGAAAACTTGTCCCTTCCAATTTGCACACTTATTTTACTTATTTACTTTTACAGAGTTCCCCACCCCCCTGCATTCTGCATCTCATGTTAAAGCTACAGAACTAAACACCAAAACCATTAGGAAAACCATGCAGATCAGTCATTTATTCATCTGACATTTATTGGTAGATTTGGAGGTATCCACATTATGAAAATATGGCTTCATTGAAATAAAAGTGGGAGAGTGGTTATTTTCTCCAAAGTGGAGATCGGCAGAGGGTTCCTTTAGTGGGCACCAGCCTGAATACTTGTTAAGATATTATGAAATGCATAGTAATCCATTTGCTAGGTGTGTAATAAGGAATGTGCTCATTCCTGAAAAGTTGTTACAAAAAGCAGGAGGAAGGACACAAGATTATGAATGGGGGAATCTGATTCGGGTCCTGACACCGTGGAGTCCTAACAGGGGAGGGGCCTGGAGGACCAAAACGAGGCTTTCTGGAATTCTTTACAACAAACAAGTGGGCTGTGGAGTGTGGCACAGTTCTCCCAAGTGTGGAAAGCTGCTGGGCAGGGTCGTCTGGGTCGTAAGTGACAGAGTTAGCTCCTGGACTGATGGCAAGCTTATCGTTTTCTGCTTCCCCATGCTGTCTGGTATTTGCACAGAAATACTTTCAGGGTACCTTGTATGGCTGAGGTACGGGCAGAGGGAGCTTGCCGAGTGGGTTTTACTCTGTAACTGCAAAGAATATATTTTATATAAAATGCAACTGACTATTGTATTGTTATGTACCATATACAAATTCTGTTTGACTTGGGGATTAGGGACTTTTATTATTGCTAGGTATAGGCTAGAACATAACTGATGGTCTACTTTAGTCAAATGTTGATTTGCAAGTCTGAAATTAATGTGTATGCATATTTTTACTCATCCTCCAATATGGCTACAAATCAATTAATTTATATAGCGTGAGTGTGTGTAAAAAAAATAAATGCTATGGCCTTGCTCGTGGAATTGTGTCAGAAACCAGCTTTACATTTAACTTGTACAAGACATGGTGACATAAAATTCATGGACAGATGTGACCTTATACCTTATCTCAGACAGTTCACTCAGTATCAGCTTTCCATTAGTAAAATCAGAATTCCAGATTTGGAAAAAGAATGATTTTGAAATCATTACATTCCCTGGGCAAGAAAAGGTGCCAGGAAGAGCCAGGCATATTGAATATTGGAGGTCTAATTTCCTAAACAAAAAAATGCCCGATGGTATAGTCATGGATCTAACAGCTTTTATTCAAGAACTAGCATTTTGAAGCTTCAACCTGTTGGAATATGATTAGTATTAAATTAATATTCATTCAGGGACTTGAATCTGACATGATTGCCAATTTAAATTTCACTGTGGGGTTTAATATATTGGCTATTTCAAATTATATCAAGCTGAAATTCATTATGTCGCATTTTTTTTGTCCTAAAACTGGAAAAAATCAATTCAGTCTTTTTATTATCAAGCAGGGAACACTGATAGTATTAGCAGGTTTTTTGAAGCTTCGTTTTTATATGGAATCAGCACAAGCTATAGTTATTAAAGAGATCTCTTTTGATTTCCTTTTAAAAATGGTTTGGGATATGTAAGAGATTTTGCTTGAGGAGTGTCTTATGTATTGGTAGAAACAACAGCTTAGAAATGTATTGCATTTAATGGCATATTATTTAAAAGTAAAACCTCAGAGTTTCCTATGAAAATACTGTTTTCCCTTAAGCAGTTCCACACATTTTATAGGACAAATAGCATCAAAGAATCATTAGTATAGTAACCCTATAGTAATTATGCTGAAATTATAGTAAAACAGTTACTATAATTTGAAGTTAATGAAATCCTGAAACTGCAGGAACAAGAAATAATTTAGCAAGGAGTTTGTTCTCATTTTCTATGCTATTTTGAAAGCTCCTTGATACACTGACAATTCAAGAGCCCCAGAGGATTCCAGCTACAATAACATAGAAAAGAGCATTTCTAATTTGATACAATAAAGGGAAAAAAAATTCATGGGTAAATAAAGGGTTAGGAATCGATAGATGAAGAATAGGAGTTTCATAGTCAGAGTGTGTTTATGAAACATGTTCTTTTGATTTATGTATTCAATCGGAAAAAGGAAAATTATTGATAGTTCTGAAGAAAAAAAATGCAATTCACCCAACATTTGTTAGAACAGATGAATTGAGTGTCTCCGCTAATCCCTGGAGTGTATGCCCATGTGCACACTTTGCAAAGGTGTTTCCACGTCTCTATTGACGGCGGGACCACAACCCGTCCACACAGCTGTTCATGAGCACGATACGCTGGGTTCGCTTCGGAGCGTCACCTCAACCTCTTCGCCATGAAAACCCCAATCCATACCATTCCTCGTATCATCTTCATTACTTTTAACTCTACATGTTACACATTGTTCTTGCCAAGCCTTCTGTTCGTACTCAGCTGATCTGGGGAGGAAAGAAAGAAATGGGGGAACAGAGGCAGAAAGGCATTTGAATTTAGGGGAGAACAGGCAGGACCCAAAGGCCTGAAGAAGAGATTCAACGCATGCCACTGGGGTGGAGTAGAGCAAAACTTTCAAATGATGGGTGTGTGGTGCATAATTTTAAGTTATTTGTCTTCTGGGATGCAAATCCCCTATGTTATTCCAACTAGTTGGCTCAAATGTGTTACAAGTGGCCATTTTGAGGCTGCCAGCACTTAAGCCCATTTATGGAAAGGAGTTGGATTTGATGTTTGGGTTAAATATAAGGTAGATAAAAGAAAAAAAAACAATCAAAGGAGGGAGTAGCAAAGGAGATGAATTCTGAGGGAATTCACACTGGTGCAAACGGTGAACATTATCATGTATCCCATAAAATACCTGCGAGTCTCAGGCAGAGTGCCTCATAGTGCGTGGGAAGAGGCTTGTATGAATATTGAAGAGGGGCGAGACCCCAGACAGTTTGCAAATGGGAGCAATAGCTAGGATCGGCCCAGTAGAGATAGCGCTTGTTCTTTTTTTTATTTTTTAATTAAACATTTTTTAGATACATTTAGATTCAGAGACACTAGTGAGAAATAATACTGAGGCACCCCATGTATCTTTTACCCGTTTGTAGCATCTTGAAAAACTGTAGTCTGATGTCACAACCAGCGTGTCCCCACTGGCACCGTCCACATTTTCCGTGTGCAGTTCCACGCAGTTGTATCACAGACCGCGTAGACCCGTGTAGCCGTCGAGGTGAAGGTGCAGCACAGGTCCATCCCTGTAATGCGCCCCAGGTGGCCCTGCTGTAACCACGCCCCTTGGTCCTTCCTCCTCAGCTGCCCCCAAGTCTCTGGCTTCTGACTTGCATCTGTTCCGAACCATGCATCTGTTCTTCGCTTCTAAAATTCTGTTTTCAAAGGGCTCTATAGGTGGAATCACATGATGTGTAACTCTTGAATTTTTCCTTTCCAATATAATTTCATGGACAGTCATCTAAATTGCTGAGTCTATCAGTAGTTCATTCGTTCTTTTTTTTATTGCTAAGTGGTAGTCCCTGGTATGGAGGTACCAGTATGCATTTCGCTGTTTACCCTTTGAGGGACAGACATCTGGGCTGTTTCCAGTTTGGGGGTGGCACAGATAAGGCTAATATAAACATTTGTGCACAGGGTTTGTTAACCTCAGATTGTATTTTCTGGGACAAATGCCCAAGAATGCAGCAGTAGGTCTGTATGATGCTCCATGTTCAGTGTTTGCCTGCATCTACTGAATGACCTTGGGATTGTGGGAGGGATCACATGCAGTCTGTCAGTGTCAACCTGTGGAGAACTGATAGCTCTAACTGTTGAATCTTCCCACACAGGACCATGGTAAATGTTTCCATTTGTTTAGGGTTCCTTTGATGTCTTTTGTCAGCATTTTGTCATTTTCACCATCAAGATCCTGTGCATGTTTTGCTAAGTTTACTAAGTGTTTTATTTTCTTTGGAGGGATAGAAATTGGTCTTGTGTTTTAAATTTTGATTTCTACATTTGTTGTTAGTATATAGTGATGTTAGTATTATATTTGGGCTAGATCCTGCATTTTGAAACCTTGCCAAATGTACTTACTAGTTCTGGAAGTTCTTTTGTAAATTGTTGGGATTTTCTGTTGACTTTGTCTGCAGTCTCTGGGATTTTTCTTTTCCTTATTGCACTAGCTAGAGTGTCCAGTACTGTGCGGAAGGAGAGCGCTAAGACCAGAGATGCTCTAAATGTTCCTAATCTTAAGGAGAAAGCTTTCAGTCCCACCGTTAAATACTATGCTAGCTGTAGGTTTTTCATAAGTGCACTTTCTCAAGTTGAGAAGATTTCTCTCTCTTTCTAATTTACTGAGAGTTTTTATGATGATGAGTGTTGGATTTTGGCAAAGGTCTTTTATGCATCAATTGACACAAATACATCCTTTTTCTTTAACCTGTTAATGAGCTTGATTACACTGATTTTTCAAATATTGGACCGACCCTACATACCTGCAATAAATCCCATTTGGCCATTATGGATAATTCCTTCTATGTGTTGCTGGATTTGCTTTGCTAATATTCTCTGAGAATTTTTACATCTAATCATCATGTGACATATTGATCTGTAATTATTCTTTCTAGTACTGTCTTTTGGTATTAGTTTAATGCTATCCTCATAAAGTGAATTGGAGAGTGTTCCCTCCTATTCTGTTTTCTTGAATAGATTATGTAACTTTGGTGTTAATTCTTTTACATGTTTGGTAGAGGTATCTAGGTTTCCAGGGAAGTTTTCTGGCCCTGGGGATATCATTTTTGGATATTTTAAATTAAATTAGATTTCTTTAATTAATATAGGGAGATTCAGATTATCTTTTTCTTTTTGGATGACTTCAGGCAGTCTGTGGTTTCCAGGGAATTGGTTTAGTTCTTCTACATTGTTGAATTTGTGACTGTAACATTCATATTATTCTTCATTATCATTTTATTGGTCACGGGATCTAACATAATATCTAGTTTCATTTCTGATATTAGTAATCTATCGTCTCTCTTTTTATAGTTGTTAGTCTTAGTAGAGGTTTTTCAATATTATTGCTGTTTTTGAGGAACAAAATATTTCTTCTCTTGATTTTTTCTTTTGTTTTCCTATTTTAAATTTTTATCAATTCCTGTTCTTATGTTTTATCTTCTTTCTCATGCTTTTTGAGGCTTATTTTGTCCCCCTTTATTCTAATTCTTGAGATTGGAACTTAGGTGAATGCTTCAGAACCTTTCCTTTCTTCTAATGGAAGCTTGGGGTTTACTTCTGTGTTGTACTTTCTTGTGTAATTCAACTTAGTGTATATAGTTCAGTGTTGTAAATTTCATCACACTCTTTTGGCTATCTCCCACATATTTTAACACATTATATTATCCTTTCATTCAAGTCTATGCATTTTTATTTCCTTTGAGAATTTGTCATTGACTCATGGATTAATAAGCGTATCATTTACTTTGCAAGCAGTTGAACACTTTTCAGCTTATATTTCTGTTATTGGCTTCCACTTTGAATGTGGTCAGAGAATACATTCTGTATGATTTTGGACTTTTTTTTTAATGTATGGAAGTTTTAAAATTAGCATTAACATCCCAAGACAAAGCCTATTTTGGTGAATTCTGCTGTTGTTGACAAAGTTGCTTTGGAAGAGGCATCTGAGTGCCACTCCCTCTGTTGAGCAGGGGATGAAAATCAAGCTGGACTCGGTGCCACCAAAGTCACCCCTAGAGCTCAGTGGGAGAGTCACCCTCCTCCACCCAGCGGTGGCTGGAAGACACGCCCCCTGCCTGGTGTGTCAGCGGCACCCTGGATGGAAACGGAGCACTGCTTGCTTTTGCTAGGAGGACTGTCCCTGTCATCACTCTGAGTGGGGACTCGGAAGTTACTGCAGGTTACTCCGCTGGGTGGAAGGGGCCGGTGAGTCATTAGGCCCCTGGTGGGCTCGGCTAGGACCATGGTGTGTGTGTGTGTTCTCCACTAGTGTTTGGCTAACGTTGGGCTGATATTGCCAGAAAGGTCTTCTGTTTTATGTCACTCTTTCCTTGGTCCTGTATGTAGGAGAAGTTGACTTTTCATGAAACTTACCTGTGCAGTTCCAGGATAGGTGCTTCTGGAATGCTCTGTCTGGGATGCATGGGTAGTAATAAGAAATCCTAAGGGATTTATGACATGTTGTTCCTTATATCCTGAGGTCCCAATTTTTTTTCTTTTTGCCTCCATCCCACCTCGAAGCATCATCCTGTGTTGTTTGCTGTGTTACGTCTACTGAGGCTTAACAGTAGAGAGAGGATGTAGGGGAAATAGGACAGTTCCAACTTTGTCTGAACCAGAAGTCACAGTGTTTCCAATAGGACCCTGTCTACCACTTCCTAGTGGTTGGCGTTATAACCTCTTCACTACATCTAAAGCAGGTTGGCTAAAATGGTAGTCAGCAAGGAAGAATCCTTTATAAAATGAATTGGATGTAAGGAAAAGAAGGAGAAGATGCACTGGCTAAGTATTATAAAGTCAATTCTGACAAAAGCTAGACATGGTCTTATTTACACATAAAAATCTGGCATAAGCAGCGCCTGTGTTCGGGCATACTAGCTAGTTGTGAAGTGCTTATGAGACACCTATGCAGGACTGCGGGCTGTCTTAACAATTTCCAGCAACCGTTTTGTCAACATCGAGGTTAAAGGGGGTGTGGAGTCATATCTGACCCACATGGCACACTGGAGAGCGGCAGAGCAGCTACGTAGGCCACCGGGTGTGTCCTTTGTTGTCTGTGGTCACACTGCTCCTGCTGTTGGCGTGTGAGAGGCGTGTCTTTCACGTGGGCAAGCAGGAGATTAATTCTCAATTAGAAATGCAGGCCCAATGCAAGGGCAACATTTAACTTGGCATCAACGTGTCAATATTGCCGCTAATTTATGGGACCATGAGCACTTCAGGGGAAAGAGAAATTGCTAATGTTTCAAATTAAGCCCAAGAATGGAGCTAGGGGAGATAATGCAATTTGCACTCTTTTACATGTTGGTTCAATTCATTTTGGCAGGCATGTCTTTTTGAAGCAACTTGAGACGTTGAAAAGATCCTCGCGAACCCTCAAGACTTGTCTCTTTCCGAGTTACAATTACCATCACCTTGCTTTACATCTGATTTGTGAATGCGGGGGGAAAAGAGAGTCGTTACGATGCAAAAGCAGTTGTCACTGTTTGCAGAGCTCATCACGCGGAGTTTCCTGTGTTACTATATGTAGCCGAGGTTCATTTGTACCATGTGTAACTGGTTCATGTAGTGATTAAAATAATAAGCGATGCTTGATCATGTTTAAAATAAATACCAAGGATAAATTCTTCTATTAATTAGTGAGAGCTTATCCAAATTAGCATCTATAATTAGGAGCTGTTGTTAATTTTTGTTGCAACCTATTAAATACACGGTGCTAAATCACTTATACTAGTGTCACTGAGCGTTAGTTATAGGTGACTTAATTTCTGAGTGTACAGGGGGAACTCCTGTAAGTATATTACTCACACTAGTAAATACTGTTTCAAACAGCATCTTAGAATATACATGTGGCATTTTAGATTTACCATAAATAAAAGTGTATGAGGCTTGGTGATCAGTCCACACGATAAAACCAGAACGCGTCCCTTTTCGGGCAGTCTTTGATTCTAGGTTTCCTTGCTCTCTGGCTTGTTTCTGTATGGCTTTTGGTCTCCTTAAGTCACATGATATTTCTTTCTAGTGAACACATCCTATATATTTCTTAAATTGGTGCCACCTTATGGCTTTGTAGAACAGTGATGGAGAAAGGGCTGTTACTACTTTTTGATACTCAGAAAAATCTCGACTAGTGTATCTGTGGCATCATTGAAACAGAATAAGTGAAATGCCTTGAAATCACACCCAGTTTTGATTTTTCTCTGTGTCCACATTTTTATTAGCACATGCCATATTATTGAATAGGCACATGGCTTGGGGACGTGATTTCCCAGTCTCTGCATTGCTGACATTGTGGGCAGGATAATTCTTCATGTAGAGGCTGGCCTGTGGATTGTAGGTTCTCCAGCAGCATCTGTGGCCTCTCCCCACACCCCCATCTCGCTCCATCCTGGTGGCAATCAGAATTTACCTGGAGGGGCAGAGTCACCCTTCATTGAGAAAAACTGCGTTGGAGTTTCAGCCTTTGCTATAGTATGTCTTTATAATTTGCACAGTATTTTTTTTCCTTTTCTCTCTCTCTTTTGGAGACACATAAGTTTTCTTGCTACACCTGTATAGAAAAGGCTTGGATTGAAGGTTAACCATATTTAATTGACTGCAGTTTATCAAAGCATAAAGCAAAAAAAGTAGGGGGCATAAATGAAATCCCAAAATGGCTTATGCAATTTCTAAGGATGGCTAATGAGTATTCTGAATTGGCTACATGTATTTTGGCTTAAAAATGATAGGAGTTAAAGTTGATTGTTAACAAATCCTATTCAAAGAAAGCACATAGAATTGTTAGCATCAGAAATATTATGCTTAAGAGAGAAGGAGTCTCAGTGATATGAAAGTAATAGGATTTCAGTAAATAGTTTACTTAAAAGGGGCAATGATCTTGCAGAAGTCTCAGAAGGGTTTTGTGGGTGGCATAATGTTTGGATGTGAGATCACATGGTTTGAGTGTTCAAACACTTTACTCCAGGGTTTGTACGAGGTAAAGCAGGTGAGAACCAATGTTTCAGAACCCTTAGAAAATAAGGAAAAGGAGAGAGAAACCCAAGCAAGCCCTTCCAATATTTTGCTGTAGTATGAATGCAATTTCCACCAGTCTCTTCTGTGTGTATGTTACATGGTTCTCAGCTTAGCACACCCTTACTGCACACATACTTTTGTCTGCCATCCTCCCCTTTTACAGTTCTTGTGGCACCGCCAATCATTTCCACGTAGCCCCATAGGTCAAGGTCAGTCTTAAGGAAAGTGATGAAGATCCATGAGAGGAAGTGAAGAAGGTTGCTAAAGAAGGAACTAGCATGAGAATTCAGGAAACTGCTACATTCTGGTTTTCTTTCTTATTTTAAAATATAAAGTAGAAAGTTCTGTACTTGTACTTATGTCCCATGAAGACTTGTCCTTAAATGTGCACTTTCTGCTAGACTGCAGTTCTTAGAGGGACGGGAGAGTACTTACATGACATTGAAAAAATGAAGTTATCATTGCCCCCACCTATGTCTGTTGATTTCCTACTGGGTCAAGGGTTGTCCAAGGGTCATTTTATGATGAGCCTATGCAGAAGGCACACGTGAGACCTGGAGAGATGGGGGGGGGGGGTTGTTAAGCAGTTGGGAAGTCTACACAACTTTTTTTCTGGCTGGAAGATAATCGCGGACAGAAAAGGAATGGGTCGGGACTTTGTTCCATGTGGGATTAAGACCCGAACAAAAGCACTCGGGCACCCGTGGAGTCTGCCTGAGAGGTCACAGCGCCCGAGGGGGAACAACTCGAAGCAAGCCACTTCACCCCGCTTACCTTACTCCTGTTGTCGGTGTCACGCAGTGTTTATGCAAACCCAATACACGTCAAAAAATATCTGCGAGGCATTGTCTAACACCGACCCTCTGGATTTCTCCATGCGTGCCCGGTTATCATTTATTAAGATGTGTTGGCGGCACGTCTCCAGTGGGAGGGAAGATAAAAGGCAGCTCTGCTGCGTGAGGAAGCGGGGTTAAGCACAATACCACGGAAACTCATCCTAATCCAGGAGGGCTTCACCTGCCAATCAAACCTATATTCATTTCTTTTTTAAACATTAGGAATGGTTTGTTAGCTGAGCAGGCTGGCAGATGTTCGGAGGCATGAGATGAGATCTCGGGGCACCTATGACCAGCTGATGACTGACTGACCAATTTCCGAAGCGGCTCTGAAGGCTCATAAAGTTTAGTTCCATGTGTATTTTGATGATAGTTGCATCTCTATTTAAAGCCTTCTGTCACTGGAAGCACTCTGGGTGTTGTCAGGCTGTCTATTGGACTGGATGAGCTGCAACCTCTTGCAATTGAATGTCAATAAGACCAAAGCAATTTTGGTTGATTCATAGCACCAGCTTAAGCATATTCACTTGCTCAGATTACATTTGACAGATAGTTACCTTCAGCTGAACTCTGTGGTTAGAAGCCTGGGCGTACTCTTGACAGTGAGCTCAGAGTTGATGCCTAATGTTTATTTCATATTCTGTTTTTACCTTCCCTACTACTGCGTGTGTAAAGCTATATTTAAATGTATTTACAGCGCATGCTCTCCTCAGTCCACTTGTTACCTCCGGACAGAATGCTGTAATGATTCAATTGCATTGTTCTCATAAAAAATAACTTGCATTCATCCGGCTTTAATTGTACTAAATCCAATTAGCAGTGATTAATTTTAGAGTGTCACCTTGACGAGCAGCTGCAACGTGATAACATGAAATTGCCCAAGTGGTGGGAGAATTCTTCCATCTCTCAAAACTTCGTCTTCAGAATTGGGTGTGTAATTGTAAATACCAAGAAAAGATACCCATATCTGTTTGCCATATCAGTGCTTGTTTATCTGCTGTTGGCATTTCAGTTCATCCGTTCTCTTCCAGGTGCAGGTGTAGAATTATCCATTTCAAGAATATTTAGCCCTTTAAAATGAATATCATTTAAAGAACGTATTCTGAAATGTTTTCACTGAACTATACAATGCATACACCCCAACACACTATTGAAAAAACTGCCGCCAGTTTGGAATATTTAGATTGGAAAAATAATTCAGACTTGGGTTTTTATGTTCAGGAAGAGGTGCAGTTATGGTGTGAATTCATTCACATTATGGTACTAAATTCTCAACCTTTCATTTGTGTTAAATTCATTGAGATTCCTGTTGGGAAATTGAAAGGACACATGCATCTTGTCATCTGAGCCTAACTCTCCTTCTCCTGTCCTGCACCAATAACACTGCAGAGCTCGGGGGTCCTTTATTTAATGAGGTGAGGGGAAGTTGTGTTTGCATCAGACTCATGCTAGCTTGGACACGGTGAGTTCAAAACAAACATGTTTTTCTCATGCGTTTCCATCTTTTCTAGAATCTGCAGTTTTAAGACATCAGACAATTAAAATTCTGTAGTTATGCATTTCCCAAAGGGGAAACACTCATGCCAAAGTTGAGAAAAATATATTTTTAAAGGATTTTCTCCATATTTACTGGTATAGTTTCCCTTATCCTTTTTTTAAAACTGACAGTCAATTTCTTTTTATTTTTCTCTTTTACTGACAGCTGGTAAATGTACTGACAGGTGAGAAGCAAGATGTAAATGTAAGTCACTATTATTTTGTCCACCTGATACTTGAGTGTTAGGTAGAAGTACTTGGCTATATTTTAAAATAAAACCTAAATGATTTCCATTGGTTCTGATGGGAAGATGTAGAGAAAAACTGTTCTCTGCAAATTAAAATGTGTTGGAGGCAAGATTGTAGTGCATTTAGAAATAGTATCCTTTTCTCATTAGGGATGTGACTCGTTTTCCCATTGAAGACAATAGGCCAATTATTTAAGGTTGCATTTACTTTCCGTTCCATCAGCTATAAATCTTTTTAGTGCAAAATTAATGGAGAGTTTATAAGTGGGGCAAAGGAAGCAGGTTAAGAAGTTACTCTCTGATTAAGAATTTTCTCCTTAAATGTGAGATTCAAGATTAGAACAGTGTTATAATAATTAGAAAAGTCCTGTTTAGTAAATGTGCCCCTTGGAGAAATACAATCTAAGTGGTTGGGTGTGAAGAATTATTATCTGTTAGTGCACAAGAATGCTGGGCCAACCTGGATGAATTCTGTTATCATAGAAGGACTAATCCCTTACTTCCTTTAATGCGAGATTCACCATTTCTCTGTTGTAAATAGCAGCTGAGTTACAAAACATCAGGAGATCAACAAACGGTAGTGTCTGTTTATTTGTGACTTAAATGGTATTCACAAAATTTTATTTCATCTTTCCTTTTCACCTCAATATTATCCGTACGTATGTGGGCATGGGTAGAGGGGGAAGCCTTAGAATTTACAGAGTTTTGAATTAAAGCATGCAATTATAAACCAGTCAGTTGCATCCAAGAAACTTTCCCCCATTTAACTTATAATAGATGCTCACGAAACGGGCCCATAGTTCTTCTTAACCCTTCCACTCCGCTCTGTGTCTCCTTATTCTTACCCTCATCCTGCAATCACAGCTAGCTTTGTGAAAATGTGTCCTAGAACATTAAACCTGATTTGCCTTTAAATATCGGAGTTTCAATACTCCTTTCACTGAAGAACACCTATTAGGAAGCAAGGAAGGTCTGGCGTAACAAGTTACAAAAGGCCGGCCTTTCCTCCCAGGAAAAGCAGCAGGAGGCTCCTGGGCAGGACCCTCCGCAGTTGAGAAGTTGCAGTGGGACTGCCCCGTGTTGCATTGATGAATGGCAGCTCCGGCCAGTGCTCTCCTGTTGTTCTTGGATTCCAGCCTCTGTTAACATGACGTTTGCATTTGGGTCTGAGAACCGGCCTGTGCAAATGCCTCCTGCCAGGTCCCGAAAGCTGCTCTCCCGTTAAAAGTGATAGGTTTTCTCGTTCACTGCGTTCACTGTAAAAATTCATCTTCTGTGTCTTAAATCATTGGGGATGCCTTTGCGTAGTTGCAATTTCCATTTTAATTTAAAATATGAAAATACAAAGAGGGACATTTTTTCTTTAATTACAAAACGACAAAAACAACCAAGTTAGTTGATTACTGACAGCAAGAACCACAAAGCAGCAGAACCGAAAGACCCAAATTTAGTGGATTTCCAATGAAAGAGAAAAGCCTTAAGGAGGAAAGCCTTCAGCATTGCTTTAGAGCTAGCCCCCCCTCCCCCCACTGCAAAGGGAAACATTAAAACCACCCTGTTTATTGAAAAATTATTAGTACTTGCCATTCATTTGCCTTATTGGCTCATGACATGGGAGATACCTTTTGAATACCTTTGCCTTATGTGAAAGCTAGATTTTTCTGGAAATAATAATAATTATAATTAAACTCACTGAGTTCACAGAATTGTGTTGCTTTGAGCTGAAAAGAACCAGGTCACTGAGTCACTCCAGAAGGTACCGTAGTTAGTTCTTGACAATGGGCTTTCTCCCCTTCCCATTACCGCTCTTTAACCAACTAGGTCCTGTGGGACACAGGCTTGATCCTCAAGAGGTGCAGACAAGAGACATTAGAGGCTCAGGAGAACTTGCCGCTGCTCAGCGAGAGGTGTGAGTGGAACCCCTCACCAGAGCGCTGCCTGGTCCCTGATTCAGAGGGTCCCAGTGGGGCAGGGGATCAGGAGGGAGGCTGGGTGGAGCTGTCCTTTCGGGCTAAACCTTAAAATGAGGCCCTTCACTTCTGACTCTCCTGACACAGGGCATTGGAAACCCCGTGGCACAGTATGGAAAGGTTGCTTGAAAACAGATTTTAACACTCGAGGATCTGCAAAGGGTGTTTACTGAGTACTTAATAGATTCTGTGTTTGCCTACTGAATTCACTACACAGCCCACACCTTCCTCAGTACGTGGTAAAGCTCTGGCCTGCAGGGAGACTACAGGTTGTATTCATTCCAGCAAGTTTTCTACCCCAATTCTTCCTATCCCATAGTTACAAAACGTCCTGCACCTGGAGAAAACTGTAAATGCCACAATATTGGTGTTGGGTAGTTTCACCATGCAGAAAACGTTTGTCTGTATTGGAAGGTTTTCTTTAATCAGGACAGCTACCTCAAACTACGTTGTGGAAATGGAACGTGCAAACTAAATTGTCAAAATAGGTTCCAGAGTCTGTCTGGGCTGCCACACAGGACTGTCACTGAAGTTTGTTATTCTTTAGCCAAAGAAAACCAAATTTAGGGATTCTAGGTGGTTAACTGTTTTTTCTTATAACCAGTTTATCAAGTTAATATGATTTTTACAAGTGTTTCTTATTCCATTTATTGTTATTTTTGTCTTTCCCAAATTATGTTCAATGAGATTCATAGAAGTATGAAGTTTACACATTCTAGACTGTTCAGATCTTGTGTTAATTTCTCCTGTGTACAAAATGATGAAACCATGCATTTGACAGTAGTTCTTCTCTTACTTGAAAACCCCTTATGGCCTACCAGGATTTTCAAGTTGTTGCAGGTTACACTTTTAGTCTGAGAAGCAAAATGGTGGAATTGGTGTTCAAGATCCACCTAGAAGTTGAGGCATAGTCAGGAGTTGCCTTTTAAAAAAAAATTACTTGCATTCTACTTATTGTGTCTGTGCTGTTCATAACTACAATGCTATTTGTTTTTTCAAATTGAACACTATGTGCAAGAAGAGGTTTGGAAATAGCAGAACTAACAGTAGAATCCTTGTAAAAGGAACGTAGTGGAAAAGACACTGTAATGATAACATTTATTGAGTAGTGAATACAAGTGGTTATAGTTGTTGAGAGTTAAGTTGTGATTTCTCCTGACTGTGGTGAAGCTTCGTGGATTATAGAGAATTTAACTTGGGACTTGGGGATCAGAGTTTTCAAGAGGCAGAAACAGAGAGAGGATTCCAGGTTCCAGGCAGGGAAGTGGAAAGGCACAAGAATTAGATTATTCATGGAATAGTTAGGAAAGAGTGGTCAAATTTGTCTTGAGTAGTTTTGTGCAAGAACATAAAAAGAAGAAAACCTGGAGGGAGGTTGGTCCTCAATGAAGAATCTGGAATGCAGTTGAGAAGAGCATTCAGTCATCACAAGCAATCAAATGAGCCCTGCCCAGTGTGGTTCAGTGGGTTGGGGGTTGTCCTGCAAAGTGAGTGGTTGCAGGTTCGATTCCACGTCAGGGCACCTGACTGATGTTTCTCTCCCTTTCTTTCTCCCTTACATCCCTTCTCTCTAAAAACAAATAAGTGATTTTTAAACAGGAAGAAATCAGAAATTTTGCACAAAGAAGGAATCTGATTAAAATAGTCCTTATTTATTTTTAAAATGAGAGGTAGTTAGACTCTACCTGCACTGGCACAAACCACTGCCACCCAGAATTCCGGGGGAGTCTGGAGCAGTGAATGATGTGTCTTCTCCCAGGTGCTGGTCCCATTCTTGCTCTGCCCTTCCTGGCTTTGCCTTCCTCTTCCACGTTTGGACAGCGATGTTATTCTTCAGTGGCCTGTTCGTAAGCTACGTTCTCAGCACTGTCCACCCTCTGTTGGCAGGCTTTCCGGCCCTGGCCTTACAAGGACCCCAATTCTCTCCCTTGCAAGTGGAGGGTGCTTGTTCTTTTGTTTCTCACCCACCTCAGTGCTGGGAGCTGGGAGCATGTGAAGGTGGACTCTCTCTCTCTCTCTCTCTCTCTCTCTCTCTCTCTCTCTCTCTCGGTCTCCCCCCTTTGTGTTGGAAAGAAACATTACTTCTAAAGCTCATGTTAGCTAGGTGTTTCACTTTCTTCAATACCAGCTTCATTTGTCTGTAACTGCTAGAAACTTGAGCACACCCCTCCCCCCGGAACAGTAAACATTCACCCCTAACGCTAGTGTTTCTCCACATCAACACCACCTTTTGGTCAAAGACCGGGTAGCCGGACATCCTCTCCTCTTCACCCCTCACACCTTGTCACGCTAAGAGCCCTCTTTCCGATGCTGTCTACCCAAAACGATGACTTGGGCTACGGACTAAATGAAGGCTGTAGAGACGCCTGAGTCTCTTCTGGGTTCACATCTTTCCCGTCCAGACCAGCCACGGGAAGGTGGCTTCCATGTTCGTTTAACCATTTCCTTTCCTTCCTTTCTCTTTGTCCCTCTGCCGACTCCAAGCCCCGCTCTGAGCTCTTTCATTCCGCTGCCTCGTTAATGCCTGTGCGCGGGCTGCAGCCTAACACTGAAGGAAAATAAATGTGCATGAACTGAGGCCATTATAAATTAGTGATTTCCGCCTGGAGCCGGTCTCTGTGCAACCTCAGGGTAAAGTCCCCCAGAGGCGCAGTTGGGGGTTCAGAGGGTGTGCCTAATTTTGGTTTTGGTGCATATTGACACATTACCTTCCGAAGACCTGTGGCTAATGCGGACTCCTACCAAAAGCAATTGATTCATTGTGCCTGTTCCCCAATTTCTTGTCAGTACAGGAAATCATTTCTTTTCCATTCTGATGGGCAAAGTGATATCAGTGCATTCTTGTTTTATCTTGCATTTCTTACCCTAAATTCCACATGTCTTATCTTATCTAGGTTTTTGAACACCCCTATGTATTGTTCTCTTCTGAGTAATACCTATCCATTACTATTTTTTTTAAATTAAGGGGTTTGCATTTTTATCAGTTACTGAGACATCTTAATATATTAGCCTTGGCTTTCCTCTGGCACATTGGAAGGGATTAAACTTGGTTTTATTTATGCTAGTGATTATTCTTAAAATCTACATAAAACAATTTAAGCTTATAGTTTTCAAATCATACATTTTTAGACATGTCACTGTATGTTAACTGTCATAAGAAGGTGAGAGAGTTATTACACATTTATTTTTACAATTCCTTCTTTCTCTTGCCGCCTTCCAGTTCTTGTTAGAATAAATAAGAATCCTTATCACAAAACATTGTAGCAAAATCTTTACACCAGCATAATGGTACTTTTATTTCAAGTATTGTAATAACATGTTTACCACTGTTATTGATAATATATATATATATATATGAATGAATTCAGTATGCCTTGAACATTCTTTTTCTAGCATACATATGTAATTCCTTAATTTAAGTTGAACCTTGTCCTTCCGTTTTCTGAAAGGGAGCACGTCTGGTGATGCTTCCTCCAAATGCTGCCACAGCTGAGGGTGTCCTTCTCATGGCTGTCCCTGTCAACAGTGACCTGGATGCAGATGAACATTATTTTTCATATCCCCTTTCATTTCGGAGCTTTTAATACACCGCATCATGTTTCTGAGTGAAATCTGAGATGAGCTGGAGAATCGTTTCTCACCCTGGGCGTTCTGCTTTATTTTGGAGTGTGGAGGACTCTCACAGTTTCCTTTCTTCAGCCTTAAACCCCCAGGACTATCTTGGTGTTAATCTTGATTGCTTTTCTGGGTGTGGGGTAAGCTCTTCTCAGCTGAATATTCAGATGACCTTTTCAATCACTAAATGCCGGTCTTTATTATATCTTTGAGTTTATTCCTGGATTGTTTTTTCTATAAGATCATTTTCTTCCTTTTATCTCCAAGTTGCATAAAAGGTCGTAGATACTCTAATGGAGTGACTATCAACATAGTGTCCTGTCACCTCCAACCCCTTCACTGGAGCTTCTCTTCTCCCACACAGGCTCCTTGCTTGACCCTATACCCTTCCCACGTTACACACCCACTAGGAGACCACGTTCACAACCATAGCTCCTGCTACTATTGTTATACTCGTGATCACAAAATCCCCAGTCCCTAAACTTATGTCGCCAGGGTGCTGTCACTGATCTTGCAAAACTCAAGTAGTAGTATTCTAAGTTTTTGTGTTCCTTAGCCTGAAACACAGACCCTTAGTGACTCCCCTCACACGACAGGTGTCCCCTTCAGTGCTGCATGCCCATGTCTCTGGGCTTCAAAAGCGTCTGTCGTTCTTCCGGCTGGATAACTGGGACCAAACTACGGATCCTGTCTTCCTCGTATTTTATGCCACACCGAATCCCATCATTTTCTTTCCCATCCACAGATGTCCTCAAACTCAGCCTTTTCTGAACTCTGTTACAGCCGTGAGGATAACTGCAGTTTCCTTAAAAGAACACATGTTCTTAACTTTTCACATCAAGGAAGAAATACGTGAACACTAGCGCCACTCCCCTTTTTTAAAAAAAAATTCCTCACACTTTTTTCTTTTTCTGCATCGGGCCTTTCTGATTTCTGCATTTTCACGATTCTGGCTCTGTATTCCGCCTGGTGTCTGAAATACTATTGCGACCAGTAAATCGGAGGCAGGGGCAGTAACAGTTATAAGCACTTCGAGCTACTTGGAAGGAGAGATTATTTCAAATACGTGTTCTTCATGACCTTCCATTTAAATAGAGGGTTTCTCATATTCTATTCCTGATCAAAACCGAACGTCTTGCATTTTGGATGTTGTTTCTCAGTGGCTTTGGCAATACCTGTCAATTCATTGTCACCTACAGATGGTACTTAACAGACTGACTCCTCACTGGAGGGTATTAGTGAAAACCTGGCATAAAACTGGAATCCTTATCAGTCCTCCCCTTGATCCCATGAATATCTGGTTTTAAATGACAGTGCTGAATTCAAAGTTCATTTCCAATGTTACAGGAAGTAAGATGCAGTTTGTCTACGTGGCTCCTTGGTTCAATTATATTTCCATTTTATTCATCTTTTCGGTGTTTCTTTGCAGCATCCTGTGCTACGCTTGTCCATTAAAATATATATCCATTCCCTCTAAACTCTGGTTAGCTTACAAGTGCCGCGGCCCCTCTTGGGAGGTAAATGTAATTTATTTGATTGGATACTCAAGCTTTCCCATTGTTTTATTTTCCTTAGAGAAACAGAACCTTTCTAGCTTTCAGGTCAATTGGTGTGATGGTTGGATTCCGACGGCATGACACTCTCTCCCTTTGTAAGTCTCTAGTTCCTCGGAGACGCCCTTGAGAGGCCTGTTGACAACTTGCTGTCACCTACCGGGCTAACGGCATGAAGGACTCAGGCACTGATTTGGGCGAGTGTGAAAGCTGATGGGAGAGCGGAATCCTGAGATCTCGAGTGCATTGTGAGGAAGGCACTCGCGTTTATTTCTTAAAGCTCCTTTCTCATGGTTCATCAGATTTTTCACCGAGCGACTAAAAATGCTCCCACAACAAGGTGTAGAAAACGACGCCGTCGTGAGGACACTGGTTGCAGGGATCTGTGGAAGTGGGAAGCAGACAAGATGAGATTGGAAATGAAAATGCAACCCAGAGCACACAGGGCCGAGCAAAGTGGTGGCAGTGAGCGACACCGGGTCATGGGTGCTTGTGCACACAGAGCTGACAGAGTCCGAGGGCGGGGGACGGCGGGTGGGAGTGCCAGGGACAGCACTGGGCCCACAGCACCGGGAGTGGCAGTCTGGGTCGGCGCCTTATATTCTCCCCATGGTGGGGTGTTGGGCTTTGGAGACATTGGGCCTCTGCCTGCAGCACAGGCGTGAGCTCTCGGGAAGAAGGAGGCCCATGGAGCTGGGACAAAGGGAGTCCCGCGCTGAGAAAGCGAGCGCAACTGCAGACCCGCGAGATCTGCTCTTGGTCCCAGTTGCTGGACCCCGTCTACGGTGAGCGGGAACAGGGCCACAGGCAGACCCAGCCACCTCCTGGCAGGAGCTTCAGAGGGGAGAGCTGAAAGAACGGGTGAGGAAACGCTGCGTTCCAGTTGCAGAAAGACATCCCTGCAGATCAAAGGGACCCCGTGCTCCATGCTAGACTAATCCAGTGAACTGCTAAGAGCTGCCTGTTATTATGTGTTCATGTGTGTGTACACAGGCATGCATGTGCATGCATGTAGTAAGGCATGGAATCGAGGGGGGGGGCTGCATAAAGAAGAAATACATTGAGAAGAAAGTAGTGTCCAAAGAATTAAAATAGCGTAACATTGTAGAAAATTCTTACATGATTATTTGGGCCTACTTGTGTATTGAAGAGTCTCTGGGGTGGCAATATAGAAGCTGAAATTTTTTTTAAGATTTTATTTATTTATTTTTAGAGAGGGGAAGGGAGGGAGAAAGAGAGAATCAATGTGTGGTTGCCTCTCACATGGCCCCCACTGGGGACATGGCCTGCAACCCAGGCATGTGCCCTGACGGGGAATCGAACCTGCGATGCTTTGGTTCGCAGCCCGCGCTCAATCCACTGAGCTACGCCAGCCAGGGCAGAAGCTGATATCTGAGCGACAATAACAACTACATCCTTTCATCCCGATGACTTGTGCTAGGAAAAAAAAGTCTCCTAAGTCCTTAAATCTCAACTTAAATTAAGTGTTTAAATAGCATAGATGAATTTGTAGGAAGTAGAGCAAAACGACCATACTACCTAATTATATATATTTTCCTGGTGGGGGAAATACGCGAACTCACACAAATGTTCATTGTTAAAAATATCGAGAGATACGAAGCACCAGCGAAGTAACGTGGAGCAGGAGGTGTTGGGTGAGAGACATCAGATACAGTCTTGGTGTTTGATACTAGATATTATAGCTCTGGTCATTCCTTGAATGCTTTCTCCCTTTAATGCCCACCTTCATTCTTGATTTGCTTTTTCTAAAGACACACGAAAAGCTGGTACACATGCATTGCTTTTCTTTAAGAAGTAAAATCAACATGCAAATGTTTCCCCCACTCAGAGTTTTCATTCTGGATGTCACACCTCTGAGCCCTGTCAACCTTTGGCGAGGCTAAGTTAGGCTTTGCCAAAAGAGATGAACTATTTTAACTACGCCATCAAATTTAGAGATTTTTTTTTGACAGCTGCTGCTTACTTGGGAGAAAGTGGGTTGGGAAGAAATATGTAAGAATTGAACTGAATAAATATGAATTATAAAAAGACAAAATATTATTTTCAAGAGCACCACTGGAATCTGGTAATCAAATTGCTAGTATGAAGTTCTCCAGGTATAATGAAGACATGCATTTACTTCTCCTGAATTGATGAGACCATCTTAATCTTTGCTGTAGTTGTGGAAGGGATAAAGGGAAGGAAACTAACTTTGCTAAATGTTCTGCTTTTGACCCATAAATAGCTGCTTTTGTTTTTTAGGGCTGACTTCACTCTTACCTTAGAAGAATGCCTATTTGTTACTGCCACGGTTTTTGACAATGCCAAATTGAATGCGTGAGTGTTTCTCCATGACTGATGGAGAAAAATCTGCTTAGACAGTTACGATCGCACCAACTTTGGGGCAGAGAGAACCAGCTCTAAACAAAGGTCCCTGTGCATAGCTTAGTCTCAGTTCTAGAATGTCTTCAAAGGTAAAGCAATTTTCCTGGGATTTCATAATACAATCCTATGAAGGTTCAAGAAATTCACATTTTTTCCTTTAGTTTAAAGTGACTCTTCTTCATTAGTTTATAAGACATTTTAAAAACATTTTGTTTGGTACTATTAGTGCCGAGAAAAAAATCTAAGAGGACACAGGAAAGCTGGAAGATGGGTATTTGTGGAGAACGATGTACTTCTTTTAGGAACATAAAAGGAATAAATAACCCATTAACTATTCAATGGACTGCTTTGCCCTCGTAGAAGGTTTTGGTGGGAATAACTCACGTGCAGTGTAAGTGGGTGCTTTGCCTCTGTTCTGTTCATGTAGCAGAGCTCCATTTCAGCTCACAAATTACTGCTCCGGATCTTTGAGATGTCAATTGAGTACTGGCACAAAGCATAGTTTTTGGGTTGTACACAGAATGATTTCCTATATATCTCTCTGCGTGGAAGGATTGATTGATTGCTGACCCTTGAGGCTTCGGGTCAAAAGTGAGCTCACATCTCTTGAGCAGTATAAACAGAAACCCACCATTGTGATTGTCCTTCTTCAGGCGTGGTTTGACTTAATCATATGCAATTTTATCTCTATGATTTAAAGAGATTTTAAAAACAGGGACAGATTTGGGGCAAAGTGAGAGAGGTGATTTTAAATTCAACACCTTAAACGCCCTGTCTGGTATGGCTCAATGGGTTAAGTGCCAGCCTGCACACCAAAGGGTTGCCGGTTTGATTCCCAGTCAGGGCACATGTCTGGGTTGTGGGCCAGGTCCCCAGTAGGGGGCGTGTGAGAGGTAACCACACATTGATGTTTCTCTCCCTCTCTCCTTCTCTTCCCCTCTTTCTAAAAGTAAATAAATAAAGTCTTTAAAAAAATAAATGTAACACCTTAAGAGGAAGAAAAATGAACAGAGTGGGTGGGGATTGATCAGCATAAATGAAAGACTTGGGGTGGCTTTGAAATGTCTTCCCATTTTCTTGTTGGTTGTATTTGACTCTTTTCCTCCAACTGACTTATTCCCTCTCTTCTACCACTTCCATACTTGGTTAATTCCTATTCATCCTTCCAGAGGCAGGTTAGATGAAGATTTAATGAGTTCCTAACAGTTGCTACTATTACTCTTCTGGGAAATGAGGGAACATCAGTGAAGAAAATAGCAAAAGAAAAAGAAAAAAACTTCTTCTTATGGAATTTATATTCTAGGTGGAGAAGGGGAACTAACAATAAAAAAGAAAAATAAATAAAATATGCAACAAGTTAGGTGAGGGTAAAGAGAATCATCGTACAGGGTAGGGGGTTAGCAAGGATTGTGGGCTATAATTCTAGATCATGTAGCTGGGAGAAGTTTCGGTCAAATGACGATTTGAGGAATTATCTGATGGGGATGATGGAATAAGCCAGCAAGGGTCTATGGCAATAATGTCAAGGAGTGGGAATAGGAAAATGAGAAGACTTGGAGGAAAATAAGTGCCCGGAACATTTGAGGATGGAAGTGTAGCTGGAACAGAGAGTCTGAATCACCCTAGCAGGAAATAAGCCAGAGGCAATGAGGAGGCGAGTAGGGCAGGGTGTTGTAGAACACTTTTTCACTCCAGGTGAGAACTCACTGGAGGCCTTTCTGCAAAGGAGTGACATGATCTCATTCTGCGGTGGTGAAGGACCCTTGGGCTGCTGTCTGGGGTCTACAGATCACGTCAGGGAGGCCAGTGCGAGACCTGGGGGAGACGGTGGCAGTGGCTTGGGCCGCGGCCGTAGCAGGAGAGGTGGCGAGCAGTGAGTGGACTGCGGGTCCATTTTGAAAGTAGGACCCCTGGATTTGCAGCATCTATAGAAATAGTTTGGGTGCATCCTTACTACCTGGGAAACCAACAATAAATCAGACCATTGGCAGCTTTTCCATCATCTGTATGGTAAAGTAATAGCTTTTTTTTTTAAAATAGGGAGAGAAAGAGAGTAATTTAATAGTTTGGGAAGAACTGGCCATGAGAGTTTCATATCCAGTCAAGTCAGGACAAGGAAAATGACTTGTACTCCTGTATTAAATTTTTAGAGATGGATTGCACTGGAGCTTGTTTGTAGGAAGTTGTAATATACGGAGAGCTTTAATAGACAGCAAGGGGAGAATAGCAATCCAGAGCACCATGCATAGTGTGAAAATGTGATCCACAGATCCCTTCCCAGGCCGGGCTTGTCCGAGTTGCTCAGAGAAGGAAAACCAAAAGTGTGGGGGTGGGGAGAGATGTGGAGGGAGCTCTGGGAGGAAGAAAGTCCAGGAAGAGGAGGGGGTGTTGGAATCCCATGTGTGGGCTCATGGGAAATGAACATTAGAAACAAAAACAAACTAGAAAAATCTTTGAGGGCGGTACCTATATACGAAGTCATTTTTCTATAGGATCTTTCATATCGTCAAAGAGAAAGAAGCTATAAATGTTGTTCAGTGATTCACACTGGGATTGGGAACAGGCAACCCATGTGATTCATTTCTGCCTCAACTGTTTTTTGTATTGTCTGTATAAGTATAGCTTGCTAGGGACCATTTAATACCCTGGAGTCTTTATCATTAAATAATTAGATGAAGACCGTTAGTGAACAAGGTCACTTTGACCTATGTCATCTGTTAGGGAATGGTGCCTTTTTACTGCTTCGAGTTGTAACAGGGTGTAGATTGTGCTGGCGGTTTTATTTTTGGAGTATCAATTAGTCAATCAATCAGTTAGTGTTTATTGAGCATCTGCCCGGCGCATAGGGCACGCTCATCAAATTTGCAAATGACACGAATCTTGGAGGATGGTAAATATGTCGGATGACAGACACAGCGTTCCAAAAGATTTTGACAGCCTGGAGCAATGGGCTGAATCTAACAAGATGAAACATAGCATGGATATAAATTCCTGTCCTTGGGTCCTCAAAACTTCGCTGCACGCGTACAGGACAGGGTGGGTGTGCTTTAGCAGCGAGGTAAGTACTTGAGCGAATAGTCAGCTCCGCTCCGTTTATCAGTTGCAGCCCCCTGAGGTCATTGCCAAAAGTCTCGCAGGCACTTTTGGATTAGATTAAGGCGATAATCCCATTTTAATTTGGCCAGTCAGACCCCATGTCAAGATTTTAGTGTTTCTGGAGCCGCATTTTAAGGAGAGAGACCCAGAACCACGTCATATTTTGAACACTGCAGAAACCAAACACGTTTATCCTGAAAAGGACTCAGGAGGAGAGGGACATTGCTTTTCTTTGCAACTGTGTCAGCGTCTTCCCGGAACAGGTGGAAGGCTTGTTTGGTGAGATGTCAGAGCTGGGACTTTGGCATTGCTGTTGTAAGGGGACAGCTTTCAGTTCAGTTATGACGGCAGGAGCTGGGCGAAGATGGAAGTGTCCCCAACGTCTGCAGAAGCAGATCACTGGGGCAGTCAAACCCCTGTGTGTCCTCATTTGGGGGACAGGAGCACTGCAGTGGGGCAGTCTGAGAAGTCGAGGCGATATGAGCAAGGCGCAGTGCCCACCACAGGGCGAGGGGCCATAGGGCTCACCGGGATTGTCACCGTTCTGTGTGGGGGGCCCAGCGGACACAAAGCCTGAGTCATCCGTGTGTGGAGCCGCAGGGACAGACTCAGTGGATGCGTACGCTACACTAGATGGTTGCTGCTTCTAAACGCGAACCGGGCATATGGACTAATCAAAATGGGCAGAAACAGGCTCTGCAACCAGTCGACCTTCGATGGGACCTTGAATAATACAACCTTTTTTGTTTTGTTTTGTTTTGTTTTGTTTTGTTCTCAATTCCCTGTGATTCAACTTCATTTTCTTTAAAATGGAGATAATCACAGCCCCAACTCAGGGTTGTTATACGGATAAGAGAATGAATATACATAAAAAAAATTAGAACAGTGTTTGACTTACTAGTTTTTTAATAAATAGGAACACGTAATGCTGCAGTAGTTGACAGAGGGTTAGTGGAGGGTACACTGAAAAATACTAAAAACGTAGGTGAGTGAAAGGCGGCGGGAAGGTTATTCCCGTAGGGAAACAGCTTGAGTGAAACACGGAGGTAGGGTGAAGCCTTGTGTCCTCACTACGACCGTGAGGCGACCTCACCAATTACACTGGCATTGGCTGTGGGTGACAGGTTAGAAGGCAAACTGGGTGGGATGAACAAGGGGGCCCCGAGGACTTGGGTTTAGGGCGGTAAGCCGAGGCATCCCGCACTCTCTCGGGCCGGGGATAGAACACACGTGTGATGTTTCAAAACAACCTTATGGGATTTTCAGACTCCATTGCCTTCCTTATGCTTAGAAATTATAGATGGAATAGTCAAGTCTTTTATGCAAATCCTTCTTTAGTCTAGAAATAAAACTTCTATTTCAGGGCACTTGTATTTCAGGAAGTGCAAGACATTTTTCCTCCCTCAAGTTGTCTCTTTGGGGCCACATCCGAGTGTTTTTTGTTTGAATTCTTCACATTCAAAATGTGGGAGTGAGTTTGGATGTGAGATCTGTTGCCAGATCGCTTTGTGTTAAATTGATGAAAAAGGTGTTATTGAAAATGGCTAAAACGGGTATGCTTTAAAATGAGACCCACCACATGAGTGGAACTGGTATGCTTGGGGGCTTGGGAGTGGATTCTGGGCAGGCGTGTCTCACAGGGGAGACCCCAAAATACATTATGTGCCCCACGTCAACAGGTCAAGATGTCACTTCTCAAAACCATTCCCTGAAAAGACAGCACTTCATTCACTAACTGTATGAAGCATCGGTACTTTTTTTAAAAAAGATTTTATTTATTTATTTTTAGAGAGGGAAGGGAGAGAGAAAGAGAGAGAGAGAAACATCAATGTGCGGTTGCTGGGGGCCGTGGCCTGCAACCCAGGCATGTACCCTGACTGGGAATCAAACCTGCGACACTTTGGTTCTCAGCCCGCGCTCAATCCACTGAGCTACGCCAGCCAGGGAAGTATCGGTACTTAAATCAAAAACAAACATCATCATTTATAGCAATTCAAACACTATTAAAATGATTCTGCTGTTTTATAGACACAAGCTCCTTGAAAGAAAGGATCGCGATTTTATTTTCTTGGTGTAACACATACGGCCAGCGTGGGTATGGGGTTGCTGCTTTATCGAATTAAATTTAAACTGGGAAGACGGAGGTAACAGGAAAACTATAGAACTGTTTCCCAGGTAAGGAAGTCAGAGCAGGTGCTGTGTCCAGGTTCCCCCATCCCCCAGCAGCGGCTTCTGTGTGTTGGGGGCCAGCAAGAGTAGAAGAGAACAAAGATTTGCCGTTACAATGGGCCGGGTGAGTGGGGACAATTACTGTAATCCAGGTGGACTTCACCTGGATTTGTATGTTTTTGCCTCAGTAGCTTCTCAGGTATCTACTGTATGACTTTGTGGATTTTTAAATTATACTCACTCAAGAATGGTCAGGGATTCTATTTTTTTTTAAGATTTTATTTATTTATTTTTAGAGAGGGAAGGGAGGGAGAAAGAGAGAAAAACATCAATGTGCGGTTGCTGGGGGCCATGGCCTGCAACCCA
The DNA here is from genome assembly GCF_019186645.2 of Phyllostomus hastatus. Taxonomy (NCBI): domain Eukaryota; kingdom Metazoa; phylum Chordata; class Mammalia; order Chiroptera; family Phyllostomidae; genus Phyllostomus; species Phyllostomus hastatus. The sequence continues at coordinate 17,444,768 of NW_025333607.1, forward strand.
GGCATGTGCCCTGACTGGGAACACTTTGGTTCGCAGCCCGTGCTCAATTCACTGAGCTATGTCAGCCAGGGCTAGGATTCTATATTTTTAAAAAATCAAATCCACTCTTGTATTCAAGTGAATGAGTACATTCTATCACGGGGACACAAATCTGACCCAAAACGAGGTCAAAATAAAATACCACACCCTGAGAGCAGGAAGACTTGAAAAGGTCCTGCTTCCCTACCTCTTCTTTCCAAAGTGTTTTTGGGTCTCTTCTGGGAGATTCCAGGCTTTTCTGCGGCTGCTACTGATTTCGCCAGTTCGTTCTTTCAAGCCACACCAAGAAGCATGCACAAGCTGCTCTGGTCCTCATGGGGCGGAGAACGAGACAGGTAGGGAGTTGACTTCGGCGAAAGCCGTTCTCTTCACAAATCAGCAATTCTAGTGCGTATATTTCTATCCCCCTAAACAACTGGCCAGGGGACCATCAGGATGAGCTATTGCAAAAGGCCACCTTCATCTCGCCACATTCTCGGAGCTGGGCGCCCAAACCAGAATTGCAAAGTAGTTTAGAGAATCTCAGAATATAAAACATGGTGCCGGGCACCAGAGGAGATTTCATCTTATTTATGGAAAGGTGGTTGGTAGGGGAAGGGACAGCGGGCCAGAGTGGCTTGGGATCATCATCCATCACTTTTTTTAAGCACCAACAAAGTGAAAGCATCCTTCCGGAATTCACTGTGAGTGACACTGAATCCTTCCACTAAGCAAATATGTGATGAGTTGATAAAAAAGAGAGAGAGAGGAAAAAAAAAGAAGGTCCTGAACTCTCGACGACAGATCTAATACAGTGCACCGAGAAAATCAAAAACATGTTTCCTATCTGACTCAAAATAAAAGTGCACTTAAACTTGTAAAAGACAACATTTTTATTTGAATGATATGACACAACTGTCACAGGAGTGTTACCTGCTATAAAGAAAGCCCAAGAATTATTACCTTTATTAGACCGGTGACACTGAGCTTTCGCCATACATTTCTAACTTCTGTCCCTCTACAGAGACAATTTTCTTTTCTTAAATAAACTGTCATGCTAGTGTTAATATATGGTCGGCTCTCTCATGCTCTGAGAATACTGCTGATATAAAACATGTATATGTTAGATTGGTAATAGTATCTTTAGTGTAGCTGACTAGAACAAATGTGTTTCCCTCATGGCTGTGCTAATGTGATAAAGGGAAATTGGCCGTTCATCAGCTTTTGGCTGGGTAAAGACAGTAGAGATGGAGCCACATTCTTTTTTATGCATTAATACCATCGAGAACTTTTCGCGAGTTATATTTCATGTGCCTGCATGTTGTTCAGAGATGCTGTAAAACATGAGATAATGCTACAAATAACAAAGTAGAAAAGCCTGTATCTTTTATAATGATAACAGTCAAACACCAAATGACAGTAACAGGCTGTAAAAAATGGGATGCAAAAAAAAAAAAAATACAGCCCCTGCTACCCAGCAGAGAGGTATGTCTTCAAACCCACCGGGAGCGGGTGTGTGATTTCCGGTCTTTATGGAGAAGGTTTGTTCTGTAATTAAGTGCAATACAACATTGGGAAAGGGGGTTTAAGGATGAATGTGGTTTAAATGAAACGGGTTGAAAGAATTCAGGAAAGCTATACTGGAAAACTTTTTTAAGAATTAATATTACCAGCGTCCAGGTTTGGTTTGGTTTTCGAGAAAGGGGATGTTTGTAGAGGTTCTTAAGAAAATCACTCCCATGATTTCAAGATGCTGGAGAATGGTGGTTCATTTTCATCAATTATTGTGAGGCCTTTTTAATAGGCTGGCATTTTGAGTGCTATGACTTGATATATTTTCGTTAGAACGTTAGCATGGAACATTTCAACTGCAGGATGTTAGATTTCTCTCTCTCCCTCTCCTGACCCCACCCACCTCACTGGCCTTTTGTTTGCCGTTATAGACGGCCTCTTGCCAAGAGTACCAATGGTTCCTTTTCCGTTCAACCTAAAAGCGCTTAAATGGGACCGTTTGCAGGGAATATAGTTGATGTCAAATCCGCTGCTCAGTTTATTTAGAAGTATGCAATCACTGGAGATTTTGTAGAGATACCACGTATGAAGTAGTCTGTACAAAACCTTGAACTGCTGCTCAGAGATCACACAAACACAGATGTCCAAACTTTGAATGGCGCAATCCAGGGGTCATCACACTATAACCCACAGACCAAATCTGGCCGGGCACCTGCTTGTATAAAAGTTTCACGGGAAGACATCCATGCTTAATCTTTCGTATGTGGTCTCTGGCGGTTTTCCTGTTACAGCAGCAGAATCGGACCGTTGTGGCCTGGGTTGTTTAAACCACAGAATCATTTGCTTGCAAATAAAAAAATAAAAACTACTCTCTGGCTGTTTACAGAGGAAGCTTACTAAGTCCTTGTCTAGAGTGTTATTAGGTTGCCTAAATAATTAGCCTAAAAAAGATGAGCAATTTTTAAAAGTTCTGTATATAGGAGAGTACAGCTGAGAATTACCGACACCTAAGAAAGTAAATGCTTATAGGAAGTATTGTGCGTTAGAGCTTAGACAGAATTATTTCTATGCCATATATATACATATATATGGCATAGAAATATATACATATACAATACAATATAAATACAAATACAATACAATACAAATATTTGGTCTTGAATATTTCTCTCTTTTGTATTCATTTGTGTTTATTCCCAAGTATGGCCACACCACATTTAACTAGTCTCTAAAGCAGCAACGTAGCCTCAGAAAACTTGTGAAAGCATGGCCGCCAGAGCTGTCAAACGTAAGGGACAGACAATTGCATGTACCCGTGAATACGCCGGTCGATGTCCTTGTAGCCCGAAACTATAATATGTAGGCGTATATCTAGTTACATAAACACAGACATGTGTCATTGAGCCATGACACTGAATTCTTCTGCCTTTCCGAAGGAACAAAGCGAAGAAACAGAAAATCAACTTTAGACTGCTGAAGTGTAGTCATTGGAAAATTAACAGTTATTATGCAACTAACGTCATGATGGTGACCGTTTCCTACAGGTGCACCAGACGAAAATCAGCTTCTTCATCAATGGGGTGGAGGAGGATGGGACAGCCTTTGAGGCTCGGACTCTGCGTGGTCCAGTCGCCGATGCTACCTCTGGCGCTACGCAGATAGGGCAGAGCTCACACGGTAAGACGCCGACTGCAGAGCATTAGTTATTGTATTCCATTATGTTGTTCCTAAGAGTGTCGAGAGTAATATTGTAAAATGTGAAGCTGTATCTGTTTCCTAGGATGACTAACAAATTAGCACTAAGTGGGAGGGGGCTCGGTACGAGAGAACTTGACTCTCGCACGGTTCTGGGCTAGAGGCCTGGAATCAGGATGCGCAGAGTTGGTTTCTTTTGCAGCCTTGGAGAGAGAATCTCCTCCAGCCCTTTCCTCTCTCTGGTGGCGGCTGGAAACCCCTAGGGCCCCTTCCTTGAGCCGTGTAAGTCCTGTCCTTGCCTCCATAGTCACATGGCCCTCTCCTCTGCGTCTCCACCTCCTTTTCTCTTCTAAGGATACTCTTGGTTAAAGGGCCCACCCTCATCCAGGGCAGTCTCATCTCAGAATCCTTAATTACATCTGCAAAGACCGGTTTTCCAAATGGGGCTCCAGTCACAGGTTGTGGGTGGACATATTTTTTTTTCTGGGGGGGCGGGGGCTCGCTTCAACCCACTGTACCAGGGAAACCTTGTAATTAGAATGCGTCTACTGTGATCAGTTTTTAAATTAAGAACAGTATATAATAAGCTGTATTTTCTTTCTTTTTTTTCTGGTTTCGATTTCACTGTAGGGCTGTTGGTAAAGTGGGACTTAGAGTATCCGATACAAACTGAGAAATGATATTTGACATGTAATAAGCTCGGTTTATGGTTTCCATAGCTTTTCCTCCTAAAAACAGCCTTACAGTTTAAGAAGATAACACACCACATACTGAAAAAAACGAGTTAAATTTAGAATTATCTTGAAGTTACTGGCACAAGGTCTATAAATTGACTGTACTATAAAATAAAAATATTATTTTATGCTATTAAAAATACTCATTGCAAGAAAATGCAAACAATACAGAATTCTGTAAAATAGAGTTCATTTTTCTACCTTCATAAATAGGTACAATTAACTTTATACCCTTCCAAAATTTTAGTGCCCATTGCTAGAAGTATGGTTATAAATATAATTTTCCCCAAAATGAAATTATGATACAAATGCTCTCTCTTGAGTCCTCTAAAAATAAATACTTCCCCTCCAAATGTTACAGACAACATTTCATGGTATGTGCCTTCTCATTTAAAATGACTGTGTTGTGCACGGTTGTGTAGCTGTAACAAAAACTTTTTACACACATTTCTATTAATGAACATGTATGTTTTTCTAATATTTCAATATTATTAGCAGTTATTTGGTAGAAAACATTATATGTCTAATATGTATTTATATCTGTTGCTCTAATAGGCACATGCCACCACACAGAATCATACACACACACACATTTGAACAGTTGCCCGATGGTCAGTTCCTTAGGACCTTATACTGTTGGTGTAAATGTACCTGGTTCAAATCCCATCTCCCCACTTATCAGCCATGTGGTCAGCATCACCTCTCTGGTTATCCCAAATCTAAAATGACACCGATGACGATGGTACAGCAATTCCATTGTGAGGATCAGATGAGGCTGTGTCATGAAAAGCATTGCTGTTTTTCCAGTATCGGAAACATAGTCATTGTTCAGTCTACGTTGAATGAATGAAGAACTAGCACTGGGCCTCGTGTGTAATAAACCATATTGATATGTAATGCTATTACTAATATTATCATATTTATTTTCCTAACATCGATCCACAGAAGTTAGGTTGAAGCATGTAGTCACTTCATATTTTCATATCTATCAGAAAGATTACCCTAATGCGTAGCAGCAGCCTACCTCCTGAAATTTTTCCAAACTTCTTTAAAAATATAGGCAAGTCCTTTCTTCCTTAAACACTAGCTGACCTTATAGATTTTTCATTTGTTTCCTCCTGTGCCATTTCTCTCTCTTTGAAAAATATTGTGAGGTGCCTCCTTAGGATTATTTGGCCATTAGTGAGTCTGACTAGCTTTCTACATATGTTTTGATTGTTTGCATCTCATGGGTTCTGTGTCTGTATTTGTACTCCAGAACTTTTTACTTTATTTGTAAAAGCTCATTTCAGTTAAGAATGTCACAGTGCACACACTTCTTACAGTTTTTAGGTAGCCTGATGGCTTTGCATTATTGGAATTTAAAAATATTTTAAATGTTTAAGGACAGCAAAGGCATGCATGTAACATACTGCATACACATTAAGGCTACAGTCTGATGAATTTCTAATCTGTGTGTGTATCTGTGTAGTTGTCACCCAGGAAAAAAAGCTATAGAACATTTCCTGTAGCTCTGACTTCTGCCCTAATGGGAAAGCCAGAAGAGTGTTAGTACAGATTGTCACCCCGGATTAGCGCTGCCCCTTCTTGCACTGCCATACAAAGTAATTCACATAGTAGGTGCTTTTTTGTCTGATTTTTTTTTTTTTTGCTCAGAGCTTTGCCTATGAGATTTATTACTATGTGTCGCTATTTCTTTAGCTTTAGGAAATACTTGTTCAATATTTAAAAATGGGTGATTCAACCAGCAAAATATGGGAATTTCGGTCGTTCCACATCCTGACCCACAGTGTATTGTCACATGTTGTTGTTTGCTGTTCTGGAAGGTGTGTGGTGCATTTCCTGTTGATTGCTGGTCTTGAGAACTTTGTCTTGTGCTCACAGATCATCTGAATGGGCTGTTTCATGAAGTGCCTATTTAAGTTTTTGCCAATTTTTAAATTGGACAGTTTATCTTTTATTATTAATAGGAGCTCTTCGATGTTTTGAATATGAGTTCTTTGACGGACACATTAATGGCTGTCTCATCCGAGCGATTGCTCGTCTGTTCATCCTCTTAATGATGTTCTTTGAGCAATAGACATTTTTTATTTTAATGAAGTCAAATTCACAAGTTTTTTTAATACTTAGTCCTTTTTATGTCCTGCTTAGGATCTCATCAAGATATATTCCTGATATCATGAACACTTTTTTGCTGGATGTGTTCTTATTTTTATCCTTCACATTCAGGTCCATGTTTTATCTTGAATTGATCTTGGGGTGTGGTAGGAGTCCAGATTCCTTTTTCTCCCACCCGAACATCTAATTGACCTACACACATTTTCTGAGAGCAGATCACCATTTCTCTACTACTCTGGTAATTCTGTCACAGATGGTACATCTGTGTACGTGGAGGTGGCTTAGCTCCCGAGCTCCCTGTCCTGTTCCAGTGCTTGCCTGTACTTGAGTCAAAACATTTAACTTTCATTATGGTAGCTCACAAAAGTCTTAATATCTGAAAGTTTAATATCTCCTCCTCTACTTCTTTCAAGATTGTCTCGGCTATTATGGGAATTTTAGAAGCAGCAAATTTCACAAAAATTTCAATAAGACTTAAATCATTAACTCAATTTTGGGAGAATGGACAACTGTACAAGGCCAAATATTCCCACCTGTGAACATGATGCGGTTTAATTTCGTTCAGCCATGTCTTTGGGTTTCAGTGTAGAGGCATTACCCATATGTGTAAGGCTCAGTCCTATGTACTTGGTGGTCCTTTTTTTCATGCAGTTTTACTGAGTATAATTTTTGAACTTAGTTTTCTAATTTTGTTTCTATGATATAAAAGTACCTTCAGTTTTTTATTGACCTTAAGTCCAACAACTTTGTGAAATTTTAATTCTAATAGTTTTGTAATCCTATCATTTGTTCATAGTAGGCCCTCGAATATTTGCAAAAGTTTGAAAAAAATGCATGAAGGGCAGTGGCTTTGGAGTTGTCACATGGACATTTATAGGTTCTTTTATGATTGACTTAGAAATAATGCAAAATTTCAGTTTGCTTTCCCTCATAACCTGGGTTATCAAGCCACATATGTAAATTAAAGATACACACTTTTGTATCTCTTTATACACTCCAAAACCCTGGGGTGAAATTTCCAACTCTGGTGTCAAATAAGCCTAGGATTGAATCCAGTCTTGTTAATGAGCCTTTGATCAAAACACGTGTCCTTGGGGTGATGTTGCCAAGACCGCGACACAGTTGTTCTAACTTCACTCGTCCTCACAAGAAGGACTCACAACTGTGCAGGAAGAAGACACCACTGAGGGAATCCCCAGAACATGGGGGGAGGTCGAAGTACCCCCAACCGGCACCCCCCAAACCAAGGCTGCATTAGAGGGTAAGAGAAGAGGCCACAGCTACATGCTGACCACCATGACCCTCCCTCATGACACGGCTGCCCCTGAGCCTCCGGTTCCTCCAGTGGGAGAAGAAAATCTGGGGGACACGGTCGGGGGACAGCCAGCACCCCACCCAGCATTGTGGGCTGCTTTGCCGGAGCCCCTGCTCCGATCCTGTATCACAGAGATTGTCTCAGGCTTCTCATCTATCACATGGTGCATCATAGGGATATTATAAAAATTGTATGAACTAATATGTTTAGACTGTGTTGCTTGTCATATAGTGAGTGCTGAGTAAGTGGGAGCTGTTATTAATGTCTTCAAACATCCACGTCCTGATTGTGAATCGGACACCAATGACATGTCGAGAGAGCAAAAGACAAAGTCTCTATAAACAATTCCATTATTTTGATTTATCTATGCTCTGAGATCAAGCTAAACTTCATAAGTCACATCTTAAGAAACCTATATCTATTTAGAAACTTCGTGGGAGTAATTAGTATATTGAGGAATTTTATAAAGTACTCTGCATGGCGAATTTCTTAACAACACATTAAATCTTGGGAGCCTTGTTTCAATATTTAATCGCCATTAGTATTTCTGAAAGTGTTTTATTGCCCCAAGTGTGGCCCATAGTATGCAGTGGCGCCATAAATTTGTCCGCGCCGCGCTGTGGACTTGGAAGGATTGGCTCCCTCCCCACTGCAGTGTACTCACTATTGACTTAACGCCTCGGAAGGATGGTGCGGACAGAAAGTGATGGTCCTTTTTAAACTGTGTCAAAATAAATTTAACTTCTGATTAGAAAACATATCCTTGGAAAAGGGTTTCTTTCAAATGTGACTTAGTTCTTATTACCGTTTTCTCGTTAAGTTCCGGGCATTGGAGAGCTGTAGGAGGAAAGGATATTTAAAAATAATTTTTCTTATCTTTCTCCCATCAATTTATAGGTACAGTTGTACCTACTGTATCTTCTCTCTAATTAGAGATGGCATGTAGTCCGGCTCATTACTTCTGCCTAATGAGCCGGGCCCCACGCCACCTCTCTAATCAGAAGGAGATAGGTACAGAGCGTTCCGTGGACTTATTATAAATCATTTGCTTTCGCTCACTCGACTCTTTTTTTTTTTCTTAATCAAAAAATTAAGTCACTGTCCTCCATACTTTTGTCCCCAGCCACGATGGTTTCATTCAGGGGAGGTAATTGCGCAGGAGATGATTGTGAGCAGAACCCAAGGTGCCGTCAGGCGGTGCCAGGCCGGCCGCCCGCGCTTTCTGCCCGCGCTGGGAGCAGAGGCGGGCTCAAGTCCAGGGACTGAGACTCACGGCCTGTGGGGGACAGAGGGGTCTTTTCCTTCTTTCTCTGGTTAGGCTCGCCTGGCTTCCCTGTCTCCATGGCGGGGAAGCACAGCTTTTCCCACGAGTGTTGGCTGCTACAGACTCTTTGAGTCCCATCTCCAGCTAGCCTACCTTTCTAGAAAACGTGTGTTGCCAGTGACGGTTTCTGCTGCTGCAGGCCTTGCGTTGCTGCCCCTAGGGCATCGGTCACTGGATGGAAGGAATGCCTTCACAAGGCTTTGTATACATATTGACGGACTGTGTAGACATATTTGGTATGTCTACATGTAATGCATGTATACACATACAAAATATGTGCGTGCTACATACAAAATGATGTATACATACCATAAAGATAATGCATCCATAAAATGTATACAGAATGCATACATATGCTACATACTAATGGAAAAATCGTGCTTGGTCGGTTGGTTTGTCAATACATGAGTAGAAACACCTTCGACCATAACAGCCGACACGTGTCAGTTTGTTGTGGGGCACTTTCTTCCAGCTGAGGCTTTACTGCTGTGTCTCCGGTTGGGTGCAACACCTACAGAGGTAGCGGTAGCAAATGTGTATTTATAAGGAGTCTCTAAAGTCATTGAAATGATAACTACAACAGTCCTCCAAATCTGGGGTTTCAAAACACAAAATCACCTGAATCAAAACTTTGCAGAGCTGTTTCTGAGCTGATGTATCAAGGGTCCTAGTTTCCCTTTGAGCGTGGGGGTTCCTGCATTATGTGTCTGTGAAAGAAAACACACAGGGGAGAAATGATTGACATCTGACCGCCTCTAGTCTCCCTCCCACGTTTTCTGCGGTGTGTTTTGTCTCAACACACCCCACTCTGGACTTCGCGCACTCTGTCCGTCCACTCTGTACCCGTGTCCCATGAGTGAACATTTCTAACCTCCGCTGAGGTTGTGCTAGAGTTTTTCTGAGATTTTGGGGGGATTAGGTAAAAACAAAAGAAATTGTAGAAGTATGGAAACTGATGAATTAAGACAGGTAAATGGAATGAAAGAAAAGTATAGGAATAAGGGGTATGTAGGCATGGAGGGGTTTAATGGAGGATGAAGGCGGTGGTTCCGATCCTTGAAGAAGCGATAGCTAGCAATGGTATCAGGATAGTCAGCCAACTTTGTCACAAAAGTAAAAAAAGAAGTTAAAGGTGTTCCTTACAACCATGCTAAATAAAAACTGCAGGTGAATTAAAACTTAAATGTGAAATATGTACTCCATGAGGCAGGAGAGGAAAATGAAGATAAATATGTCTGTAATCCTGGTATATTAAGGACTGTTATTACCATGATACTGTGGCCAGAAACACTAACGGAACATATTGAAACATCTGACTAATAAACAGAATTCAAAATTCAAACAGTGTCTATCATTTTATACTTCATCTGGCAGGGAATAAAAAAGAGATAATACTAGCATTGGGAAGAGTTTGGGATAACCTGGCAACCTATGAAAAGTAAAAATGTCAAAGCTACTTAACTGAAGAATTCTAATTCTAGGACACTATCTCAAAGAATATAATTAGACAAGGCCTTAAAGAGGTACACACAAATGTTCATTGTAGAATGAGTTAAAGTAGCAAATAATTGGGACCACTTAAAAACCTCAAAGGGAACAAGTTGAATAAATTATAATTCATACCTACAATGAAAAAAGTGCATGTCTGGGGAAATGAAATATGTCTATTCGCAGAGACGTGGCAGTAGATTCAGGAGCAAGCATGTGTTCTACCCTACACTCTAACTGTAACGTGGGCTGAGGAAAGACAGGTCTGCACTGGACGTTTAACTCACTGCACATAACACATTATTATTATTGCTGCAAGAATAACTATCTGAGGAGCAAGGCCAGACATTTATAATCAGATAGGTTTGACTTTGAATCCCAGCTCTGCTTCTTAAAAGGCAAGTGACTTTGGTGAAGAATTCAACTTCTCAGTTGAATTTTCTAGTTTGTTTTTCTCACATGTAAAATGTTTTATAAATAATACAGTTTCAAGGTAATTGTGGAACTTATAAATAAAGTATACTTGGTTTATGTTAGGTACTCAGTAAAATTTGCCATCCTAAATAGAAATGTTTATATTGTTAATTTAGATGGTAAGTTTATTGACTTTGTGAAACAAGTACTTTAAAATAATGGCCATAGTCTATATTTATTTATTTTTTTACTCAAAAATTTTCTTATGGTGAGGAGGAAAAAAATGTTCAGCTAGAGAGATGATAACTAGATATTTAAAACAGCTGTATTTTGTGCAGGTAAAACCCACAAAATAATTTCTGGCTCTCTTTCGAGATTAGCCCTTTCTGGTACTCTTTACTGTTTCCCGAAACTTTCCATTCCATGCTGGGTTGTTTCTCCTCAGCCTGAAGAAGTCCCCCTTCCTTTGCTTATAGTTCATTTGGCGGGAAACAAACTGCTTCAGCTTCTGTGAAAATGTCTTCATCGTTGCTTTTCAAAGATATGTTCACTGCAACATTAACATCCCATTTTATGAATAAAAGCATATGTTGTTTATCTGTCCTGACTTTGAAAGTTAGGGTTTCTCTTTTTATAAGTTTTAAGTTTCTCCATGTACACATGAGTTTTACAGTTTTTCTTTCCAATCTGGAAGGTGTTTCTTTTACATGCTCCATTGCCCGGGCTTGTACCTCCCGACTGTGTTGTGTGGAAGTGGCGGAGCGAGCTGGGTGTCTTGCTCCTGATTGCAGGGGAGAGCATGTGGGCTTTCCACCATTAAGTATGATGTTAGCTGTTGATTTTTATAAACAACCTTCAACAAATAAGGAAGCTCCTTCTTTCATTGTTTGTTGAGTGTTTTCATCGTGAAAGAGTGTTGGACATGCCAAATGCATCTTTGCATCTTTGGAGATAACCATTTGGTTTCCATCCTTCATTCTGTCAATATTGTGCATTATTTGATTTTCACGTGTCAAATCTGCCTTGTGCGTCTGGGATAAATCCCCTTACTTATGGTGTATAATCTTTCACTTAGGGTGTTGTGTTCAGTTTATTAGTATATATTATGTTAAATATTTTTGCATCTATATTTATAAGAAAATGATATGTTACTTTATTTTCTTGTGATGTCTTTATTGGTTTTAGTATCAGGGTAAGATGACCTCATAGAAAGAGTTGGGAAGCATTTTCTCCTCTTCTGTTTTTTGCAAGAGCCTGTGAAGGGTAGTTGCTATTCCTTTCTTAAATGTTTAAAAGAATTCACCAGTGAAGGCATCTGGTCCTGGAATTTTCTTTGTGGAAAATTTTTGCATTACTACTTTAATCTCTTTACTTATTATAGTGCTACTAAGATTGTCTATTTCTCCTTGAGTCAATTTCAGCAGTTTGTGTCTTTCTAACAATTTGACTATTATTTTTTGAGGTTATAGTTGTTCATCAGATTGCCTTATAATGTTTTCATGCCTGTGAGGTCAGTTGTAATATTTATTCTTTTCTTTCCTGATTTTAGTAATTGAATCCTCCCTCTTTTCCTGGTCATTCTACCTAAAAGTTTGCCAAATTTATCCAACAGTTTTCCCATTTAACTTATTTTGTCATGCTCCCAGCTATAATGTGGATGTACTGTTTCTTTCCGGTCATTACCTATCAATTTTCTCACTAGACAACTATGAGGTCTTTCTGGTATGAGTCATGTCTATTTCCTTTGTCAATTTATATAATTTAGGCCTGTCATTGTCATATGAATATTTTTCCAAAGAATAATCTCTTTATGAAATGTTTATTCCACTGAATATCTCTTGTTAAAAAATTGGCAATTAGCAAAGGAATGAGTAAATTTACTCTTATGACTTTGTCCTTGAAGTATTTTGATATGATCTCCCCAAATCAAAATCTTTTTGTTTAGAATGGGTGATTTACACTAATACTGTGTCTTGAGAGAATTTTTTCTAACTTGTTTTGGTGATTTCTTCAGATGCGCATTCTGTGGTAGAGGATGGAAGTGCTGTGTTCACACTCCACAATTTAGAACTGAAATGGTTTGAAAGGTCATCAAACCCAGCGCCTTCCTTTTGTAGATGATAATGCAGACATCATTATTCCTCCACAGCTGTGTTCCCCTTGAAGTATTAGTAAAATATAGGAAGTTAGTTCTAGTTTATGAGCATTAAAATACACGCCTGCATTTGTACACCCTGGTTTGACCACCATCTGCTTGCACTTGGAAGGCTATTACGGCCCAGCTGGTATCACTGAATATTTCGTTCTAGATACATTCATGGCTCATTCCCTCTCCACTGTTGCACCATGTTCCCAATGGGGCTTCTCTTGAATGTTCCCCCCAAGTTAGAATCAGCCATGCTGTCCAAACTTCTCTAATTTATCTGTTCTTATAGTATCTATTGTGTTCCAATATACTATATAAAGTATGCATTGATTATGTTCATCTGGCTGCATGAATGCAAGCTCCATAAAAAACAAGTGGCTTTTGGATTCATTTGTTTGGGGTTTTTGTACCTGTTTTCTTAACTAGTATATCTCTGGAACTTATAGAAGTAGCTAGCACACAAAATACACTCCCAATAAATATTGGTTGAATTAATGAACGCATTAAACAATGCAGCCACCCTGGCAATTTAAAGCTATGCTTCAGGCTTTGACAAAATCATACAGCTCACCATTTTTGCTGTCTTTCAGTTACAGAAGTTCTTTCAAACTCCTGTGATTATCATTTATATGTTATGATCTGTGCTTTCTGGTGCTTTGAGATAAAACATGTTTGGAGGATCTATATAAAATATTTTAGGCAATTTTTACACTGAGAAAAATTGGATAGTTCATAGTATAAGATTTATATACCTCTCTGATGTTAAGAGAAGTAGGAAATGATGACTATATTAGTTTCTGGGCCTCAGTAACAAGGTACTACACAGTGGGAGGCTTGGACCCGAAATTTACTGCCTCCCAGTTATGGGGATCAGGGTGTCAGTAGGGCCTTGTTCTCCCTGAAACCTGCAGGAAAGATTCCTTCTTTGTGTCTGATTAACTTCAGGTGGGGGCCGTCAGTCCTCCATGTTCCTTGTCTAGTAGCCGCCTCACTCTACTCTCTGCTTCTCTTGTCCCGTGTCCTGCTCAGTGTGCGACTGTGCCTCTTGTAGAGCTTCTTTTTCTTACAAGGACACCCTTCATATGTGATAAGGACCCCCCAATGATGTCAACTTAACTTGATTACATCTATTTCCAAGTCAGATCATGTGCACAGGTACCAGGGGATAAGACTTCACCACGGCTCAACCTGTAATAGTGTCGTTTTAATCCAGAGGGTATCTCTTGATGGCAAAACACGCTTTGATTCTGGGGAGAGCCTTTGTGATGTTCTGTTAGTCAGTGTTGCCCAAGGCAGGCCCAGCGTTGCTCAGCTCTGGCGTGTCCCCAGCCAGCACTAATGTCACTGCTGTCATTGTTTAATGCATCTCGCTTCCTTCCTTCTACCACACGCTTCTCTGACTTCTCAGGGGGCCTATACCTTGCCTCCTCTCTTTCCTTCTGGTCTGTCACCTCTCACCTGGTTTCACCTTCTTGTCCACTCAAGTAGGGTGGTGTGTTACATCTCCTCTCTTCCTGGAATCTTACCTTCCTGTTCTCGTTGTTTGATGCATCCTGTCTGAAAACCCTCAACCCTGGATGCCTGTAATCATTTAATCCCTTTCTTGGGTTGTCAGCTGTTTGGGGACTTCACTTCTCTGATATTAGATGGCCCTTAAACTATTTCTTGAGGATCCTTATAATTCTCCCCCTGATTAACCTTTTCACTCATCTTCAGTAGCAGCCCTAGATCCTTATTAAAGATCCAAATTCCTTTGTTCCTTCCAGCTTCCCACCTTCCTTTTCTTTTCATAATTGTTTTTGAACAATTGACCATGTGCCAGGAACTTGGCCATGAGTTAAAGATAGAACAGCAAATATGACCCATTACTACTTTGTGCCAAGGAAGTTTATTTAATGTACTTTTCTGTTTAATAAGCAGAAGAAAATAGGTGTCTGTGGTACAGAACAAGAAGTGCACTGAGCTGGAGGAGCTTACAGGGTCCTTTTGGGCCAAAGACAGTTTCCCACAGGGGGCACTTCAAAGCCGAGAGGTTAGGGGCTGGGGTGGACCAGGAACATTTGGATCAGAGGCAAAATCATGTAGAAAATCTTAGGGTTCAGAGTGTTTGGGAGGTGTGGGGCATGGCGAATTCAGTCCGTGGAGCTGAGGCGGGGGTAGGGAGGGTGCTAGAAGGGAAGGGCTGAGTGAGGGCGGGGATAGGTGAGGGGCAAGTAATGAAGAGTCAGACCCAGCTTCATTCTCGGTAGACGACAATACCTCTTACCCCAGAAAAACAACCGCGCCCTGAGGAGTGATTTCTCCTCAGTTTGCCTCTGCTACTTCCCGAGCAAAAGCACGCAAGCACCCGACGACTTCCCCGCGTTCTCTTCTGACCTTCCCATCTCTTCTCCCCTCTCCGAGAAAGGCACAGCCTTCCCTACCCCACTGCCCACATCGCTTAGCTTTTGATCTCGGGTCCCGGTCCATTTACCAACTTGCCTGGATGGCCAGTCTTTAGGAATTGAGCTAATTATATATTTAAAAACAGATTGTGTTGGAAATCTAAACACTTCTACAGTGTGAATAGAACATTTTTTGTTTGGTCTTCATAACACCACTTTAGGCAATAATTAGTTTGCCCTTGCTCGAGTTGCCTATTTCTGGCAGAAAAGGTGGAGGAACTGTGTCCACAGGAAAGTCAGCACAAGAGGCCACAAGGAGCCCCCTGACCCAGGCTCGGCTGTGAGGGGCGTGGAAGGCTGGGGCCCGGGGCGGAAAGGAAGGAGTCACCGACATATTTACTCAGCATTTAAAAACATGCATACTCATAAAGAAATATTCATATGTAAAGTATTCTTGGTTACTTTCATATATATATTTATATATATATACACCCTTTAAATACAAAAATATAATCTAAGTGTGGATACACACGAGCACACACGGACTCACACAGACACGCCCTTTTAGGCCCCTGTGTCTCACCCTTCCTTGCTCCTGTGCCTCCTCCTGCTCCTGGGAGCAGCGTCAGACTCTCCGAGTACTGAGTGGACTCTGCATCTTTTATTCATCAGACGCATCCTCGCTCTGCCCCAGTTTTCCTCCGTGGTCCCACAAGGAGCTGCAGCCAGGAGAGATCAAACGTTCTATTACTAAGACAAAATCAACCAGGGAATAGTTTAAAAAAACAACCACATTTTGAAGAAGTGCTACTTTGGTGAATCGGTCATTGCTGTTCACTTAATTTTTGGAAAAACCCACTGAGTTACAGAACTAGCATTATCTATTACACCACCTCTCATCCTGGGTCCCCATGACCCAAACTCTGGCTGGAATTTTACCATTTTCAAGTTTCCGTCTTTACAATGTAACAACAACAACAACAAAAACATAGAGGGGGTAGTTGTCTTACATTTTTCTATTCCTAGTCTCTTGGACTGATCTGTTAGTAAACCCTAAATAAGGATTTGCTAAATGAATTAATAACATGGCATTGTGGTTTCATGTTGATAGCTACCTACCCCTTGAAAAGTCACCTAATTTAATGCAGATTGGACGTGGGACCTGGCTTATCTGAGAAGACTTGTTACAAGGTGATGGGACTTGGAGGTTATGCCAGGAGGCCTTCAACATGTGAATGATTCAAACTCACGGGTGGGAGAGTGGGGATTCTTCCTTTCAGCAATGCAAATGCTCTGAAATTGCATTAATTTAGGGCTGATGAGATGATAGATCTCTAGGTTTATGAACTAGAGAGAAATCTGACTTGAGGAGGGGACTTCTGGAGAGAGATCACAAGTAGGGTCAGTAGGTGCTGGCTGAACTATTGACTTTGCCATAAGTCTCATAGTGTCTGTGGAGATAAGTATGAATGACTATTCATGTTATTCATGTGGAATTAGCAGAATATACACATTGGTCCCTAAGAAGTTGAAAAGGCTGTGATATGTACGGGATTAAAGGTTTGTTGCTTTAAAGGAATGTCACTTGAATGTTTGTCCGCCATTGCTTGGTAACCTGAGACTTCTCAGATTACATATGTGTCTGTATTGTTGCAGGCTTAGAGCAGTTTGTTGGAAGAATGCAAGATTTTCGCTTATACCAAGTGGCACTTACAAACAGGTGAGCAGATGTGGTATTGTAAAGCTGGAGAAGTGTGAGGATAAGTGCTGAGTTTACTTAAATAAGACTAGCATGAAGACTATAGCATTTTTCATGTCTACGGCACTGGGCAAACATCACCTAATTAATGTTTCCAGGGTTTGCTTTGGCTTAGTCTGTGGGTGCTATTCCCGGGTGGGACTCTATTGGGTAACTCCTCATAGTATGAAATTGTTCAAGTTCTTGACAAAGGATTTCTTCTATGAAAACTCCATTTTTGAAGAAGTTGTATTTTAGATTTGGGGTACATTTGTTTAAATATTCTATATGAAGTAGTGTCTGAGACTTAAGAAACCACTGTATCTCTACCTTTTAAAATTGCTTTGTTGAATTTATACATACTAGAGAATATGGAAAATGAAAATGATTAATTATTTTGATATATGTGAAAGTCTCAAGAAATTGGTATATTAGAGACACAAAATGAATAACTTGAAGTGTTGTTATATATTTCTTTTCCCAGTGAACAGATAATTATTTAAACTTGGATTAGCTTTAATGGAGTATTTTCCTCATCTTGAGAATGGTGGGGACTTTCTTGGGAATTCTTAAAGGCCAATAGATTTCCTTTCCATTCAGAAAAGACTCCAGTGACATTCTGCTTACCATGCTCTCAAATTTCTTTTCTGAATTATTTGATTATATCAGTATGTTGTTATATGGGTGAGTTGATCTTATTTACTTCTATTAAAGACAAAAAGAGAAGAATGTTTATTTATACTTCTTCAAGGAGGATGTAGATTAGTCTGGTGAGTGTCCGGATGGCAGGACACACTCTTACATATTTGAGAAGCATTTTTCTCGAGGCGTTATGCTTAGTGGTATGCACATCAGCCATATAAACTTTTTTTGTTGGCTTACGTAATCAAGAGATGGCTGAATAAAGGGTGCTATAACATTAGACAACATTGTTGGGGAGGTTTACTGCCAACACCCTTACTCCTTTGTAGTTACCTTTGTGTGAATTCTGGAGGGCAGTGTTGCAGGGCTTTGGGGGGAATCAAGTTCATCATGGGGAGTGAGATTTCACTGAATAGTAATTTCTAGTCCCGTGTAAAGCCTGATCCAATCGTAAAATACCGATGAGATTTATAGAAGGTGTTACTTTGCGTGATTTAGTCAATTGACTAGCGGCCCGGCTCTGGCATCCCCCCATCAAGGGTCTAAAAGAAGGAGTCTGCAGTTAGACCTGGGTGGCCGGTGCTGGCCTACCTGAGATGCCTGGAAAGGTGTTGTGTGGAAGAATGCCCACACATAAAATGACAAATTCTGATTGAGAGCAGGTATGTTGCTCTTAATGGAAAAATGGAATACATCTGCCTGGAACTGGCGTTCTTCTTTGACTGCTGGCAGCTCCGCCATCCGATCCGAGCCACGGAAGTGTTTTCGGGTGCCAGTGTCTGTGCTGATGAGTCACAGGAAACCACTGACAAACGGGCCTGGCCTTGGCCCTTCACCGAGAACAGCAGCAGATAGACTCATTGTTGTTTATGACTTCCTGTGGATGCACCGGAGTCCCCGTCCATAACCCATTCTTCTCTCTTTTTTTTTTTTTAATTTACTTTAGAGAGGGGGAGGGAGGGAGAAAGGGAGGGAGAGAAACATCAATGTGTGGTTGCCTCTCACGCAGGCCCTACTGGGGACCTGACTGGCAACCCAGGCAGGTGCCCTGACTGGGAATCGAACCAGGGACCCTTTGATTGTCAGGCCAGTGCTCAATCCACTGAGCCACACTAGCGAGGGCTATAACTCGTTATTTTCAATATAGTACTGTGCCCTCACAGTGGTCAGTTTAACAACCTGAGTGAACATTACCTTTTCTTTTTACTAAAAATAGTCACCATAAAACATTATGTTATTTAAGTATCTTGCTCATCAGACAAGGGATTGTGCACACTTCTTGATATAAAAATGCAAATATTGAAGAAGTTGATGCTTTTTTTTAATGAGTATGTTTTATTTTATGAAAATGGGGATGTATGTTTATGGAGCCAGGAATGAATTTGGTTTTATATTCTGTGTAAAAAAAAATTATGAAAGCTAAAGTGACACTCATGAAAACATTGAAACAGTGATATTTTTCCGTGACAATTCATGGAACCTCTACCGCCATGGAGCCCCTCGTCCTTACCCTCTGCCTCTTGACACCCGCAGGGAGATCCTGGCCGTCTTCTCCGGAGACCTGCCCCGGCTGCACGTGCAGCCACACTGCCGGTGCCCCGGCAGCCACCCCCGCGTGCACCCTTTGCGGCAGCGCTACTGCATTCCTAACGGCGTGGAGGACACCACCAGCAACAGGGTGTTGCGGCTGAGTCCTGACGCCCACCCCCTTTCTTTTGTCAATGACAATGATGTGGGTACTTCGTGGGTGTCACGTGTGTTTACGAACATCTCCCAGCTTAATCGAGGAGTGACCGTGTCTATAGATTTGGAAAATGGACAGTATCAGGTAACTTGAGTCATTTTGAATCATTGTGCTTAGTTTCCTGTGGGTACTGCAACCAAGGACCCCAGATGCGGTGGCTTCAAACAGCAGAAGTGTGTTCTGTCTCAGCTCCGAAGATCAGGAGGATGCAATTGGGATGTCGGCAGGGGTGTGCTCACTCCCAAAGGTGGAGAGAGACGACTTCCCGCTTCTCCCAGCTTCTGGTGGCCCCTTGGTTTACTTACGGCAGCTGCGCTCCAGGCTCTGCCTCCGTAGCCTAAAGCCACCGTCCTTGTCTCTGTCTGTTCTTCGTCTTTCTCTTGTGAGGACCATCCTGTATCCAGGAGGATCTCATGTTGAGATTCCTAATGACGTCTTCAAAGACTCTATTTCCAAATGAGGTCACATTCATGGGTACCAGGACTTAGAACTTAGACGTCTATTTGGGGACCCAATTCAACCTACTGCAAAGTAAAAACTGAATTCGGCATTTGAAGATGACCTCCCTAAAGTAGTATATTATAATGTGTGAAACAAAAACATCTAAAGAGAAAGTATTCAGGGCCTGTTTTCTACAAATCTTATACAGATTTGTATAAAAGTTGTATGTGAAACATCCCTTATAATATTAAATAACAGATTAACAAAAACAGGTGCTTATTTTAAATAACTACTTAAGAGGAACATGTAATAATTATTTCGTGGAAGTAATGTTCTGTTTTCATGTCTTTATATCAAACTTAATATTGATTTCCAGTTTAATTTATAAAATACTCGAGAAGAGGCACAGCTACGTGATGACAGACTGTGCTGGTTTTACTATAGGATTTCCTCTGGCATGTCTGGATGTCTAGTACATCCTATTTGAATCCAGCAACTCCAGGGTTGGATTTATCCTGACAGGTCAGACTTAAACCTTCAATGACAAGAACGAACTTACTTATTTTCAGGTGTTTTATATCATCATCCAGTTCTTCAGTCCCCTGCCAACAGCGATAAGGATTCAGAGGAAGAAAGAAGGCAGCCTGGATTGGGAGGACTGGCAGTACTTCGCTAGAAACTGCAGTGTTTTTGGAATGGCAAATGACGGAGATTTGGAAAATTCTGATTCTGTCAACTGCCTTCGGCTTCCCAAGTAGGAATGTTTCTGGAACAATTACCTTTGAAGGCATTTAGGAGTTAATTTTGATTGGCTATGGGATGGTAATAACCCACAGGTAAACTAACTCACCCAGCTGCTAGAGACTTCCCTTCACCACCAACTCTCCCGAGGCAGGTTTCTCCCTAAATGGAGATTTAAATTATGTTGAAAGTTCCTAGCCCTGGCTGGCATAGCTCAGTGGATTGAGTGTGGGCTGCGAACCAAAGTGTCGCAGATTCAGTTCCTAGTCAGGGTACATACCTGGGTTGCAGGCCATGACCCTCAGCAACTGCACATGGATGTTTCTCTCTCTCTCTCTATTTCCCTCCCTTCCCTCTCTAAAAAAAAATAAGTAAAATTAAAAAAAAAAAAGAAATTTCCTGCAAGGACTTCAGAGTATCTCTTGCTTCTAGTCTCATCTGGGCTTTATAATGTGACTCACAGATTGCTTAGCAGGTTACCTACATTAGTGGAATTTTATTATGTCCTCAAGGAAATGTTTTACTGTATTTTTTTTCCTGTGATGATCCTATATTGTTTGTGTATGAAATATATGGACTGTTTATTTTTTTTCAGAATGACAAATTTAAACTGCTACAAATACGTTGCTCTGGCTTGTTTTTTCAAACATGTTAATGGCCTCTCATAACTTGAAATTTCTTTCATCAACAGTTTTACTCCATATTCCCGTGGTAACGTGACATTTAGTATCCTCACGCCCGGACCAAACGCCCGCCCCGGATACGATGATTTCTATAATACCCCATCTCTTCAGGAGTTCGTGAAAGCCGCACAAGTAAGGCTTCATTTCCATGGACAGTACCATACGACCCAGCCTCCCGCCAGCCTCAGACACCGCTACTACGCGGTCAGTGAAATCACCATCACTGGGAGGTAGGACTGCGATTACATTCTGCTTCTCACTATAGATTTTGTCTTAAAGATTCTCATCATGTTTATGTAACACTGTATTAACTAAAGTTTTAGAGCAAAGCAGATTCCAAGCTTCAGGGATTGAAATGATTTCTTACCCTAAGATGTAGGAGGGAGATTTGGGAACCTTTTCTCTCTTACAAGTTCACACCATGGAATCAATTCATAAAGCTATTGAGTTTAGAAGTTATGATAACATGGACCTGACTTAAAAAATAACTAACTGACTTAGAAAAAATAATTTATCAAATATTTTGATCGGCTTGTTCTGGGATGTAATTGTTCGGTTTTCTTGAAATCAAAGAGAAGGGACTTGAGTTGCAGTTACAATGGTAGTACCTACCAGCCAGGCTGTAATTCCTGGGTGTGGTCTCCCTGAGTTCACAATTTTATAAAGAGTATATGTTTTCCTTTAAAGGAACAATGTAATATGCCTTGAGTAATTAACAAACATCTGACCATAGTGGAAAAGTAGGCTTTCGATATTTAATAAAAGGATAGCGGGGACCCCTCGGGCAGCATCCTCTCCAGCGTGGAAGTGGTACCCATGTGGGCTGCCCTTAGAGTCAGGTGTTGCTAGAACACTGGTGTGTCCTGCAGAGAAAGCACATCCTTTACACCAGACGAGAATACCAATCTATAAGCCTTATTTGTTCAGTACTAGCATCATGCAAACACGATACTATTAAACAGTCACCATCCAATTTTGGGAAAGAAAAACAAAAATAATTCAAGTCTGTTAACTTCCATCTGTGGTTTATTCTAAACTTTAGTATCTTAACTACAAGTTTTGAATAGTTTTATCAAATGTCTTCTCTCTTGGCAAGTTTGCCACATGGTTGATACAGGTGTGAACAACCCAGATAGGCTGGAAAATTGCCTTCACCGTTCATGTGGTTTAGATACAGGTGACACTGCCCTCAGTAGTTTAGGAATAATGAAAAACTTCCCATGAGGAACTGCGTGGTTAAAGAGACACTGATTTTTGTGTGAACACCCTCCCCTCCCTGGTGAGTTCCCACAGTGGATACCTACACAGGTCCTTACGTACAGTCGCGGTTGAGCTGACACTTCCTAGGAGCTGTCTGACAGGTGCTCACATTTGCAGGTGTCAGTGCCACGGCCACGCTGCCCACTGCGACACCACCAGCCGGCCCTACCGCTGCCTCTGTGCTCAGGACAGCTTCACCGTGGGCCTGCACGTGAGTCCTCCGTTTTGTGCGTGGGGGGGTCTCCGAGAAGGGGGAGGGCAGTGAAAGTGGTGACTAGGAAGTCTTGAAACTTACCGTTGGTCTAACTTCAGGGTATAGATAAAAATAAATTGATAAGACCCTAAAACGTCAATGAGTTCAGAAAAAAATTATGGAAAAATGAAAGCCATCAGTAACGTTGAACAGTCCATTTGAAAAAGAAACTCAGAGCAATAACTGTTAAAACCTGTCCCAGAGGGTTTTCAATTTTCTTTGTTTTCTCAGCATTATCATAGTTTATAAAACAACTAGTATTTTAAGGTGTTTGGAGAGAGGGCCCTCCAAATTGTTGGATTCCTACATCTACAGGATATTTATGCAAAGTTTTCTATATGAAAGAGTCTTTAGATGCAGAGAGATCTTTATGGATTTGCGTGAATCAAATTTGATCCATTGCTGATGTAAGTAGTTTTAAGTAAGTAATTTGAAAATCTATGGTGAAATGCCTTAGGAGTTATGTTAGGAGTTAGTTTGTCTCTGACGGTCAGGTGAGGTTTTGCAGTTGAGGTGGAGATTTCGCTACATCCTTAGGAATAAGAAGCGGACATGAGAGAGTGCGGCAGCAGTAACAATCAACCTGTAGTAAAAACAAACACTAAGGAGTCCCTGGGAAGAGGTTTGAGGCAACAGGTTGCCGATTTGTAAGGAAATACAGTCAGATCCTTACCTCACAGCATGTGCAGAAACCTTGGTGGTTGAACAATGTAAATGTAACGACGACAAAATGGATTAAAATAAGGCTTAGAACAATATTTCTAAACCCAAAGCTGGGTGCTTTTATAAGCAAAACATATGGAATACAGATAGAACAAAGACATAACAGGAACCACGAAGGACATTATTGGCATATTTTGTTATGTAGATACTTAATTCTGCGTGGTGTAAGGACTAACGTGACTGCTGTGTAATGAGTGATGGGCTGGTTGAAAATACTGGTGGTACATTCACAGGTAAGGGGTCAAGGTCCCTTTACAAATAAAACCACAAGGAGATATTACCTCATACCTGTGGGAAGGGCTGTTATCCATAAATAAAAAACAAAAGCATTGGTCAGGGATTGGAAAAAAGGGGACCCTCATGCGGTGTTGGTGGGATTGTAAATAGTGTAACAATTATAGAAAACAGCGGGAGGCTTCTCAAAAAATTAAAACTAGAACTATTATATAACTCTGCAATTTTAATATATTAATATGAAGACATGTAAAGCATGATTTTGAAAAGATATGTGTGCCCCTATGTGCAGTGTGGCGTTATTTACAGTAGCCAGGGCATGGAAAGCAACCAAGTGCGCTTTAGTAGGTGAATGATAAAGCAGCAGCACATTCGTGCAAGGGAATACTACTCAGCTATGAAAAAGAATAAAATCTTGCCATTTGTGACAACCTGCGTGGACCTAGAGGGTATTAGGTTAAGTGAAATAAGTCAAACAGTTAGACAAATGTTGTATGATTTCTCTAGTATGTGGAGTCTGAAAAATAAAACAGAATAAATGAACAAACAAAACTGAAATAAACTCACAGATACAGGGAGAACAAGTTGACAGTTACCAGATTGGAGAGGAGATTGAGAGGAATGGATGAGAAAGAAGAAGGGATTTAAAAAGTACCAATTGCCAGTTACGAAAATAGGCACAGGAAATAACGTACAGCATCGGGAATGTGGTCACTACATTTGTTAGCAACGGTGTATAGCACCAGGGAGTCTGAGACTTATTAGGGTGGTCACTTTGTAAGTTACATGTCTCAGTAGTACGTTGTACCCCTAAAACTAGTATAATATTGTATGTCAGCTATGATTAAAAGTAAATCTAAAATGAGCTAATAGTTTGATAACAATATGTTCTTTTCTTAGTTTCTTGTGTTTTATTTTGACTAGTTGGTGGCCACCCAGCCCCAACCCCCACCCACCCCCTCTCTTCCTCTTGGTGCCTCGTCCCATTTTGTCTCTGTTCTCCCTTTTTAATTGCTCACATTTAAGTGATTAATATTTTATGATTCTTGGATGATTTCATGCTTCCCCTTAAAAATAGAGCCATTAAATGAGTCAAAGCTGACGATTGGTTTCAGAAGTCATGATGGGATTTTCAGGCCTGGTCTCAGGTGGTGACTGTTAGATTATAAACTAGTGAAATAATTAACTCTAATTTAGGTGGAGCATACATTTGAATGCTTCTTATGTAGACATGAAGTGCCTTTCGAAAATACAAAGTTGACTTTTTTGTTATTTTGCCTGTTTGACCTATTTTGATAATTTATGAATTTAGCCATAAATATAAAAGCAACAAATATCTTCCACTTTAGCAAAATTTGGCAAATGCAGCTGAAGGGAAAAAGTCAATAGACTGTTAAGTTGAATGATTTCTCAGTCCTATATTTTCAACAAGGTGTTGAAAATGAAAAATGATTTTACAAAACATCCATAAACATGGCATTCTCTTTTTATCATTTGAAGTATTTTAATACATGGGGGACTTAATGTATCTGAAAAAAGTTGTGTTACAATCATTTGAAAATACCCTTATTCAAGTGCTTTTTACATTGTCCTTCTTTTTAAAAGAATGTTTTAAGATAAGCCATTCATTTCCTGTTGGAACCAATGTTCTTTTTAAAGATCTGGACATAATCCAAAAAAGAATGTCTTCAATTTCACAGTATTATGCTAGCCATTAATAATATTACTCAATAAACAGGGCTTTTGTGAATTACATTACAGCCATTTGGCAAACAGACGAAAACGTAAGCCTTGAGAATATGCCAGTTCTCGGCAATTGTCAGCCCTAAGAGAAAGTGTTTTCAGCCAAAGTGAAATGAATGAAGTCGGGAGAAAGCAGGAGAAGGATGACTTCAGGAGCAAGTTCATAGACATAGCCATTCCAGGGAATTTTCTGTATGAAGAGTTCTTTAGTTGTTGGTCAAGTTGATGTCACCAACTGGTTTTAAAGTTCTTCGTTAATTTGCAAGAAGAGTTTTCACCTCTCCCCCCACCTCTCTCTCTATCTATGGCTTCTCTTAATCAGGAAATAGTGTGACCCTGTGTCCATGATGCCCCATGGCAACGATGAGCTCACTCAGGGTCCCACTCACTCCCTTAAGAGCAGCATCACTATTCAGGTTGGTACCACAGGTGCCACCACCCATAGCCTCATATCTGGGGGTCCTTATTTATGTTAACTACCTGGCTTTTGGAGACATGTGAGCTTATGAACCTTTAAAAGCAAAACTTAGTAATAGAGTGAAACTTACTCTAGTAACTAGAACATACGGGTCGTTACTCTAGGAATAGTTAAGGCCTGTCTGTCTGTTTTGCAGCCCCATTGGTAAATGCTATTACTTCCACCAGTCATAAAATTTTAAAAAAAAAACAAATAACCAAAACATCCATTAAAAATCTATTACCAAAGACCTCTCTGATCCTGAGATGAATTTCAAGCCACACATACTTTTTTCTAATACTTTCTTTAAGGCCTTGATGTTGATGTGTGATGTGTATCATAAATAACAATGGCGTGTTTCATTAATAGAGAATAATTTTAGAATATTTGCTACATTCCTTTCTCAGAAATGACTAAAGCAGTGAATAATTAACTTACTGATTCCATTTTAGGATTAATTTAGACCAAAACAAATCCCAGAAGAGTAGATACTATTTAATAACTTTCAAGCAGAGTTGAACATTTCAAAGTAGAATTCAGGATTACATGGTATTGAAGTTGCATGAATCACTTGATAGGAATGATTAAAAAATTTTTTATGATTACATTAATTTGGGGAGGATAACACATCACTGTTATGTATACCTGGATTTTAGAATTTATGCAAATTTTATTTTGAGATAATTGCAAATTCATATCCAATTGTAAGAAATAATACAAAAGAGATTTCCTGTACCCTTTACCCAATTTAACCCATGTTAACATCCTATAAAAGTACTTTATAAATCAACTTTCCTGAAGTGTGATTTGCATACAATAAAATGCACCCATTTAAAATGTACAGATTGATGAGTTTTGGCAAATGTGTAATCTCGTGTGGCCACCATCCTCACCCAGACATAGAGTGTCTGTCCCCCTTTCCCCTAACACTCTCACACGCTCTTTGGCTGTTACCGTTTCCCTCCTCCCTTGGTCCCGAGAAACCACAAATCTGCTTCCCATCACTATAAATAGTTCTGCCATGATACAACATTTTAGATCACGGGGCTGTTCGATCTGTCTTTTTTTGGTACACAGACTTCCCAATCCCTCCCTTCTACTTCCCTTGCTGTTTTTCAGATCATTTCCTAACTAGTTGTGCTAGTAGCTTTATTGAAATACAGGGCCTCTGGTCCATCTACTCAGAAGACCCATTGTAACTGTTGAGAAGCCTGAGTCAAGTTCACAAACACAGGCCGCAAGAAGTGGGAGCTTGGGCGTGTGTCGTCCATGTCCACCAGCATGGTCCTGTAGCTATGCCACACCTGTCTCTTCCTGAGTGCTTTCTCTACCCGTGCTAAGACTTCAAGTGTGGATAGAATCTAGCTTTAAGCGAACGATCTTCCACTGAAACTTGCATCCTTAGGGTTTTTCGTTTTCCTTTAACAGCCATCTTCCCCTTCCAGCAGCTCTAAGCCAGGAGTGATGCAATGATCCGTGCCTCTGCCAAGCACGCACACTTTGTTGGCTGCTTAGCTATTCTTTCATCATTTTGTGACATCATTACCTGCAAGGGTGGCCAAGTGTTCGCAGAGCAATTTATTAGTAACCACGAAGACTTCTCTTATTCTTTGGCTCTGATTTGTGACCCTTTTCCAACATTCATCATGGCTTTTATGAATTAACTACAATCGAACTATCAATGTGCATTTTTGTTAGGATTATGAATAGCCGAGCCAGCTTAAAACATTTTATATAATAAACCTTCCTACCATTCGGTAATTGGATGGGGGAACATCACACTCTATGCTGCTTATTATGTAAATGAATGTTTCCTGTTATATAAAGAGTGTGTTCCTTCAGAGCACCGAAGTCTGTAAGTATGACTCACCCTGACTAACTTGTGTCATATTGTTACAACACATCGAGCGTTACTGCTTCTGTTTTCTCTTTGCTCCCAGAACGCTTTCACTCTAAATGTTTTTCATTTTATAGTATAAGTTTTGTAATACTGATGAACTCATTTTTATTACTATCACTCAGGCAGTTCATATTATAGATTCTACATTAGATGTACATTTAGTAAGTCAAGGTCAAGCATTTCATTTAATCTCTGACACATGGTGATATTATTAATCTTAGAAAAACACTTGCACTAGTAATTTCCCTGAGAGAGAGATGTACATAAGTGCATTTAAAATGTAAGTTAAAAACATTAAAAGGAGGTTGAGAGCATGGGGATGTATTGAGACAGATTTATACAAGTAGCAAATAGAGATAATGAAAATAGACAAATAACGAAAAATGATATGGTAAGCGTTAATGGTAAAGGATTTTCCAAAATTGAGGAATGACTTGATTCTTTGGAATTCTAAGTAGACTTAGAGAAATAAATACATATGTAGGCAAGACATAATAATTCTGCTGATCACCAAAGACCAAGAGTAGATCCTAAAAATAGCCAGAGAGAAAAAGCCAAATCTTTTATAGACCTGAATTTTTAAGAAATCATGGTATTAGGTTTCTCAAGCTACAATGGAATATTGTGAACTATTACCTTTGAAGTGCAGAAAGAAAGTAACCACCCAAACCTAGAATATTCTATTTGTAGCTAGACTATCAGTTAAAAGCAAGGGAGGAAAAAATGCATTTTTTTGTCTAACGCCAGTCAACTCTTACTAAAGGATATAGATATATCCTTTATAATTTTTATACCTATAATACATATATAATGATAATAATAATGATATATACCCATGACTAAATATAACAATCCCAGGAAAAAAAAAGGCCTGATATGCAAGGAGGAATTGTGAGCAAATAAACCAGCAAATATATAAACTGTTAAACAATATTATTTAATAATAAACTATAAACTATTAATAATGTTACATGTAGGGAGAGTGCAAAAACAGCAAGACAACACTAATGTGGGCATTGAAAATGAAATTAAAGGGAAAGGCAATACCCAGCCTGCCACACATTCATTAGAACAGATGTGATGGTTTGTCCATGGACCTTCCCCTCTGCTGTAACTCAGTGTCACTAACAGCCCATTTTTCTGGAGTCCCTTGTACCCAGTACATCATGTTCAGCTTTAAAAAAAAACACACAAAAAAGCATGCAAAAAGACCAAAAGTGCAGTTTAAAGAGATGGAGTAAACATAAGACCCAGACTCAGATGGGGAGGGATGCTTGGATGATCAGAGCGGGAGCGTTAAAACAACGTGGATCAACAAGCCGTGGGCTCCAAGGACAGGAGGAGAGAATGTGCAAGCACAGATGCCCGCCCTGCGTATGAAGATTAAACAATTAAACAAAACACTTCTAAATAATGCATGAGTCAAAATTGGATTCTCCAGAGAAATTTAAAAATATTTTTAACTACATGAAAATGAAACTACAACCTGTGAAATTTGCAATGCAATGAAAGTTTGCAATGCTTAGGGGGGAATTCATAACATTAAACTGATGTAGTAGAAAATAAGAAAGATCTAAAATCAGTAATCTAAATGTCTACTTTAGGAAACTAGAAGAAAAGTAATAAGTTATATCCAAAGCAAGAAGAAGAAAGATAATACTTTTTTAAGCAGCTATAAATGAAACTGAAATCAGGAAATTAATAGAGAAAATCAACAAAACCAAACTGACTATTTGAAAAGATCAACAAAATCAATAAACCTCGAGCTAAGCTAACTATATTATCTGACACTACGCATGAAAACGTGCTGAATGTGGATTGACAACTAGACTCTAAGACATGCAACAATAGAGAAAACATAAGCCCTACACTTATGAACTTTGGTCTCAGAGGGATTTTTGTGGGCTTGACCCCAAAGCTAAAAGAAGTAAAAGAAAAACAGATGAATTAGATTACACCAAAATGAGAAGTTTCTGCACAGCAAAAGAAATCATCAAAGGTCACCTGGGAGAAGATGTTGCAAATGTGCCTCCCATAAGGGGCTGGTATCCGAAATATGTAAAGAACTCATACAACTTAACAAAAAAGAATCTAATTAAAAAATGACCAAAGGAGCTAAATAGATAATTTTCCAAAGAAGACTTGCAGATGGCCACCAGATACATAAAAAGATGCTCAATGCCACTAGTTGTATTTGAAATGCAAATCCAAACCACAATGAGATACTACTTCACACCTGTTAGAAAGGTTATTGTCAAACAAGACAAAAAAATGGCAAGCGTTGGAGAGAATGTGGAGAAAAAACCCTCACACAGTGCTTGGTACAGTCACTATGGAAAACGGCCTGGAGGTTCCTCAGAAAATTAAGAATAGAGTTACCATATGACCTGGAGATCTGTCTTCTGACTATCCACAAGATAAAGGGAACTTTCAAATGAGATTAATTGAAAAGAAGACCCAGTGGACAGGTAGTTCTCAGAAGAGGCCAGAAGTAGCAACTCAAATGGACAATAGCCATGTGATAACATTTGTAATTTTATGGGTTGCCAGCAATCAAAGCTGTAACATTTTATACCCGTGAGCTCGGCAAAGTTTTTTTAAACTGAACATTTCCATTGCTGACAAGGGTGTGGATTATTGAGAACTCCTGCCCTGGGGATGGAAGGACCCACCCCTGGGGAAGCATGATTTGCATATATTTAAATGAACTGCTTAACAGCAGTGGGTCTCAATGAGTAGACCTAGTACCTCGACATGAATGAGTTCTCAAACAGCTGAGTGCCAAAGGCTCGTTGTACACTAACACATGCAGTGTGTGTCATTTATGTAAAATGTAAAAACCTGCAAAATAATGCTGACCCTAAGTAACCCATAATAAAAAATCTAAATGTTAAAAAAAATATTTGCAAGTATTACTAAATTCAGGTAATTTAGTAATAAATTACTACTAGTAGTAATAATTTACTAGTAGTAAAGTGTACTACTAGTACACTAGTAGTATACAGTGTTGCTGGTGAGGTAGAATATATATGGCTATGTATTCTTTTTTTTTTAAGATTTTATTTATTTATTTTTTTAGAGAGGGAAGGGAGGGAGATAGAGATAGAGAGAGAGAAATATCAATGTGTGGTTGCTGGGGGTCATGGCCTGCAACCCAGGCATGTACCCTGACTGGGAATCGAACCTGCGACACTTTGGTTCGCAGCCCGCACTCAATCCACTGAGCTATGCCAGCCAGGATGGCTGTGTATTCTTTTAAGTCAAATAGTGAATAGAAGAGTGTAACTGTTTGCTTTTGTAATATTTATACACTTTGCAGTCTTAAATAGTACAGTATAATTTTCCAAATGTAGGATAAAGTGTATTTTTTTTCTAGGAACATATCATCTATGGTAAGTATGCAGTCAAGACCGAATAGAGGTGACTGCATTACTGTGTATCTCTATAGGTCTAACGTGAAGGCTGATCATTTGCTAGCTTCCCGCAACAGGTATTTGTGAAATGCCTTCTGTGCCTGGAGCATTAGCCCGAGTGCAGCCATAACGTCTTGATTACAGATGCAAGAATTTTGAAAATATCGAAGGACTTTCCTTTGAGAAAATCAAAAAGATTCCCTGGCAGACACAAATTACTATAATAAATGGAGATGACTTTAGTGCAAACAAATTATGCAGGCTGATAATTTCTAATTAAATAATATAAATATCACTGACACTTGAAGTCTTAAGAGAAACATTTAAATGCAGCTATACTGATGAAAGGATTTTTAAAATTTAGTAATCTGGTACTCAAACGACTGTGGATAACATTTCCCCTATAAAATGGTCTCATGGGACTTCAGGTGAAGATGGAAGAGTAGGTGTGCACCGTGCTCACGTCCCCCCACAGCCACATTGACACGACAGCTAGCTTATAGAATAACCGTTTCGGAGGATGACTTGGAGACTAACTGAAGAGGAGTCCTGTAACCAGGGAAATAACAAGAAGCCAAGTAGAGAGAATGGTAGGAGAGGTAAAGAAGTGAAACGGGCAGGTCCCACCCCCAGGGTCTGGCAAAGAAGAATCAGGAAGGATATTTCAGCTGCTGGGGGAGGGGAGACGCTGAGGAGCAAGGGGTTCCAAGCTACACACTGGACCCCACTGCATGGGACACCAGCACCAGGATGGGCATCCCCACAGCATGTGGCTGTGAAAACTAGTGGAGATCGTGTCCGAGTGGAATGAGAGGCTCTGGGGAGAGGGGCGCTCCCTTTGAGGGGCCCACACAGCGTCTCACTTGCCCACACACCCACTCGAAGCCTCAGCGCAGGGGCAGCAGCTCAGAGACCACCAGGACATGCGCATTTCTGTGTTTGCACTGGCGAAGCTTAGTCGTCGTTTTGCTTTTGCTGATTGAGACCACAGGGTAACCCACAGGTAAAAACCTGCAGGAAAATATTGCATTTACCTTTCAACTTTTAATGTTACTGTTCATTTAAATGCTAGACACACGGACGTAGAGTCCTGTGACATGTCATGAGTGTACACAGTCTATTAGGCCAATCAAACATGTGTTCATCAGACATACTGACCACCTGTCACGTGCAAAGCATTGAGGAATTTTCTGTCTAGATTCTCTTTGCAGTTGGAAGTTTTGCTCCCCTTCCCCACATCCCACCCCCGACACATACACGCACAGCGATCTATCATTAATAATACATTACCTATCAATAGTTTGTCTAACAGTACCTCTGTGATTAGAACAATAGAGCCACATAGGGACATTTCTATTGGAAAAAATAGTTACAGGAGTACCCTGAAGTTCTTATGCTCATAAGATTTCTCCACCTAGCACACAAAAGAAATTGCACAGAAGTGGCATCATTTGGGGTAACAACTGAATTGCTACATCCAAAGGAAAAGAGGAAGCTGTGAATAGAGCCCGAGGACAGTTATTATCATTAGAGATTTAGGTTCGTAAAACTTCCAACATACTGGCCTGGCATCTACCGATGAGAAAGGAGTAATGTGCAGAGTTTCAGAAGATCTCTAATTCATTTAGGCCACTGGGGAGTAGTGGAGCAAATTGCCTCTTTTAGCACGGTGAGTAGTACTATAGCAATCTCTAAAAAGTAAGCATTTCAGAAAGTCTTACTTTGAAACACATCACCTTCCTCTCCTTTCCACAGAGATGGGGGTTGAATTTCCCAGCTGGGTAGGAGTTTGGGGGCGGGGCAGTGAATTCCATGCCCCAGGCTTCTCCGGACAACACTGCCCTTCCTCCAGAGCATCTTTGACCATTTTCTATCCCTCAGCCAGTATAGCCACAGGCTGATTACGTGTAAGGGCTTTCTCCATAGATTCATGTAAGTCGAGCACCTGCTATGTGTTAGGGCTTCCTCTAAGCCCTGGGGCTATTTGCAATGAACAAAAACCACTCATGGCTGTTCCTGGACGTTTTTACATTCTAGTGTATACTAATTGACATTCTAGTGGGTGACTTCAGAAAACTATTCAAGTTCTCTCCTATTCTTCAGTTTTCTCATCTGTCAGGCGGAGGTAATAATAACTCCTACTTCGAAGGTTGTTGGAAAGATTTAGTTCAGCTAATAGATACAAAGCCCACAGCCTGACACCGTGTGCCTTAGCTAATCTCACTGTGTGAGTAGCAATGTCTACACAGAGACATCTGTAGGCATTCTGCTGTTAAGGGTAGAAGAAGAAAGAGTGTTCGTCGTTTTGGATGAAGGACATGAATTGACCGATAGAAATGAGCTCTCGTTTATTCATTGACTTACTCTTTTATACGTAGTTCTTCATTGATTCACTCAGGAAACATTTATTTAACAATTGCAATGTTTCAGGCTGGAAGCTCAAAGTCTAATACAGACAACACATAAGTAAATGAACTATTAAGTAGGCTATGATATGTACAGTGACTTAAAAACTATAGGCATGGCCGGGTAAAGAAGACGTGATACGCACGTACAATGGAATAGTGCTCAGCCATCGGAAGAGGTGAAACACAGCCCTTGGCGACAACATGGATGGACCTTGAGAATATCAGGCTAAGTGAAGTAAGTCAAACAGAAAAGGTGAAAAACCGTAGGACTTCCGTCCTATGTGGGATGTATAACTGAGAACAATAAGTGAACAAACAAGACCAAGAAACCAAAACTTAGAGACAACACTTTGGTAGTGACCGGTGAGAAAGGGGGCAGTGGGTACAGTAAAGCATAAAGGGGGGTCAGATATATGGTGACAGACGGAGATTTAACTTCGGGTGGTAAGCACACAATGTGACGTGCAGATGATGTGCCATAGCATTGAAACCTACATAACCAATGTCACCCCAATAAATTCAATTAAGAAAAAAGAAAAAGTGAAAAAAATCTATAGATAAAATGCAATTTTATCTATAAATGCTTAATAAGGCAGCACCCATGATTGTCCTTTGTGCCCCTACAATTTTAGACTGTATGGAATGTTCTAGACCTTGGAAAACATTTCTGTTATTTCACTATTTACTATTCAGGAATTAACTACTTCTTGTAAGGTTTCCAGATATGATTGTCTGTGAATGAACATTTAAAATAGTTTCACCCATTTTTTAAATCATTCAAAACAGGATTGTTCTGTGGTTTGTTTGTTTGTTTTTTTATCTATGACAAGTTGTTTTGATGACTCATGGTCATCATTAGGAACTTGACCTTTCAAAGGGCATTGAGTCTGTTGCTTTGTTGAGTCTGCTGCGCACCCAAGTGAGTGGCTTGCAGGAAGAGCTCATCTTCCCACGGACTGTCTGGCTAAGAGAACATTTTCTTATTCCTTCTTTGAAAGATGCATAATGAGCATTGAAGATTGCTAGATAAATGACGGAATGGATGAGGGACTGCTGTACATTTCTTTAAATTTCCCTATATGTAAGTTTGTAATTTCTCTGTAAATTTGAAGGTATTAGGAAATAATGGATCAAGATTGAGACTGATAAGGGTAGAGTTGATAAAAATATTTTTGGTTCCATGCTTTATCTTTGATAGATTGTCTTTGCTAGTCCGTAAGAATAACAAAAGGATACTTTATTCCAGTTTAATGATTTGTAGAGAGAAATCTCACTGTGTACTATTAGACTGTAATGCAATAAAATAAATGTCATAGCATCTTCTAGATTCTGTAATTTTTCTTCCTGAATATGTCCAAGTATTTGGCTCCCTTTTAGTGGAGGGGACTAGCAGCCTTTAAAAAGCTATCAAAATGATAGCAGTTAAATGAGTCAGTGAAGAAAGCCCTCACCCTGCCCTGACCTGTGTGGCTCATGGGTCAGGTGTTGTCCCACAAAGCAGAGGGTTGCCAGCTCAATTACCAGTCAGAGCACATGCCTGGGTTGCAGGATTGGTCTTAGTAGGGGCATACAAGAGGCAACCAACTGATGTTTCTCTCTCATATCCATGTTCCTCTCCCTGTCTTTCTCCCTACCTTTCCTCTCTCTAAAAATAAAATAAAATAACCCTGGCTGGTATGGCTCAGTGAACTGAGCACTGGATTGTGAACCAAAAGGTTACCGGTTCGATACCCTCTCAGGGCACATGCCTGGACTGTATCCCGGGTCCCCCAGTTGAGGGCATGTGAGGAGCTACCAAACCCTGTGTCTCTCATGGATCAGTGTCTCTCTCCCTCTCTTTCTCCCTCCTTTCCCTTCTCCCTAAAAATAAATAAGTAAAATCCTTTAAAAAATAAAGAATAAAGTCCTCAACCCTGATATAGCTATTGTATAATCTTATGATTTAAGCACCCAGGGACATATGGGGGGAAACCAACTAGTACAGAAGAAACTGAAGCAGAATTAAAAGTGACAAATGATCAACTGGATATTGGGAAAACATTAGGTAGAAAAGCATCTGGTTCTCAAATGGCATAAAGGTACAATATTGCTAAATTTAAACTTTAAAAACCATTTATACAGTAAAAAAAAAATGTAAGAAGTCAAAAATGATTCCTAGTGTCTGTGATTTAAAAATCATGATTTACTCAAAGTTGACTCATAGTTCCTCCCCTTTGTCGTGGTGCTCCTTGTATTGTCTAAAGGGAATTGTAGAGAAACATACATGTAAGACCAAAATGTAAGTTTCATTAATTTTTTTGGAGGAAGAAATGTAAGTTATCTTTCTTCTGCAATCAGGTGATTTTTAAAAATTTTTTTCTACTGAATTTATTTGGGTGACATTGGTGAATAACATATATAGGCTTCAGGTGTACACTTCTATAACACATCATTTGTACACTGTATTGTGTGTTCACCCCAAGTCAAGTCTCTGTCCGTCACCATTTATCCCCCCTTTACTCTCTCCACCTCCCCCCACCCCGCTTTCCCTCTGGTCAGCACCAAGCTCTTGTCTGACAGCTGTCAGGCTGATCTCCGTATCTATGAGTCTGTTTTCATTTTGTTTCTTACTTTATTTTGTTCATTAGATCCCACATGTAAGTGAAATCATTTGGTACTTGTTTTTCTCTAACTGGCGTATCTTATTTGTGACACCGTGGAGGGACCTGGAGAACATTATGAGGAGTTTCACTAATTTTATAATCAAAGGATAGACTACAAAGTGTCCCTTCTCTTTCATACTCTTTGTGAACTACACCAAACAATACTATTATAGCATCATCCTTGTGATCAAAAGCCGAGATATGTCACTGTGTCATTTAGTTCTGCATGTTTTAAGTCAGATTTCACAACAGAAGTTTAGTCTGTCATCTCTCAAAATCCTCGCTTCTATATATTAATCACATTTTTTGATTTTATTATCTTTTAAAAATCATACTGTGTTTCTTGGTAATTTGTAAACCCGCAGCCTACATTGTGTTGGAAAAGAGCATCATTTTCTCTGTAGTATCTTACTGATCCGTGTGTAATTTAAACAATCATTTTAATTTTCTTAGTTTTCTTAGTGGAATGTTACATGTAAATGATGCATAGCTTCCTTGTATCCGCCCATGCAGTTCCGTTTTATTTGCCCTCCATTTTAATGCAATAGTAATAAATGCACACTGTGGAAAAAATAAAGTCATAAAAAGTAAAAGTCATCTCTAACTCTACCACCCATAGATAATCTCAGCGAATACTCTCTAGGTTCTGTCCCTTCAGATATTTTATTATTGTTATTCTAAGTGAATTGATGTTATCTGTCTCTATCTTCTCAAAGTTGTAGCTCTGTGTCCGTATCCATAGATGAATCTATCTTTATCTGGAAAATGAGATTATACTCTACATATCATTTTTAACTTGATTTTTAAATTTAAACTATGTTATAGATATCTTTTCACATTTTTATTTCCATATCTTGTATTCTGTTTCTTTGAAGATGTGGCATCTTCAAACCATTCCCTTTGGGGCATTTAACAGGTACCCTTTTCTTCACTCTTGTAAAAAATCTTTCCATGGTGTGTTTGTCTGGCCTTTAATGCTGGCCTAGTAGAATGAATTTGGAAATGTTCACTGCTCTTCAACTGAGAAGGGTTTGGAAAGGATTCTTATTAACTCCTTAAAGCTGATAAACATTTAGATAGACAAAAAATAGGAAAGATTCAAAGAAATGTAATTAGAATTGAGAGAGAAGACATTATAACTGATACCACAGAAATAAAAAGGATTCTACAAAACTATTAGGCACAATTATATGTCGACCAACCAGGTAAACTTAGAAGAAATGGATAGATTTCTGGAATCACACAACCTGTCAACTGTTTGGGCTGGGATGGCTACCCCCCTTCTCTGTCCCCCTTCTCTGTTCCCCCCTTCTCTGCTCTATCGATACCTAGACCTCGCTCCTGTCACTTTGAACTGAAATAATTTATTTACTTACGAGTGTCTTCCAGAAAATGCACATTATTGACTTCTATGCTTTTTTGTACCATCCACACAGTAGGAGCTTAATAGACAACTGCTAAGCCGTTAACTGAAAATTCACACATAATGGTGATAGTCATATTCAAAGAAATCATTCCTGAGGGAATTTAGAGAGGGGATACAAAGGGAACAATGAAGAAACAGGGTGATGTTTATATCGAGACTTCAGAATTGGCTGCAATTAGGTGATTTTCAAGGGGGCACTTCCAAATATAAAACAAAACTCATTCTCATAAAGGAAGATGTAGCAATCATTGGAAGATTATCAACTATGGGTCGCAGCCCAAAAGGATGTTTAAGGTGGGTAATCGACCTCTTCAAGTTTTCTCTCATTTGTGGATCAAATTTATTTTATATAATCACCAGTTCACGATTCGGCAGAGGCTTGAATCAGACATCTTCATTCAATTACTGGTCCTGCCACGGACTGTGGGAAGGAACATGAGGTGTTTACTTCATATGTGCTGGGCACTGGAGAAAGCGTTTAAAATGGATTATTTTATTGAATCCTCTAGGCCAGGGGTGTCCAGACTGTGGCCCAGGATGGCTATGAATTCGGCCCAATACAAAATCACAGATTTACTCAGAATATTATGAGATTCTTCTGTTTTTGTCAGTGTTTGTGTATTTAATGTGTGACCCGAGACAACTCTTCTTCTTCCAGCGTGGCCCAGAGATGCCAAAAGGTTGGACGCCCCCGCTAGGCTTTGGGTCATATAGTATTCCATATCTAATTTCTCTTTCTTGATATGCCATCCCTGTGTTCTCATAAAATTAATTCTAGCTCCTTATGCCTTGTTTTCCTCATCTATAACACTGGGGTAACTGTATCTGACTCATAGGGTTATTGTAAAGACCATGTGCTCAGTGAAGCACCTGTCACGTGGTCAGCCCTCAGTAAACATTGTCTGCTGCTACTTTACAATTAGAGTAGAAACTGGGGCGAAAAGAGGTTAAGTAATACGAACAACATCATTCAAGAGTAAGTCCTGAGTCTGCTTTACCCTGTATATTCGTTTTTTTCATCTCTAAAAGGAAGACAACTGAATGTCTGAATGATTATTGATCCAAAATGATCTGAAGATAAGTGAAAACATGTCCATAATTCCCAACCTAGAGCCTGGCACATAGTATATGTTCAAAATCTGGAAGTTAGCAGATGAGCAACAGCGGAAGGAAGAGATGAAAAGGAAAAAGGAAAAATCCAACTGGGGCATTGATCTTCAGTTCAAGCAACACCAAGCAATATTTAAGACTGTTCCTATGCATTATATTATTGATAACCATTATTAGCAGATTCTGTGATCATACATGTATGGGTCCATGATACAATTTAGAGGATATAGCCTATCAAGTGGAGCAAGGGGCAATCAACGAGCCAAATTCATTTCTGGTTAATTGTATCATCTGTGGCGACAAGTTCAGAGGTGGCCTTCTCTAACACTTCCTAGGAGCAGTCGGATGTCGTTAAGGTTATAACTATCCCTGGTGGCCCAAAGTGGGCGGGACACAGGTTCCAGTTGGACAAATGAAGGAATAGATGAAAACTCACTTTCTGACTTCCTGGCTTTGGAGGAGAGAAATGAGCTCATTCAATTCTCTTCCCTTGGTCAATTAGCCATGCAATTAATCTCATTCCCAATTTTTAAAAACTCTATCCTGTTGCAAAACTTGGGCCCCATGCACAATTTTGCGACAAGACAATGCCTGAAACCTATTTCTTTTTCACGTCATTTCGAAGTATTCTTATCGATGACTTTGCTCCCCTGTGATGATGTTTTTATTATTCCAGGTACATTTTCTTGCATACAAGTCAGTGGAAGTGATGACATGGGAACCGGGGTCCTTGTCACACTGATTACAGATGCAGTTTGTCTTCTGCAAAGCAACTGCCGGCTGTTCGGGTTTGGGAGGTTGCCTACCTGAGCCAGCGGAGCAAATCCAGCAGAAGCCTTCCTTTGGTGTTTCCATGAAGACGACATTATTTGCTTTATGCCTGTGATCTAAAAAAAATAAAAGCTCATTTAAGACTTTGTCCTTCAACTAACCGCAGGTTAGAACACACTATTTCCCATTCCCAGCTGCAGTTTCTCAATCACAGATGGAAAATCCTGTTT
The DNA here is from genome assembly GCF_019186645.2 of Phyllostomus hastatus. Classification (NCBI taxonomy): domain Eukaryota; kingdom Metazoa; phylum Chordata; class Mammalia; order Chiroptera; family Phyllostomidae; genus Phyllostomus; species Phyllostomus hastatus. The sequence continues at coordinate 17,484,475 of NW_025333607.1, forward strand.
TCTGTCTGTGGTTGGTTAAATCTGCTCACGGGAAGGGCTCAGGCAGAGTCAAAGAATGTATGGGCATTTGACCTGGTGCTTCTAGACCCGGCCTTTTTCACGGTAAACTGTATTTCCAGCGCCCTGCTTTCCAACCCTGTTTTCTACCCGGCTTCTTCTCTGCTCTGCACACAGTGAGTGAAATTCATGCAGTCTCCCTCCCCACCAGGTCCTCTCAGGCTTCTGCGTGGAGTTCCCAGCTCTGGCCTGTCCCTACTGGACTGCCAGCACTGTGTCAGCATCAGTTCTGGCTTTCCTGTCCCTGCGCTGTTTTCTCCAGGAAGCCTCCTGCACCTGCAGCCGAGACTCTGTATTTGCCATCTGTCTCTCCAGTGCTGGGGGCAGCTGTTTGGTTTTCGTGGTGTTAACTGAGCATTTCGTATGATTCTGTTTTCTGTTCTGTGTCCTCCCCTTAGGGAATCCAAGAACGGTTGTTCATATTTCAGTCTGTTTGGCTTTTTACTTGTTATTATGGTGGACTGACAGCTTCCAAGCTCTTCGCCTATGGGATCAAAAACTGGAAGTCAAGTTTGTAATGTTTTGACAAAAAAAATATAAAGGCCACGGAACCATCATAACTTTTCACATTGGTTATGAACATCACTTTGCATGATCATAGTTTACCGGGTCATTCCCACTACCATGCCTATAACATGCCGATTTCTGATCCATAAAACACTTTTCAAAATGTAACAGGTGCTGGCTTTTAACTCGTTGTTATTAGTTTTCCAGCTAGTACCAGTGCCTGATATGTAAATTAAAAAAAATAATTCCAGCTCACAGCTTTATATTTACCTACTGTTCTGACATGACTTTATTGTTCCAGTGTGATCACTGCCTGCCTCTTTATAACGACAAGCCTTTCCGCCCCGGAGATCAAATTCACGCTTTCAACTGCAAACCTTGTCAATGCAACGGCCACTCCAGAAGCTGCCACTACGACCGCTCCGTGGACCCATTCCCGGCTGAGCACCACAGAGGCGGGGGAGGAGTCTGCGATGACTGTGAGCACAACACGACAGGTAACCAGCAGGCCACAGTGGAAAGAGAGGCTGAGTTCGCAGGTAACCAGTAGACAATAGTGGAAACAGAGGCTGAGTTCGCAGGTAACCAGCAGACCACAGTGGAAACAGAGGCTGAGTTCGCAGGTAACCAGTAGATAACAGTGGAAACAGAGACTGAGTTCGCAGGTAACCAGTAGACAACAATTGAAACAGGCTGAGTTCGCAGGTAACCAGCAGGCAACAATCGAAACAGAGGCAGAGCTGGCCCTTGAGGCCCACGTGCTCCAGCGTACAATGCATGTTATTTTAACTCATGTTACTGCCGTCTGGTTTAAGGAAGTGCTTTCACACTGTTATGTTTGAGAAACAAAGCTGGTTTATCAAATCTTCATGATCACAGATTATTAGGTAGTTTTCAGAAATAGCAATCTAGGCTTTGACTATATCCTTTCAGGAAAAGTTTCTTTTTTACAGCATTTGATTCAGCTATGAATATGTTTCGGATAGCTCAGGAATTATTAGTTTGAAAATTAGTTTGAGAATATCCTTAAAATAAGTTTCTTGTGTGACCCTCATCGTCCACTATGTGAATTCTCGTGCAGAGATATTTACATTCATTTAGATTTGGCACGGACTCTGGTAATCTGGGAATATTCTTTTGTAAATGCTAAATTAAATAAGGAGATGCTTGTCAAAATCTTGTTCTAAGACCACTCAGTGTTTTGAAGAGCTGGCGTGTTAAAAGCAGAAGTAGACAACCTCGACTTTGGGCAGCGTACTGGCTCCCGTCCTGTGGGTCTGAAAGTGTGCTACTCTGAAGCCTGAATGGGTTTGTTGGGTAATCACTGATGACCTAAAATGCCACACAAGAACTTGACCAGGCGCTGGGAATATAAAGATTAACATGATAATGAAGATTCCTGTCTCTGTGTGTATTGTTACGTAGTGGGAAAGGCTCACCGTGGAAGGAGCAATTACAAAGCTGTCTGATGAATGCCAAGGTAGGGAGTGCGGTTGGGGTCACCCAGGTGAAGGCATGAGAGGAAGGGGGACTAGGGGGGTGAGCAAAGGTTTCCAGCAAGAGAAACAGGTGCTGTGATGGCCTGGGGGAGAGAGAAACATGGAAACCCTTGAAGATCTGATGGAAGTGCAGACGGCTGGCTGTAACAAAAGACGCTGGGAAGGAAGGAAGGCCGGGGCCAGATTTTAGAGGGCTCAGGAAACCACGGCACAGAGCGTGGCTTCTACCCAAAGGAATTCACACAGGACAGGAGCATAGTAAGTTTTATGCTTTTAAAAGACCCATCTGGTCATAAAGTGGGGAGTGGACGGGTCAGGGAGGACCAGTTCGTGGGAGACTGCCATTGTCCAGGGGAAGAGTGACGCCAGAGTAGATGCAAGGTGGCGTGGTTGGAGAGACATTTAGGACAGGAGGTGACAGCATTTTCCCATCCAGGTAGAGGGCAGGAAGAAGCGTTAAGACTCTTGCCCGATGTTCCAGTGTGAGCACCAGGGTCAACGCTGATGTCAGCCATGGGGACGGGATAACACGGGTGGATCAAGCTGAGGGAGGTGACGGCAGGTTCCGTTCTGGGCATGCTCTCTGCGTGTTTCCAGGAGAGATGCTACTGTGGACCGTGGGGCACAGTTCTGAACCTCCTTCCTTGGGGAAATCCTTTCGTGACGCCTCAGAAAACACCAGTGTCATCCATATGCTTTGGTGGCACCGTATGTGTATCATAGCTGGTCATTGTGCATTTATTTCTGTGGTTATCTAGTTAGCCCGCGTCCTACCCACTGGCTCACGTACACATAGATCCAAATGGGAATTATAGTTGTGCTTCTAAATTTCCCATTCGAATCCCCCTTCTATCTTAACAGTACAATGGACTTTTTATCATCTTATGCAATGTTATTACGACATCACAAACATTGATTTCTGACCTGCATGAACACAGATGCTGACAAATCTGTCCCGTCCTGCTGTGCTGCTCGGCACTTAGTACGGTGTTTGGGGCACGGTACTCACCCGAGGATGACTGGCTGACGGTCTGAGAGAGAGATCCCTAGATTGGATGCATCAATTCGAGAGTCATCAGCCTATGCAAACGGAAATATTCTAGACGTGCTATAAGTCCATTTAAAGTTTAATTAGTTCACAGCCCATATCCATCGGAATGTGAATTTTCACTTGATCGTTTCCATAGTCTTCTACTATTTGGCCAATTTGAGCAGTATTTGAGCAGAATGCCTGTTTAAAGGGCAAATCGGTCCTATATACTACTTATGTTTATTTTAGAAACTGCCTGTAAGTTAGGTTATATATATATTTATATTTATACATATAAATATGTATACATGTACACACATACTATTTATATATAAATATAAATATGTGTATATATACACACACATAAATATACACACACAGTAATGAGAAATTTTCCCTTAATAATGCATTTCTGATTACTAAATTGTAAGCGATAGGAATTGCCTGATTACTCTAATATGTCAGAGTACTCTAATATTTCATATGAAATTTATTTGCTATATCTAAAATATAATACATTTCATTTGATACTTGCAATGAAAAATAATGGCCATAATCACTTACAGGAGCATTTGCCTTTCATTATGTTAACTGCAGAGTAAGGAATTATATTAAGAGCAGTCTCCTATTTTACAAGATTTAGTTCTAGAAAAATATTTCTAGTGCTACCTCCAAAGTTGCTTCTCACTGGGCACCTACCATTGACCACACACACACACACACATACACACACACACACACACACAGAAATGTCTCACATTTGATTTAGACTTAAGTGCCTGGCCCTCAAAACAAAGACAAGTTTTAAGTTTAGAAAGAAACTCTTTCCCAATGTGTGGGCCCTCACAAAGCCCGGGGTTTAGGAGTGTGGCATCGTGAAGCAGATGGGAGTGTAATGAAGTAGAGCACGGTCGGTAACAGGTTCACTGTTTCATATGCTCCGGATCACCAAATTGGCAGGTAGAGATGAAAGGTGCATTAAAACGGACGTCCCGAAAATTATAGGATCCCCTCCAAGGAATACAGTCTTTAATTTTGAATTATGCGGCTGATTTTAATGAATTGGAAGTCATAATGCATAACCTTTCCCTGACGCAGGAAGGAGCTGCGAGCTGTGTAAGGAGCACTTTTTCCGGCCGGTCGGGGCAGATCCCTCAGCCGTGGATGTGTGCAGGCCCTGTGGCTGCGACAAAGCTGGCTCTAGGAACAGCAGCCTCCCGTGTGACCAGGTGAGTTCTCAGCAGGGGAGATAGAGAACAGCTCCCTTGCAAGAGCTAACTCGGGACATGTTCTACTCTGGGATGGAGGCCTCCATGTTTCAGGATGCCGTGTGTGTGTGTGTGTGTGTGTGTGTGTGCGTGCATGTCACAGAGAAGGCTGCTTTAGGAGTGTTCTGAGCAACCTTTACTGTGGACATGAACTGTGAGGTTACCTGGGTGGTCCTTTGCAGAGAGGAAAGGCTCATTTTCATTTTTACTTACAAATGTCTAAACAATTGGAAGGTCAGATGTTCAAAGTACACTGGAAAGTAAATTGAATGTGTGTCTTGGAATTGTTGGAGAATTAATACTAATAAATGGTATTAAACAAAAACAATTTTCCTTCCAAATTGTACACATAGATCTGAATGATGATTTTTGATAGTTGTGCTTCTAAATTTCTTATTTCAACCTTCTGTCTGTCTTAACGGTATGATGGATATTTATAATTTTAGGTATTTTTATTACAGCATCACAAAAATTAGTTTTTGACCCACATGACCACAGATTCTAACTAACCTGGGTCAATATAGTCTACCTCAACCCAAAGAATGGGAGAAAAATTTTTAAACCATACATCCAATAAGACTAGTTTCCAGAATATATAAAGAACCTTTACAACTCAATAATACAAAGACAATACAATTAAAAATGGCTAAAGAATCTAAATAGATACTTCTCCAAGGGAGCTATACAAGTGGCCAATAAGCATGTGAAAAGATCTCCAACGTTATTAGTCCTCAGAGAAATGCAAATGAAAACCACAATGAGATACCACCTCATACTCACTGGCATGGCTATCAGGGAACAGACAGATAATGAGCGGCATTAATGAGTACGCAGGGATCGTTGGCATTCCCATGGACACCTAGTGGGGATGTCAACTGTGTGCTCACTTTTACACACAGGGCAGTCTGCTCTTCTTCAACATGTGAAACACAGAGTCAGCACACCACCCTGCACTTTCACTGCCAGGCACACATGCAAGTGACATGAAGACGTGTGTTGTTGCACAGTGCTGTTCACGGACACTCAGAGCTCCTTTGCTCGTCATTGTCAAAGTGTAGAATAATCACCTGATGGGTGGATAAATAAAACGTAGCCTATCAGCTCAATGGAGTGTTAGTCAACAGTAAGAAAAAAAGAAATGACACTTTAAGGGGTCTTGGGTCTCAAAAGTAAGAGTAGAGGGAGGGAGGAGAAAGATTGTGTTTGGATGCTTCTCTCTGTCCATATTTTCCAAGTGCAGAAGTCTAGTTTAAAATGAATAAAACAAAAGATTTACTTGAAAATGTTACCCTTTTTTTTACCCTTTGCTCCTCCTAATTGCTTTTTGATAATAGTCATAGTGGAGAAAAATAGAATTTTCATGCAAACTGATACAAAGCCAGAGAGCCTCACGTATGTGAATCTGAGGGCGACACAATGACGTCAGAGCCTCCACGTTGGTTTGCTCTACACCACACTCACCTTTTACCTTGATTTTGATTCTTTTCTCATGCTCCAGGCACAGACACAAAGTTATATGACACAAAGGTTATTATTACCTGGGAAAACAGAGTGTCACGTCCACCTGGCCTAAATAATGTTGCAGAAGATTTCTAAAAAAATATGTGTATTGTTGTTTTCAATAGGATAACAGAATATATGCTTAAACAGTTGTCAACAGTGTCAGGATGATAAACTGTAAAATTGCATTCAAGGACATTTTAAAAATTCAGTCACAGTCCTTAATAATATTAGCATGCGAGAATATTAGGCAGTTGTTCAAGTCTCATTTTGTTATAACAACTTAGGAACCGAGCCAGCCCCAAATGGCCCCGGTGCCTGTGTTGCACGCTCCGTGCTCTGGAAGTGAACTTCCCCTTTGGCAGTCGTCATTGGACACTCCATCCAATCTCATAAGATATGGCATGTTTGCCCTATTCTTCCATTAGAACGTTGTAATGTCTTCTCGCGCGAATGCCAAGATCTTGAGAATGGCATGAAGTAATTCTGAGTCACTACATCCTAAAAATACTGATGCCAATGTTATGACGCATGAAGCAATAATAATATTGGTATTAGCAGGAAAGTAGGAAATGGAGGAGAGTCGTTATGATCATCGAGTTTTTCATATAGGGTCCTTGGCCCATAGGACACCATGGGTGAATTTTAGGGCATCCATTTATACCTTTCAATTGTATGTAGGTATGGGTCTGTCTGTCTGTCTGTCCATCTGTTCATGTGTCTTGGAGGGAAGGGCTTTTACTACCTTCATCAGATCTAAAAGATGTACATGAGCCAAAAACAGATGAAAACTCGTGACACTGGGAAATAGGTCCATTCGTCTTACGGACAGCTGTGGCTGCATGCATGTTATATGTACATCACATTTCATGTACATATATGATACATAAATATAAGTAATGTGAGTTCTCAGGTGTCACTGTACTTTGTTCTTGTTTCCTCTGGACTCAGTGCCCGAGTTAGGAAGTCAGCACTCCTGAGTCCTCTCCTAATCTCGGGTGACTGACGCCCAGAGGAAACCCCCGGAGCCCAGGCCTGGGGGACATTTGTAGAAGTGTCCCACCGTACCTGGAGAAGGGTCTGTGGACTCACAGTTACAGCCCGTGGAGGCAGGGATGCCACGGTGACACTGTGCTGTCTGGCCTCAGCCTGCCCCCTTCACTGACCCTGCCCGTCACGCATGAGCTGATGTCCCCGGTGGCGTATCTGCCGTGTCCACCTTCCCGGGTGATGCGGATGAAGTGCAGATACTTACAGAATATCCCTCGCATGTGGCCTGGCTTTAGCAGAAGGCGTTTCAGAAATGTTGTTGGGATGCTTTTCTGTTTGGGATGCCGTCCATCCCTCCTATTTTCTTTCTCTCTTACTTCGCCATGCGCTGAGATCTAGCTAAGGGAACCACGAGGGTTCAGCCGCAACAGTCAAGATACAGGCAGTCAGCAGAGCGAGGCTTCTCAAGTGTTAATGTGCATGTGAATGTCTCATATCTTTTTTGTGGGGATTGGTGAGGTTCTCTATTGATATTATACAATCAAACATGGGACTTAGGACTTACTTACTACATATTTCATTCATATGGATATAGGCAAGTATATAAAAAATATGCATTGAAATAATAATGCTCACTGTATGCTCGATGGTCCCAATGTGTACCATGTAGGACTACTTTATCCCCACACAATCCTACTGTGAAGGTAGCTTAATTATCCCCATTTTGCAGATAAAGAAATAGAGGTGCCAAGGCAATAGATAACTTCGGCCTGGGTCACATATCTTTTTAAAGGCAGATTCCGATTCTGGGAGTCTGGAGGCGGGACTGGGAGTCTCTGTTTGGGAAGGTTTTCAGATGCCGCTGCTGCTGTGGTCTGGGCACCACTCTCAACACTGCAGTTGCCAGCGCACTGTCTGTCGGAGGTGCATGGATAGCAGAGGCTGGTTTTGTGTGTACGTGGGTCTGTCCTCGGACAGAACAATTTTAAGATGGGTCTTAATATTGAACGGTTTTCATAGTTTTCCATGCCATGGAGGTTAGATCTATTAAATCATGGTGGAATTGTACACTAAGCCATGTCCTCAAAATTAGGGGATCTAATCTAAGCCATTTTTCTTAAAAAAGTGGGAAGAGAAAACAGTAAATAAGGGCCTCTGAAAGGTGGCTGAAAACTGGAGGTACAGTTGTAATTGTGTAAGAGAAAGAGGGATGGTTGATTGCAATGCTCAATAAGACGTGAAGAGACTGCTACAGCAAAGCCAGAACAGAGAGAAATGATTAAGAGACATTAAAAAATAGATTAATAAGGCAGGGGACTAGGGGTTGAAATGAATTAGGTGAAATGGAAAGGCATCAATGAAGGAAGTATTTCCAGGTCTGACCCACGGAAGATGGAATCACGAGGAATAAAGATCCTACTCATGAAAATTGATTGTTCCGCCACAGTGATAATTTTCAGGAAAATACATTAGAAAATGGGGCAGGATATACTTTCTCTGCATAATGTACCATCTCCTGCAGTTCATCAATGCTCCTGCATCTGCTCAAAACTAGGGATTTGTCATTAATTACCACAACGTGTCCAAAAGCCACGATGTGATTTTTCCAGACATATATTTCCTTACATGTTGTGTGACCCAAGTATCAGAGTGCACAAATAGAGATAATGTACATGTTTCTTCAGCCGATGAGGAACTGGATCCTGAAGAGTGTGATGCATGGATATTGACTGCGAGCATTAGGATAATGAAGGGGATGAATGGGGGAGAGTCAATAGCTTAAAGAAAGAGACAGCGATTTGGGCGTAAGTCATGTGGTCTCTCATCGGAGACTTGCAGAGAGATGAGTGGGAGTGCTTCTCTTGCAGCTGGTGAGCTGAATAAACCTGGTTAACCTGCGGGTGTGGAGGGCCAGCTGCAAAGGATAAGAACACAAGGTGCGGGGGTGTACATTGGAAAAGAACGGGAAGGTGGGTCTGAACTTGATAGAAAGGTTCATGGTAAAGAGTTTTCCAAGAACCGAGGTTGGGACAGACTCCTTGGAGGCGGAATGGATGGAGCTGTAACTGAGTGGAGGTTCCCAGGCTCAGTCTGAGTGCCACGTGTTTGGATACATCTGGCACATCCTGGAGAATGAGTTCATCCTAAGGACCAGGGTATACAAACTTGGCCAAATAGCAATACTCCAGGCATTTAAGGCCAGACTTAGCAATGACAATAGCATTGGCAGGGACGTAAGGCAGCAACTGGATGTCGACTCAACTAATAGGTGTAAAATAACATGATGCAAGGCCCATTGCATTGCAGCTAGGAGTGGTTAGGGTAAGTTAAACAGGTGTAACAGGCCCCCAAATGTCTATTGGTCCAAACAATATTGGAGTTAATGTCTTGTTGATACAACCCCCCTGCCCAAGGCAGCTGTTTCTGGTTGCCCAGTGGCTGTCCTCCATGTGATGATTTGGGAACACAGCCTTCTTCCATTGACTGGCTCTGCCTACCCCTAAAGGAAAAGGCGCTGTGGAGAGAGGACTCCCATCTGTTAGAATCTTGGTCCAAAAGAGACACACACCTCTTCTGCAATCATCCTGCCGGTGCGAGCTGGCCACATGGCAACATTCCTTCCACAGAGCGCTTGGAACATGCAGCTCCTGGCTGGGTGACCCCTCCCTAGCTACACTGAGTCTGTGGAAGAGGAGCAAGGATCTTGATGGGGAGCCAGCCATTTCCACTCAATGCCAAGGCGACAAAAGGTATCCCGAGAGCAAAAGTGATATTCTCGTCCACATGCAGAACCGAGTGGCTTCTGTGGAGTGAGGATATAGTCCCTCATGGCGCCTCGGGGCCAGCAGACCATGAGCAGGGGTGACAGTGACTGCTTTGGAGTGGACCTTGGGCAGCAGAAGAGGCACCCGCAGCAGATGGTCAGAAAAGGAGGGATGGGCTGAGGGTGAGGGTGTGAACCAGCTTGCACGCAAGGTGAAAAGGCTAGTTCATGAGCACACGTGAGAGAGAGGACCCACGGACAGGCAAAGGAGAAAATAGGCATGCCTCTCTAGGAGCTCCTGGGGGTCAGGGGGCCAGCAGAGATAGTGCTACTGCATTGAGGGTGCTTAAGGCTCATAGATTTTGAAGGCAATATCAAGATATTAGAAACATTTAGCAAGTACAACCACCATGTGATATATATGTATATGGAAATAGATTATACCTGTATCATATATATGAATATATATCACACATACGGATATGAATATACCTCATATATATGATATAGGTACAGAAAGCGAGTTTGTTTAAAAACTAGTCAGTGCATCATACTGACCCTTTGTATGAGCTCTTGGATGATACCAGTTTATTCTGGCACAGAATCTAGCCTGCTCCCCCCCTCCTTGGCCTGCCAAACACATGTACTGATCATTTTTAGAGGCAGGTACACTCCTAAACGTCAAGGGTGAACCAGTGTCAGGTACAACAGGCTCCCCTGCATCCCTGGTGGGCCGAAGGACTGGTCTCCACCGTGATCTACCCATGCGCAGTTCTGCCACCGTGTGGAAGTGCCACGTTTTAAAGTGTGTCACCGATTGTCAGGGGGATGACAAATGTCTGAAAATGCAGGAGCACAGAAACTCGTTGGTGACAGTCTCCCACATTCCTCTTGTTTCACACTCACCATGTGCAGAGGATTATGCCAGACCCTGCCAGTCAGCAAATCCGGCCTTACCAAAGTCGGTGCGTTGGTAATTGATGTATCCAGTGCATAGTTAAGGACATTGAAACTCAGAGAAATTAGGTAACTCCTCCAGGATCACAACACTGATAATGGGGCAGAACGGAAATTCAAAACTTGTGTTCTTTCCAAAGCCCAAGGCCAACTCAAGGCCACGGTCACTGGGTCCAACTGAAGTGCATGTTCCAGGCACATTGCTAGACTGGGGGCTAATGGATGCCATCCCATGGTAAAAAGGAGTATAGCTCTTTGACTTGGGATCATTATACCAGATCTTATTAATTTAGTCCTACCTATTAAAAATGTATAAATACTTAGCAAATAATAATGTGCATATAAGTGAGTGGCCAAATAGTTCTTTGGAATGAATACAAGTTTTAAATGAAGATTCGGGTGATGATAAAGAGTTCATGTAACTCTTTGGAAGCTAATTATCTTACACAGAAACTAATTTAAATATTTTGTAGACATGTTTTAAAAGCCTGATTTATTTATTTTCTTTATCATCTCAGATGGGCATCTTCCTACCTTAACCATGTGTGGAATTTATATCTTCACTGGTTCAGTGGACTAACACTGTAGCCAGCATTCCACTGTGTAAGTTCACGGCAGCTTTAATCAACTTTACCCAAATAAAACAATTAAAAAGATTGTTAAACTGAAAGAGTTAACTTTCCCAAAGTGCATTTCTATACAACATGAACTATAGGCAGGGGACATGCATTTATTCATGTTGGAAATATTTTTAAAACGCTACCGTGAGTTCTTTCATTTTGATGAAGTCAAAACACCGTCTTGTTAATAACCACGGTATTAATTTTTCAGCAAATTACAGTGAGACCACACTGTATGGCTGTGCCATTCAGATGACATTTATGAAATGCTCTCATTTAACATGGTGACATATATTACATGCATCTTTTACAAGTTATGGCTGGTAATCTCAGAGCGAACTAGACCTAAACCAGCACAAATAAAGGGGGGTGGTGGTGATGTAACATGAAATTATACCCTTTTGAGAACTAGCGTTATAATTACAGTACTTTCTCTTCAAACCCTTCAGATATGTAACAATTGCTGGGGACAGCCTGTGGCGGGGAACTTCTTTATACTCCTTCTGTCTTGACCATTCAAAAGCCTCAGAAAAAAAGTGTTCTGTTCCCACCAGTGCTTTGTCTGAGCGCGCTTCAGAATGCCGTCTTTCTGCGTACTCCTTGGAGACCGTGGTGGGGAAGTTTGGACGGCAATTTCTCGGAGATGCCTTTTGGTGTAAAAATACACCAGCCTGACAAATGACAGGCATTGTAGGATGGGGAAGAAAAGACATCTTGGTTTTCCACCAAGTGGAAGCTTTTCTTCTCCCATGAATATTTTCGACAGCTGAGCAAGATGATAAACAGCACTATCACAGAACACTTAAATGGAAACAAGTATTATGATGTACGCTATTCACCTGGCATTCTCCCATTCATGACATTTATATGCGGCAGAAACTACTGCGGATCCATTCATTTATTTCTGAAGGGGAATGAGTCCCTCACAAAGGTAGCCTCTTACACGAATGTGGACTTTGCTTCTCCGGAGAGGCAGGAGCTGGAGGAAGGAAATCATTTTATCTACCCCAGGAAGACGTAGCAATTCTCAGAGCCCACATCTCAGGGCCGAGCAGGGTCCTGGCGGAGGGAACCTACTGCAGCCAGAAGACAGATGGACGGTGACGGGCGGATAGACAGGCAGATGATAGACGCGTGTGCGTTCCTCTTTAGAAGCACCAGCGAGGCTGCAAATGATCAGATAGTTCATAAAAACGCTTTTTAAAAAAATAGTAAGACCAGTTTACTTCTAGAATTTTCCCTCGGATGCTCAGTTGTATAAATACTCCACTGTGGACTCGGTTCAGAAATACCGTGTTCCTCTGATGCTCAGTGATGGACCTATAAAGAATTTGAAGAGATGCAGAACAGAAGGGAAGGAAGGGCAAGACCAAGGTCTTGGGAATCAGTGAACTCAGTGCAGTGGAAGGGTGGGTGGCGAGTCCTCAAAGCGCTGGTTTTCGAGTGTTGGTGTCGTAAGGGCCACCAATGGACATATTTTGCATGAGGGTTCCCTGCCTCGGTCTTCAGGGAGAAACTTTTAATTCTATAGGTCTGAACGATCTGGTTGTAGACAATCAAAGGATTTAAGCTTGAAATGTTTAAACATATGCTCCATGTAGATTTGCACATTCAGGGTTTTTTTTTCCAGTATTTAAAACCTGCACGCATGCTCGATTGAGGCAAACACTTTAAAAACAATGGATGCATTCATCCTCTTACTTGAATGCAGAATAATTTGGAGCGTGTAGTCTCTAAGAAGCTATTCAAGTCCTGACTAACTCTTTGAAAAGTGAGTAGAAATTGTGATTTCTGTAACTCCTGTAACCTTGGATGCTATCTTTGGACACATTTCAGTGGCATAACAATTCATTTTAAATAATGTATTCTGTCAACAAACAAGCATTTTGTGGATGCTAACGTGTGCCAGGAACTGTGGCAGGAAAGGGGAGTGTAATCGTGAATAAAAGGAACACTCGGGAACCAGTAAATTGAATGGAATCTTCCTGAAATATATTGTTTAGTAGTAGTATTTTTATATCCAATTGTAAAGATTTAAAATTTTTTGTTGCCAATGATAAGCCTACCCGCACTTCAGGGTTTTCATCGTTAAGTGCATCCTGTTTTAACTGTCTGTTCTACCCATGCGATCCCTGGTTTCTCCCCAGAGAGGGGGCTTCCCGTGGAAGGGGGCCCTGGCCAGTCCGTTTCGGGAGATCAGCCCCCAGCAGACCTCAGCCCCTCCCACTTCCGATTGCCCACTCTCACTCGGCCACACTGCTTGTTGCGTTCTCTCGTTTTCAGGTCTTTGAAAAGTCAGGTGTCCCTGAGTGCTGTGTGTTTTCTCCTGTGCAGGTACCAATACGGTGCAGGACCTGTGGCTGTTGGTGGCTTATTCTCACCTTGCTTCTCCTTGGGCGTTTCTGGGGGAAGCTGGTCCACTCGTTTTGTGCGGATTACCTAGCCTTCATCCCATAAACGGACTTTTTTTTTAAAACAATGCATTTGAATTTTTCATATCAACACAGATGTCATGTATCTTAACATGTTAACTTGAATGCTGCACGATACAGTAAGGATGATGCGTCCTGACAGGGGTATTCACTCCAGGAATGCAAGGCTGGTTTAACATGTGAAGATCAGTTCGTGCAATACACCAACTAAATCTCATACAGCAATCTCAGGAGATGTTGAAAAACTTGAGAGAAACATTCAAAACCCTTCCATGAAACACACCCTCTGCATGCCAGAAACAGAAACAAAGAACTTCCTCAATCTGGAAAGGGCATATACAAAGAACCTTCAGCTAACATTATATTTAACAATAAACATGCTTGCCTTAAGGTCAGGATGTTTGCTTTCTACAAATTCTGTTAAAACTTGTAATAGGAATCTGAAAAATATATTGCAGAATGGGGGGGTGGGCATGAAGGTCAAGGTCAAGAAAGAAGCAGCAAAACTATTATTCTTTGCAGAAAGCCTGCTATGCTATGGGCAGTGGAAGTTGTTTGGCAGGCATCCCGTCCCCCACCCTCTCGTGATTACTCTCCTCTGCCCTGCACGGCACTCCCCGGAGTCATTCAAAATTGGTGGGTGAGCCGAGTAAGAATGGTGTGCCTGCCAAGCAGACATAGCTGCAACACAAACCCCTGAGCAAGATCACTGCCATCCAGCTGTTCCTGCAGAAGCTCGGGGGCCTTCGCTGGAGCAGGGAGTCACAGGAGGCTAGTGTGGCATGTCGAGGTCATGTTGTGGAACTGGAATTGGGTGCCTGGATGTTGTTAGGTAGGTAATTGGGGGCGATTGAATATTGCTGAGCATGAGAGTGAGGCAGTGGTGTCCCATGTAGGGAGGAGGCGGGGGGAGAAGTCCATCTTAGCGGGGAGAAGTAGTGTAGCATGAGCATTGTTTAGAATCGCTAGTGCTTCCTGACAGTTAAAAGCAAAATGACTTTTACCTGGTTTTAATTTGTTTACAGAAAGTGCACTCTTATTTTCTGGACCCAGAGTGGTCCACTCTCCCCACCTAACTTTTAGAGTGCCACAGAAATAGCAGCATCAGAATTGGAGTAGCTGAAAATTACATATACAGAAAGAAGAGGGAATTCATTAGAGATGATTTTGTGCGCCACTGTGGGTGACCTTGGCAGATCAGAGGGAAGACATGGTGGACGCTGAGAACCATCACTCGCGTAATGTGACCTTTCACAACTCACCGGGTGCACACTGTGTAGCTGTCCATGATTCAATGTTTTTCGAGCGACAATCTGGATGAGTTTCTCAACAGGGAAGAATAGCAGTTTAAGGATCTCCATGAAAGGAAAGTCTAGAGTCATCTGTATAAAAGAAAAGCATATTCTTAAGAATGTACTTATTAGCCCTGGCTGGTGTAGCTCAGTGGATTGAGCGCAGGCTGTGAACCAAAGTGTCACAGGTTCGATTCCCAGTCAGGGCACATGCCTGGGTTGCAGGCCATGACCTCCAGCAACCGCACATTGATGTTTCTCGCTCTCTCTTTCTCTCCTTCTCTTCCTTCTCTAAAGATAAATAAATAAAATCTTTTAAAAAAAAAGAATGTACTTATTGATTAGAAGAATTTGGGGGGTGATTTCCCCCCTCATTTGTATTTCTTCTCTGTTCAAACAAAACCATCCAGATCAAATTTAATTTCCAGGATACATTGCCTGTTCTTAAACTTTTAAGCCTGCTTTTCAAATTCTGACTTTGCTTGGCAACATCAATATGACCTCGCTGGCTTTCAGTGAGTTCTGTGAGATGTAATCTAGTAAATGTTAGGTTGTCTCTACACCAGCCAAAGTGCTTAGGAAGACACATATTTCTGCTGTTTTTTAAATGTTGATTTAAATTACTTAAAATACAGTGTCTATTACATAGAGAACCTCTGTGATCACCTATTTATTGGCCTTTAAATCATGCTTCATATTCTCGTAAGCACAGAAGTGGTATTTTCACACATACAAGAGTGATTCGATGTCTTAAATTCACCCTGGTAGAATTCCATCTCCTAGTGTAGAGGATAGTGAAGAAAGCTGACCAGAATAGTTATTGCAGAATCTTCCTCTCTTCACTTGACACTAGTATCCCTGCCAAATTCGTTGTTTCAGTTGTCACACAGTTGACTGTCGTATCCTTCATTGTTGCATAGCCCGGGACAGCAGACTTTGGCAGGATGGTCCAAAATGGAGAGGTCCTGAACACGGTCCTGAGGCCATGGACAGCCCCCGTTAGCAAGCGTCAGTGCTATTCGGAGAAATTCACAAAATAGTAACCTGACGGCGTGGCTGATTCTTCCGCTGTGCACCCAGCATCACACAGGGGCATGTCACGACCTTCCTTGGGTCCAGCCCTTGTCCCATTGCTGTCAGGTCTGTAACTCATCACAAGCAGAGTGAATTTAGCATCATGGTTATGAGTCCAGATTTGGGAGTTAGGCCACTTACTAGCCATCTGGTCATCCGTAAGTACCTTTTTCTAAGCTTTGGTTTCTCCTTCCGTAACATGAAGAGTCGGGCATTTCACAAATCGGACAGTGAACGGACTAAATAGCTCCTGCTATTGTAAACCTCACATCACCCTGTGGTTTGTAAGGTGGCTTCTTCCTCCTTTTTTTTTTTGTCCACGTTTTTCACGTTGAAAAATTTGCCCACACGTCTGATGATGCATCGTTGCCTGGTCTATCCTACAACGGGATGGGAGAACACTTCTAAACTGGACTTTTACTCATTTGGTTGGCAGGGGTCAGAGTCCTGGATGTCAGCCCCATCTGATCTCTGTCCTGTTTCACCGCCAGCTGATGGAAATACATCTGGCTCCTTTTCTTGAAACGGAGTCCTTGGCTGGGTTTCGCCTGCTGGGTGGCACAAGGCACAGCTCTCGGCTGGCAGAAGAGAGTCTGAAGTGGGAGCAGCAGAAGTTATGGTCAGGGCAATCATGAGAATGTCAATACACTTAGAATTCTTGTAGATTTAAGGAGCGCTTTTGCCTTTCAACAGAAATAGAATTAGAGTTACAGGCAGGCTTATCTGCATTTGAAGAGGCAAGGAAGTTCCAGGTGACGCATGCATTATGTTTAGATAGGACTGTAGCAAAATATGTGTGTGGAAGGTGAAGTCTGGGCAGAGAATGCCCTTTTATTTCTCTCTACCTTTTTCTCTCTCCCCTGGTTCTGTGTAACACATACCCACCATTAAATGCCGCCACTTCCTTTTGCAGACCGGATCAAGCCCCTATTTGGTGCCCATGGGGCTGGGCGAGAACCAGAGTGGGAAACACAGCCAGGTACCAGGAGGCAAGTCCCAGTTCTTTCCTGTCCCCTGGGACCTATGTGTGCCTTTCCTATTGAGGTTCACTGATATCTGCAGCCCCATCTGGTGCACGTGTAAAGCTGTATTTGTCAGAGTTTTAGACATTTCCATATCAATTATTTTACATACTTCAGTAACGACTCCAGTGAGCCCTATTCCTCAGATGAGGAAAACTGGGGCAGTGATAGATTTGTAAAAATTACTTAAATATTGAAAAGCCCTTCTCCCTGTCTCTGTGACTGAATCCCAACCTCGTGTGGTCTTTTCGAAATCCCTGAGATGAAAGGTAAATCTGACTTCCTTTCAGTGCATTTCCCTGCCTCCACGTGTAGAGAGCGGGGTTCAATCCAGGTGAAAGGAAACAAGGGGGGGGGGGCCATGCCAGGGACTTGCTCTGACATCAGATGTCTGGATCCAAAGCTCTTGCGAAAGCCTGAGTTATCATCGAATGTCTCATAGTTGTTTCACGTTTTATGTGTATGTTTCTCATGAGAAGTTGTAGCTCTTCACGGTCTTTATTTAACAAACATCGTATTATACCTATGTATACAGTAGATTAGTATTATGTATCTCATGTATTTTCATTCCCAAATAGCAGCTTGAAGAAGAAAAATACTCCTTCTTAGCTTTTTTTTGCCTGACAGGGTTCTAAAGCATGTCACTTTTTCACCTTTTTTTTTACCACAATATTAACTATGTAATATACTTAATGGGATTAAGTCACGCTACAAAGGAACCATGGATATGCTGAAATATTCCTAAAAGGAGGATTGTGTTAGAAATGTTATCAGTGTTAGTATTCGTGGGCAAAAAATGGCTGCTGTGAACAAAGACCTTTATTTTAAACATTGTTCAAACCTTGAAGAGATACTATTATTATAGACAGATCTTTAAATTAAGCACCTTGTATGTCTAATGTAAAACAAGTTTGGATGAACAAGACAAGGAAATGAGGGGAAGCCGAGAGTTCGCGTCATAAAGACCAAATTAACTGCTGTCTCTTTTCTATTTTTGGCCTCCACGTGACCACGGTTTGATTTCTTTACACGGTGCTTACGGTTTAATTCCACGTTTCCCTTTTAGCCGCATACTGTTGACTTCCACGGGTTTTATTTTCACCCAGTTCGATATATTCACCCCGGTGAAGCTTTTCATGTTTTTGTGCCAGGAGGCAAAAAAAAACAAAAAACAAAAAATACCTTATTACCTTCTTGTCTGTTTAACATTTAAAGTTTGTTTTTTTCTCCCTCCCTCCCTGTCTTGT
The DNA here is from genome assembly GCF_019186645.2 of Phyllostomus hastatus. Classification (NCBI taxonomy): domain Eukaryota; kingdom Metazoa; phylum Chordata; class Mammalia; order Chiroptera; family Phyllostomidae; genus Phyllostomus; species Phyllostomus hastatus. The sequence continues at coordinate 17,502,734 of NW_025333607.1, forward strand.
ACCTAATGAGCGAGTCATCTAAAAAATAGACCCGTTTATCATTCTACAAAACGTTGTGTCTTGCCTAGATCGGAGGCCAGTGTGATTGTAAGAGACGTGTCACTGGCAGACAGTGCAATGAGTGCCTGAGCGGATTCTACAACCTGAGCGGGCCGGATCCCGACGGCTGCAGTCCCTGCATCTGCAATGCCTCCGGGACCGTGGATGGAGATATTACCTGTCACCCAGAGTCAGGCCAGTGCAAGTGCAAAGCCAACGTCATTGGTATGTGTCATGCCGAAGTTCACAGTCACGTCTCTGTTCCCATCTGGAGTGAAATCCTCTATTTGATTTCTCAGCCGAAGAGTAAAGCAAATTTCCTGGCTTAAGGCAAGCTAGCAAAGGGAAAAAAAAATGGGAAGAAATTAACTGTCGAAAAATGATGACGTTAATAATTCTATCAAACTTCAGCTGGAAGCTTCGTTTAACTGACCCTTTAGAAGTGTCTTTATTCTGTAGTTGCTTGAACTGACATGGTCCCATACTAATAAGTCATAGAGAAATATAATTTGCCTACTGCATAGATGTGTCTTTTAGAAAATTAGCACTTTTTCAAAATGTTTTATACTTAATGAGTTCTAAGCAAATGATTTCCATGCCAGTTTCCTTAATAGACCAAAATAAATGGATTTTTTCAAAATATTCTGTGCTACAGGGTCCTTTGTGATAAATCTTTCCATATTTGCCTATTATATTTCTTTGAACTGTTCCTATGAAATGCAAAATAAGTCAACATAATTCCGCAGATCATGTATATTGCTCGGGTTAGTTATAAAGGGCCACATAATTTTAATTTTGTAATTCAGTGCCAAGCTGATTATAATAAACAGCTACCTTCGGTGTTATTTATCATTTTTTTATACAAGACGTGCTTTTTTGTTTGTTACTCCCACAGGTATTTTTCAGAAATTAGATTTGATTATAGCAATTTATTACCTCCAACATTTTTGAGGGGAACTGCGACCACATAAGGACAAAATTTATCAAGTGCCCAAAATGTACTGTGTACATAATGCACTTTGAAATTTTGATATATGAGAATATTACGAGAGGAAAGTTTCCTGATGAAGGGAGTCTTGTATTGTAACTGAACACGTCTCAGCTCGTGGGGGAAGTTTAAAAAAGACCTTTGCCTTTCTATTGTCATTCAAGGCCTCCATCGTTTTTTCTAACATTGACCTGAACCTAGGAATAATGGAAGTGTGCCCGGCAGTCGCACACACACACACGCATACATACAGACACATACTTAGGAACATTTTATTCTGCGTAATATTTTCATTTTTGTGATATAACACTAACAGATGCTTTATCTTTGATATACATAGATACACAAACATTTTATTCAGCTAGATAAGCATTTTATTTTAATTTCACAGAAAAGAATATGGGTATGCACTGATGGTGTTACACAACATTTCTCTGGTTTAGAGAAAGATTACATCAAAAATGTTAACGTAATATGCCCTTATGCATTTCAAGCGTACAAAAACCAACTTTTCAGAAAAGCTGCATGACCCCTTCGTGCAGAGTAGCCTACTTTTGCGTGTTCTCTGAGCTGCCGGGCGAACCCTTGGGCCCGTGAGTTCAAACTGTGTGCCATCCTTTGTTCTTCAGTGTGAAATACGCTTTAAACTCACAAATCTGAAAACAAAAGTTAAAGAAAGGCCTTTAAAGACAATGAAACAGTTATTTCTCCATCTCAATGAAATTTTTCTTGTGATGGTTAGAGTCCAGAGTTCAAGGAAGAAAAAAAGATCAAAATGGACTATTTACTTGGAATTTATTATCAGCTCCCAACCATGTTCCCTTTTTCGCCGGTTGATCCAGATGGTTTTCTGCAGGAAACTGACGTGTTTTCTGCACATTCCGTATGTTTCATAAAAAGATAAATTCAGCGCATATACATATTTCTTCTTCTAATGAGATTAACAAGTAACCTTATTCAATTGTACCTTGTACGTAAGAAAAAAAACCCGGAAAACACAAGTGTAGGTTGTATATGCTTCAGAAAACAAATTGTTCGAGTTAACAAAACTGTTAAATCTCACTAATGATTCTATCACCAGGAAAATACATTAGCGCCACTAATTTTATTAAAGTAGGCCATTCATCTAGAATAAAAAGGGGGAAGCGTGTGAATTGAATGCCAGGCGCGCTAGCTCGCCCGCACGCGTTTGCACGGAAGGCGATGCCCCGTAGGCCTTCCCCGGTATCGTTAGGAATAGATTACCTGTCAGAAATATGTATGGCATATTCAAATAAGCGCCGCGCATATTTTTAAACCTGATATGATATGAATCCATGTAGACCAATTTTAATAGTTCAAAATGAGTCATAATTCTTGTTAACAATACAGTTATTTTTAAAATTTGCAGCGATAGTGGTCTTTTTTATTTTCCTTATTGAAATCAAATGGTGTGCCTCAGGTGGGTCATCCATCACTGCTAAAGAATTTGCCTTCCGCTGGAGTTCTTGAATTTTTATTCATCTACATACATGTACATTATGCATTTTCTTCGAGTGTAGGTGCTGCTTTTCCATCTGTGAGTTCCTGAGTGGGTTTTTGACTGTTATGTTAGCACTAATTTTTATTGCTACCAAAGCTTGAAATGTGTTTCAATGGATTTAGCCGCACAGTTATTTAAATTCATGAATATGTGAAGGTTATCTAAGGGAAGTATTTTGCATCTCAACATTTCCTCTTCAAGAAAACATTTTCTTTATTCCTTTGCCTTGTAATATATTCTTTTTGAAACTAACCTGAGTTGTCAGGGATTTAAGTTGAGGTGATAAAACATTTTTTTCTCTGTTTGTGCAATGTAATGTATGTAGGTGCTCCTTTAACCACAAGTAATCTAAACAGTAGAATTTATTTAGTGTTTAAAGAGGCATGTTCTGAATCATACAATATGACAAGCAGTGTGAATGCTTTATGAGCCAAGGAGAGCATAATTTATATTAATTGAAAGTGATAAAATATGGAGTATATAAAAGCATTGAAATAAAAATTGCTCTGGATAAGTTTTATTTATATTAATTATTTAAATGTGTGATATTTAGGAGTAAGTATATATCCTGTTATCACCAAAATAGTTCTCAGCTTAACATTTTGTTACATAGTTTTAGAGGATTCTGATTTCTTAGGGAAATAACTAGTGTGGTGATATGCAATTCTTCCATAGGGCTTTGAAAAATGTACCTCACTCTCTACTGTTCTTTTAAAAACGGGCATGGTTTGTTAATGTTAAAATAAGTAGAAATAATATTTTTAATTTAGTTATTAGTTTTGAAATATGTTTAACATTCGTTCAAGAGAAGAGGTCTAGTATGAGCAGTAGTCACATTTACACTAACCATTTTTCTTTGCGTTAAGTAATACACAAATAAAAGCTAATAAAGCACATCACAAAAATAAAGTGGGATCACCACCAAATTAAGTGTCCCCATCACCTCTCAGTAGCAATTAGCCCTCTACGGTGTCACGTGTGAGGCCAGGCTCGACATTCGTGTCTGTGTTAAATGTCGGTGGGACCACTGTCTATGCTGCAGCCGCCTCCGGAGTGGGACGGAATCATTCTCACCTCTTTCACACTGCAGGGCTCCGATGCGATCGCTGCAACTTTGGATTTAAATTCCTCCGGAGTTTTAACGAGGACGGATGTGAGCCCTGCCGGTGTCACCCCGACGGCTCCGTGAGCCGAGTCTGCGACCCCCTCTCGGGCCAGTGCGAGTGCAGAGGGGGAGCTAGAGGCCTCCAGTGCGACACCTGCGGAGACCACTTGTACGGCCTGGACTCCGCCGGCTGCAAGGCCTGCCGCTGCGACGCCGCCGGGTCCCTCCCCGGGACGGTCTGCGACGCGGGCACGGGCCAGTGCCGCTGCAAGCCCCGGGTCGGAGGCCGGCGGTGTGACGGGTGTTTGGAGGGGTACTTCCGCCGGCCGCAGAATGACTCTTTCCTCTGCCTGCCCTGTGACTGTGATCGGACCGGGACGGTAAATGGCTCTCTGCTGTGCGACAAATCCACAGGACAGTGTCCGTGCAAGTTAGGAGTAACTGGTCTTCGCTGCAACCGCTGTGAGCCTCACAGGTACAATCGGACCGCTGGCCGCTCCCAGGGCTGCCAGGTGTGTGAGTGCGACGCCTCGGGGACGGCACCTGGGACCGTTTGTGACCCAGGCAGCGGCCAGTGCCGATGTTTGCCTGATCGTCAAGGAAGGAGGTGCGATCAGTGTCAACCAGGTAAGAAAGGCATGTGTTACTGTTACAGAGCAACAAGGTGGGGGGCCTGAGGGTATACTTAGGATATACTGCTACCGAAAGAAAACCCCTAGTTTGTTATGGCTGCCGCCAGAGGAAAGACGTCTCTCAATGCCAGAGATTCGTGCAAAGGAAATGTTTATTTAATGCTATACAGACTTAAAGTAGTGACCTAATATCTTCATCAAAATCCCAAAGTCCCTTAAAACACACACAGTCTTTCCTTCCCCCTGTGCCCAGTCTGGGGTACCGTATCTCAGGAAAAGAAACAAGTCCGTGGCTCAGGCAGCCCCCCGGTTCTTCCCAGTAATCCGTGCTCAGCTGGCCGGCCTCCCTCGGTTCCCAGCACCATCAGCTGTGTCGCCAGGATCTCTGCTAAAGCTGGGTGGTGGTTCCCTTTTCTAAAGCTGCGGGGGTCCCCACTCAGCTAAAACCACGTGGTTCCCCCTCCCAGGGCTGCTGGGAGGGGGGTCGTCACTCTGCCAAAGCCAAGAGGTTCTCTCTCGACTGTCCCAGCCACGTGGTCCTCTCTGCATAATGGCTGCAGGAGTCTTCACTTTGCCAAAGCTGTGTGGTTCCCTCTACATGGCTGCAGCCGAGTCTGGGTTTAAATCCCCGCACCAATCTTCTCTTCTTCTTCCTTCCCCATTTCTGACTCCTCCTACAATCAGTTACACCTGCCAGCACTCATATCCTTCCTGCTTTCCTGGGCTGCCATCCTGAGTCTGGGCAGGTGTAGCCCCATGGTGTGGAGCCAGTCTTCTCCAAGCTTCCACACAGGTGCTGTAACTCAGGGGACCTGCCTCCCAGTCACGTCTTGGTGGGGAAGTTACTTCCATTCCCCTAGCTCAGAGCATGGCCACAGCCATTTAACATATCTATGCAACTAGTTAAAGGTTATAGATATGTTAAATGACCACACCTGAGGTTGGCTGCAAAGCTGTTGCTGTAAGAAACAGCTCTCAAGGCCCTGCTCCATGTGTCCCATCCCCCAACCCACACCTGGGAAGGGGGGTGGTGAGGACATCTTAATACTTCCTGAACACCTTGAGTTCTGGGCCCCATTCCAAATCCCTATTTGGGGCCCCGCTCTTGGCTGCACCCTGTTACAATCCCTCCTTTCAGATTTACACCTACTTTATAATCTTACAAAGGACAATGGACGAAGGTCTCATCTTCTTGTAACTATGTCCTGCTGGACATGGACATTGTCCTACCTACCCATGGGTCAGGGGTGCCCTGAAATGGGGGTGCAGCACGGAGGGAGTCCTTCCTGTAAGGGGAAGGACCTTACAGAATCCCGGTCAGTTGGCTGTCACCAGGAAGTCGCAGGCTTGGTGTCCAAAGTCTGACATTGCTGGACCATTGGCAGAATATGACCGTTGGGTCATATTCTGGAGGTGACAGATTTGGAAAGCACAATTAAATCATAACCACTAAGTGGCAAAGGCAGGGATTTAATGGCTTATCTGGAGGAAGGTGTACAAGGCATGCTACACCTATCCAAAACTCCTGTGGCCCACTATACTTCACTTGGGCTGAGGGGAATACATTAGGATTTCCCTCCTTTTAGATATCTGGGTCCTTTCGGTCCAAGCCATCAAGACAGAAAAGGGAAAATCAGTTCTAAAGTGAAGCCCGCAGACCGCCCAAACCCTTCACCAACCCAACCACTTAGTTCAGACAAACCATTGAGTCTCAGGGGGCGATGATGAAGATGGGCTCCTTAAGTGAGGCCTGTATTGCAACCAATCCCTCAGGTAATGAGGTCATAGGCATATGCCCTATGAAAACAGAACTTGCAGGTTAATTCACAGAATCCCCAAACCAGTCTCTGTGCCTGTGAGACTGTCTTTTGGGAAGATATTCAGTTGCAAGGCCCTTCCTGCAATGACATTTAGCAATGGCAATTTGACAGGTCCTCCATACCTGTAAACTGTACATCTTTGGTGACATTACAAACCCAGTGTCAATTTTCAAATGAAAACTTTCAATGGCACAGCTGTGCCATTCTGATGTCCAATACTGAGCATTGTGATTTTCCTTGAACCACAATGTGTCTCCTTAATATCACCCTCATTGTTATTAAAGGGACTACTTTGGGTCCTGCTTTTTAATTTTGACTGTTCATTTGCATAAACACACCAAGAGCAGCCTGGATCACTTATGATCTTTAAGTCTGCTTTGCTGGAACTCACACAGGGAACCTTTACACTAACTTCTCAGTCCGCCCCTCAGGGCACAGAAGCAGAGCCACACATCTGCCATCTGGCTTTGGCTGTCACTCAACTCCTTGAGGCTTCCATTGGGCCTACAGGTTCCTTTTTAGCCACCTTTCAGGAAAGCAACCTTCATTCCTTCTCTGGAAAGACTGCCATGAACCGCACAGCCAACCAAAGTACCAGCCTTTTCTCGTGGGCTTACACTAGCTTCACAAGTCAATCCCAGTTCCTCAGGGCTTTCTGGTGATGACCAGAACCCATACATGCCTCCTTCAGACGTGATGTTCCAGTCAAAGTCTTGGTTAACAAAACTACTATTAGAGACTGGTCTTATTGGATTTATGCAAAGAAACCTTACGTCATCACTCACTCCTTCAGAATGCCAAATTCTGGAGGGATCAGGTAGGGAGAAAGATACAAAGTGTGAAGGAAAATCCTTTTCCTTCTGATATCCACCAGGCTTCTCAAAACTTTCCTACAGAGTGTGAAGTTTCAACCTTCCCTGGAATCCTCAATTTCCTGTTCAGAGCAGATAGAGGAAAATCCAAAACACAGAGTTCCAGAACAATACACATGTAGGGGCATTCTCTTGCCCCAATGTGTCCATTGATGCCTCGCAGAGACGTGCCCCTTTGCCTCTGGCTGAAGCACTCATCAGCCCCGAATGACCCTTCCTGGGTCCCGAGTGGCAAAGGCATTCTCCCCAACCGGTTACAGGTGACCTTTCCTGGGTCTTACAGGTGACCTTTCTTAGGTCTTCAAATACAGAAGGTTTCTGATCAGAAACAAAACCAAAATACAGAGACTTACTCCTTTCCCATGAAACCAGAAAACAAGTAGTTGAAATTTCCTTTACTCCAGGTTTAAAACTTTCAGATTCTTTATACATATTTCTACTCATCCAGATTCAACCATTAATCTTTTAATCCCTATTCCTTTCCCACACTGGGAAGGACTACACTTAAACTCAGTACTAAAACTCAGTATCTGGCAGCCAAAAGTCCCCAGCACTGCAGGCACCTTCCACTCAAAGTCCCTAGATTTGCAGGGACATCCTGCAGCTTTCTGAAGCTCAGACCTTGCAAACACCCTATAGGTCAGATGTTCACCCTTGGACTTCAGTTCATGACCTTCAGAATCAGAGCCGTCCCTATCAGAACCAGTTGCACAGAGAAGCTGACTGGTGCAGTGTCCACACAACAGCAGCCACACACAGCCTGTAATCTGGAGAGAACCCTTAGCCACCACCTTGCCCAGTTCCAAGATGGCAGCGCCCATGAACGCTGAATCGTCCAAGATGGCAGCGCCCATGCACACCGGGTCGTCCAAGATGGCGACACCCATGCACGCTCAGTCCTCCAAGGTGGGGCACTCACGTGGCTCATCCTCCATTTTACCCAAAATGGCGGTGCACCCACATGGCTTGCTGTCCGATCCCCAACATACATGCAGGCTCGGCTCACAGAGCCCAGGGGTTTGCTTCCTCCCCACACCTGAGGACAGGTTCCCTCAGTGCCACCTGGGCTCACCGAAACGGTAAGTGAGCAGAGAGGGGCCACCTGGGAGCAGCCCGCTAACCAACCATCATCCACAGCTCCATGGTTCCAAAACGGTGCTCAGAAACCAGTTTCCAACCAAACCATTTTCACGTCTCTGCTCCCTCCCCGTTTCGTTTCCTTTTCTCCTTTCTGGGCGTGAGAGGCGGCCGATGCCCTCAGGAGGAGCGCAGAGAAATTCTGGAGATGGGGAAACCCCGAAGTCTCTCTCTCTCGCACCTGAGGGGGTCGGTCTGCCATGGACAATTATCGTCCCGGCGGAGTCGCCAAAAACTGTTACAGAACAACAAGGGGGGCCCAGGACGATATACTATTACTGAAAGGAAGTCCCCAGGTCCGTTATGTCTGCCACCAGAGGAAAGACGTCTCTCAATGCCAGAGATTCGTGAAAAGGAAAGGAAATGTTTATTTAATGCTGTACAAACTTAAAGGAGTGACCTAATGTCCTCATCAAAATCCCAAAGCCCCTTAAAACACCCACAAACACACACAGTCCTTCCTTCCCCCCTGTGCCCAGTCTGGGGTACCGTATCTCAGGGAAAGAAACAGAAGTCCGTGGCTCAGGCAGCCCCCGGTTCTTCCCAGTAATCCGTCTCGGCTGGTCGGCCTCCCTCGGTTCCCGGCACCATCAGCTGAGTCGCCGGGATCTCTGCTGAAGCTGGGTGGTGGTTCCCCCTTCTAAAGCTGCGGGGGTCCCCACTTTGCCAAAGCCGTGAGGTTCTCCCTACATGGCTGCAGCCGCATCTGGGTTTAAATCCCCGTACCAATCTCCCCCTGCAGCCCCATTTCCGACTCCTCCTACAATCACTTACACCTGCCAGCACTCACATCCTTCCATCTTTCCTGGGCTGCCATCCTGAGTCTGGGCAGGTGTGGCTCATGGCGTGGAGCCAATCTTCTCCAAACTCCCACGCAGGCACTGTAACCAGTTAAAGGTTATGGATATGTTAAATGACCACACCTGAGGTTGGCTACAAAGCTGTTGCTGTGCAAAACAGCTCTCAATGGCCCTGCTCCATGTGTCCCTTTCTCCAACCCACGCCTGTGGGGGGCAGTGGTGAGGACATCTTAATACTTCCTGAACATCTTGAGTTCTGGGCCCCATTCCAAATCCCTATTTGGGCGCCCCCTCTTGGCTGCACCCTGTTACATTACCTTTCCAGAGCACCGTGACTTTCCTTATCCCAGGCCGGGTGATTCCCTTTGTTTCTCAGCTGGGGCTTCTAGAAAATGTAATCAACAAGTGTTGAATTTATACTGTTATGCAGCACAGACATAACTGCTGCATTTATTCAAGATGACGGTGTATTTGTTTGACCCTTTAGATGAATACCAGCCAATGACATGTCATAACTGAAACTTAGTTGATACTGAATTTCTCGACTTGAACCTAATCCCCTTTTAAGAACTGAAAAAAAATCTCAGAACAGCAAGAATACATTTTATTTTCCCAGATTAGGGGGCACTTGATTTTACTATTATACAATACCCAATATTGAGATTCAGAACTGATTTTCTGAATAAAAAGGACCAAATATTTTTTTCTAAGTTGGCTATACATTCTGGCATCATGTAAAAAACATCTAGAATTACTTTGAAATGCTACCAATTTAGTAAAATATGCTACAGTTTTCTAGCCCTGTCCCCATCTTTTCATCTGTTTCACAGCTGGAAGAGGGACCTACTGGCGTTCTCCATGATTGTAACTCACACAACACACTGCCTTTGCAATGAATCCATCACGATGGTGCAATACCTGCACTTACCGGCTGTGCAACAGCTGCACTAATTGTCCTCTCTGCCAGAATCAGCTCTGAGTTATCTGAGCCTCTGACACCGGCCTTGATACAAATGCACAGGGGCGATGCAAAGTCAAGGGTGGGGCTGAAGTCCTGTTTTGCATGACAGGGGATCCAGCTTAGCGGACTTGAGCCCTGCTTCTCGGTGGACACTGGTCAGCGTGACAAGGAAATCCAAAGACCAGAAGGAATTGATGAGTAGTTAATTCTTGTGGAGATGAAAGTGTCAGGAAACCTTTGGACCAACTTAAACACAGAGGAGGCAGCGGGATCTGGATGTCACACAAAACCCCATTTGAAGCTGTGCCTTCAGGGCTCAGGCACTGGAAAGAGAAAGCTCCCGCTGGGACGTGCCCCATCCAGCACAAATAACGCCCCTTCCTTGTTACAAAATCATAGGCGTGCAACTCTGTCACATAACCATATCACACTCCAGCACACCATATGACATTGTAGGTGAAGTGTTCAAATTCAAACTATGAATTGCTACACTCATGTTGTCACCCTACCAACCACACTCAAGTTGGACTTACTTCTGCTGGACCCTGTACATTCATTCGTTCATCCATTCCTTCCCTTCCTCCCTCCCCCACCTCTGCTCTGCAAAAGGGCACTTCCGGCTTCATTTTTCCTCCCCAAACTCCCGGCTATTTGTCAGTGTCTTCAGTGACACCAACCACTTAGAGAAAGCATGCAATGTAGAAAGAATTATCTTAGTATTGTGGCAATGCAGGTGAATGAGACAATCCTAGTTCTCAAGATATTAAAACTCTTAACAAGTTTAAAGCGATGGCCCCCATTCTGCATCCTTTCCAAGTGAGAGGACAATTCACCACAAACCTTCGCAGAGCAGGTTTGTGATGTCTGTGCTTAGACAGGTGACCACTAAGAAATGACTCTTAGAAATGCAACACGCTACCAGGTAAATCCCCAAAAGACAGAGGACAGAAGGAGATAGAGGAGACCATGAGTAGGAAGAAAAAGATTATGATTTTCCAGTATTTTAATTCTTAACTCAATTTGTATTTTTATCAAGATTTACATTCAGATAGTTTTAAAAATCAAATAGAATTTTAAAGTTTTACTTTGGGTGGTGGGCACAGACCATGTATCATGTGATAGAAATGTACACTTGCAATCTATGTGATTTTTATTAACCCGTGCCACTCCAATAGATTTAATGAAAATAAGAATAATGTTTTAAAAAGGATCTAAAGGCTCACACTGTGAAATAGCTACTCCATGGCCCCTGCAGAGCGCTCCCGACCCCCGCCAGCTCCTCTAGTTGTATCTTCTGGCTTGTATGTGCATTTCCACATCTATTCTTTTGCCTCAGTCTTTAAAATGTAAACTATTATCTTCTTCCTTAGAAGATGAGTATTTAGCTATTTATACCCCTCCTCAGTAATCCCTTTATTTGGTTAAATCAATATTCACAGACTATTTTATTATGACTATATAAGTCTATTTCACAGATATGCCATTTAGTATGCTTTGATTATATTTCCTTTCTTGAAAAAAATTGCCTTTGCCTGGTTTTCTAGGGATCACTTCAATAGTTCTAGGAATCACAACTTTCCAGTAGAAATCTATCCAAAGAATCCATCAGCTCACCTCCCCCGCCCCGCCAGCCAACTATGTCAGTCTGCAGTGGGATTTGAACCCTTGACTTGAGCTGATGGAGGGCTTGCTCTGCTGCACAGCTGTGTCCTAGCCCGCCTTTCATAGTCACACCGAGGCTTTCCTCGCGGGTCTGCTGTGTCCCTGTCCCCAAATATTTTCTTTTTCTTGTGTTTAGTTGTGTATTGGGTAGAGCACACACTCCACTGACTTGTGAACCAGAAGAGTACAAGGAGGGAAGTCCTTTTTCTTTACAGAATTTTGAATGTCTGACATTACTGTTACTTCACAAGTATAGCTATTTGATATTTTAGCACTTTATAGAATCATTTCCACTCAAAAATCATTATTTCACCATTATCTTCCAGTGATGCCAATCAAACTCATTTATTTCTTCTTGTTTACATTCTAAAAGTTTCTCCCATCTCATTATATACCATTTCAGAAAATTTCATGATGATGTGATTTTTTTTTTGGTTAAATAATTTTTCTGGGAATGTGTTGGGCCCTTTTATCTGTAGATCGGCATGCTTATCTTCTGGGCAAATCTATCAGACACCTTCCTGGCAACACCTAGACCAGCGGTTGACCAAACAGCTGAACCCCCAGCCCGGCCCAGCTGGCATAAGAAATGACCAGCACAGGCCACCTTTCATGGAACCCTGAAATTACTCCGTACTTCGTCCCTGCTCTCGTAGCGCTCAGCCCCTCCCTGGCTTAGCTTCTAAAGAGAAAACTCATCTCAGAATGCAAGAAGGAAACCTTCTGGTTGGAAAAGGGCTTACCTACCCTTGACCTTAGACACCCTCGGAGCCTGTCACTCCAAACGGTTCTTTCCACAGTTTTGCAGCCTTGACAAATCAGCTTGTGGTTGGCCTCTCTCTGCCGGCGTTTCTACTTTCTTTTCTGTTCTCTGGCTTCTTCTCATTTTTGCACGTATCAGAAGAAAAAAAAGCCATTCAATCACCTATGCATAACTGAACGTGTTAGCCTGTTATTTCCCGGGTTGTCATCTTTTCGGGCCAAACCCTGGCCATTATCCTGTGAGTCCTCCGTTTTTCCCACAGCCGTCGTCTCTTCTCTCTAAATCAATCCTGTTGATTTTCCCTGCAAATATATCCAAATCTGGCTACTTCTCGCCACCCTCCCTTATCCACCTTGGCCCCTGCCGTTATATTCTTTCTCTTGGACTATTCGAAAAGCCTCTTCAACCCTTAATCCTTCCTCAGCCGCTTCTCAACAGGCAGGCAAGGTGACACTTCTGTCCATTGGCTTCCCATCAGTGTAGGCAGAAAGCCCCAGTGATGTGTAACGCCCATGACCTCTCCGACCTTCTTTCCACGAGTTTGCAGACGCTGAACTTCCTTTCAGCCTGCGAGTCCAGTGGCCGTTTCTCAGGCTGCTCAGAGCTCCAGCCCAGTCACACGGGGCGTTACCTTCACGGTGGGCGCTTCATGTGTATTTTCTGAATGGGGGGAACAATTTTATTTTAAGATACCTCAGCAGCATTCTCCTAGACGTGGGCACCGTGCCGGCCTGTGGGCACTGCTTTCATTCCACCGACAGGGGGACGGACAGTGTGGAGTTTGTTCTGCCCTGCAAGGGAGGAAGGAAAAATGTAGCTTAAGCACCTCGTATACATGTATTTTTTTGGACAAAACAGGAGCTTCTGTACACAGCTATGTAGCGTATGGAAAGACCAAAGTGTGTGTGTGTGTGTAGCTCTCTCTCTTTGTTTGGTTTCTGATCCTGCACTCTTATGGCTTCAGACACTTGGTTGAATTTGTCTCTTACTGTTACATTTACATTGAGGAAAAAAATAGGACACCCTTATCCTGAGCTGTCTGTATCAGAAGCAGATGCTTCAGGCACCTGGTCCTGGAGTAGGCACCTCATCCGAAGCTTTTGTCCACTTCTGTGCACACATCAGGAAGACGGGCCTCAGGTTCCTGTGGGCTGGGGGGTCCGGGGTGCTGCCTGCGCGCATTGGGGCAGGGGGCGGTGTGCTGGCGCGTCGGAAGACCCCCGCCTGCCCCTTTCGTCTGTGACTGTAAATATTACAGCCCGAACGAGACGGCTGCATGGAGATTCTTGCCCCACTTTGTTCAAAAACATTATTAAGGAAGGTGCATATAATGAAACCTCATGTATTATTAACCTAACCTTACTTGGATGTACAAGGAATAGGCTTAATTCAACTAAAATTTATAGGCAATTTGTTAAAGCAGCAGCACGCATTAGAAGGTACATTAGAGCCACATTGGTTTTAATATGCCATTCAATAACTTGAACAGAGGTTAAAAATGCTGCTTAACCTCCATTAAGTATTTTTAAAATGCTTTAATTTAAAATTATTTGGAGCGTGTGTACATATATGAATGTACACATCCCCACAGTAATAAATATAGCACTAAATATGTGTCCAGTGTGTGTGTGTGTGTGTGTGTGTGTGTGTGTGCGTGTGCGCCTGTGTGTGTGTGTTTCCTGGTGCTGGGTGACCTCGTCCCGTTCAGCAGCAGGCACTCAGAGGCCTGGCTGAGAAAGCCGGGGAAGGTGTCATAGCCTCTCGAGCCCATGACCCACCCTTGCCCTTGAGAACCAGGGGCGGTGAGGGTTTATTGAGGCCTCTGCAGCTCTGGAATAAAATAAAGGCTAAGTCATAATGGAAACAGCTTCATATGACATGTTTTGTGCTAATAGGACAATTCCTCATGCTTCCCTCCGGTATTTACTTCTGGTTTTGTTTTACGATTCCTACAGACTATTAAAAAGTAAGACAACGTCTTTGGTTTCATTAAAAGGCATATCGTGTTTGTTAAGTAATGAACTCGGGCACCGGAATTGCAGGCGAGACCTGGCCAAGGGAATTGGAACTAGGTGGCTGATACTTCATTAACAAATGCTGCGCCAAAGTGGAGACTCAGTGAAGCCACATATCCTAATGTTTGGTGAAACAGCTTTCTAGGCTCACGTAATTTTTCACAGTACAAGAGCCTCCTCCTTGATAAACCACTAGGACAGAATTGGCCATAGGCAGTGTGGCCCAGAATCTCAGGCACATCTAGGAAAAAAATCATTGGCAAATCATTACTTAAACTTTAATTTAGGAAAAATCCCACCTTCGTAGAAGACTGCCTAATAGAACTTGCAATGATGATAATCAATAATATTCACGGAGTATCTATTGTTTGCCAGGCCCTAGAAGAAGGCTTTATCTGAGAGCCCCATTTAACATGCACCATGTTTCTGCGGTTGAAGAGCCAGTTTTATTCCCCTTGTGTAGTCTGGAAAATGGGTTCTAACGAAGCAGAAGAGCCATTTACAAATCCAGGTCCACTTGCAAATCCAGAATCTGCACTCAGAAAGAGTGAAACATTTTTTCCTGAATAACTCACTGTTTGTCATAAATTTCCCCTCAATGAGTATCTAAGGGCAGGTTAAAATAGACACACTTATAAGTGTTTGTAACCTTCCTCCACCCTCAAACCAGCCTCAGTCCCTCTACTGGCTCGTTGCTTCAGGCCCTGGGCTCTCTCGTTTGTGATGCAGAATCAAGTAACAGTTATACAGTGAAACGGAACAGACTCCTGGGAGGGGCTGCAGTGGTCAAGTTCAAACGGCTGAGCCCAGAGGTCCGGGAATAGGATGCCCTCCTTGGACTCAGTCGGAGAAACACTGGAGACAGTTGCAGAGGTGCCGGGGAGAGCCTGTAGAACATACTGCTGGTAACGACTGAGGCTGAGAAAACTGGGGTCGAAGAATTTAAAAGTGTCTTGGTGGGTTATGGAAACACATATACATCTGTGTATTTTCTATGCGCATACCAGCCTATCATCTTCAAGCCGTGACTGGAGAATTATTATTTCAAATTGTTATTAGATTTGCATCGTAAAGAATATACTCATGGAGGCCTTTCATGGATATTCACAGAAGTAGGAAAACTAGTTTCTTAAAAAAATTATGTATTTTTAATTCATTTATTTTTTAATACAACAGAGAAGTCCACTGGGATGTTTTCCTTTATATGAGCATGTGGTTATGGCCTGTGTCCTCAGAACAGGAGACCTAGTTTGGGGGTGACATTTTCTTCCTGAAGCTCTGTGCTATCTGTTGCTATGTGAGGATCACATTTTCAAGTTATTGTTCCTCATTCATACACGTTCCCTTCTCCGTAAGGCTACCCTCACTCTCAGAACTCAGAGATTTATGTCTACCATTTCCCTTTCAGGTTAGAAAGATTATCTCATATTTTAGGGGTAACAGATACCCATCCATCCATATACCTGTGCATGCAGGTATATTCATTTTAATTCATATATTCATTTTTATAAATATCTATTGAGTAAATTACTATGTACCAGGGAGTGTGCTCATCTATGATATATGAACATACACACACACACACACATGAATGTTTTATGGTTTAGTAGAGAAAACTGACTTGCAAGTACATATACATATGTGATAAGTGTAATATTGGAAATGTACAATACATAGATCTAGAACAGGAAGCAGATTGTTTAATGCTTGAAGTTTGGGCGATATGGAGGACTTCGATGAGAAAGTCGTTTCTGAGCCAAGTTTTACAACCAAACAGGAGTTGGTAAGTTATGCAAGGAGAGTCTAGCAATCCAGGAAGAAGAAAGCAGAGCAGAGAATTTAAAATGTATATTTAAACTAGTTGAAAAGTTCAGAAACATCTTTTAAATAAGAGAAATTATACCTTGAAGTGAATGATATTAACTTCCATGTATGCATTTGTTGGTGTTTGATGAGATCCATGAATAATGACTTTAGTATTTTTATATAAGATGACCAAATGAAGGAAAATTATCCCTGTCTTTATTTGAAGATCAGCATCACCTGCTGGACTTTGTCCTGCACACACGGACGGGTGAAAACCATTGCTGAGATTCTCTTTTGTTGCCCGGTGCGGGTGAACCACACCCCCCCTCCCCGCCCCCCCGCCCCAGGCTCTTCCCTTAGCATTATGTCCACTCCTCCGGCTTCGCTGAGAGTCGTTTCTCCTAAATGGCTTACAATTAGCGCTTAGCCTCCGCTCTGCCCTCCTTTTCTGAATAAGGCCTAGAGGTTAAACTTGTTTTCCTTCTCCCATTTCAAGACCTTGGTAAAACCTAGTTGTTCATAGTCCTCGGGAGGGACATTGCTAGGAAATGGGCTCTTCTTTTATGCCCAAGACAGGTCCTGTGTTGTGCAAATAGCCACTACAGGAGATAATACCAACTGCCTTGCTAATAACTTTGAACTCTGAGGATTCTATAAACCTTCTCCAAGATAAAGCAACGCTGTTTTATGATGCGGGGGACTTTTTGCTTTAGCTGCGAAACCCATTGTTTTCCACATGAGACTTATCTTGCCCGGGACCAGGGGTTAGCGGCCAATAAAACCGGGGACAATAATACACTCGAGCGGGCTGATTTGTGCCACAGACGTGTGAACTCTCGGCACTGCCCAAGGTAAGGGGATGGTATTGTTCTGACCACTGTGCCTAATTTACGTGTGTGGCGCAAAATCATTCATGGGAAGAAATCGCAAAAGTGATCCGTGAAAATGATGCAGACACAAAGACGGGGAACACGCCGTGAGCCCGTTGAAAGGAGATCAGAACGGTACTGAGTTAAAGAGACGAAATTGAGGGCAGTTATTTTGAAGCCGCACTCAGGAATTGAAGCTTAAGGAGGAGGGAAGGGCAATGTTTTCTATAGTTGGAAGTCATCAAAGGAAAGGTAATGGTCTAGAATTAGGCACATTCGGGTAAGGCAAGAAGTAATCATTGAACAGGAAGGTACCTGAGTCATCCTAATTAGAACTGCTTAAAAATAGGACAACTAAAATACTGGCGAGATTAACCTTTATTATCACGCCCCTGAGGGGAGGAGGGAAATTAACCCCCAGACAAATTCCAGGGTAATCTTTCCCTTGAAGCTCTACCTCGAGGTTGCAGCCTCCCTAGGTGTTTTAATTCCCTTTTTGTTCTTCCCTGCCTATCTCTCTCTCTTTTTCTGTGACATTCTTGATTCCCCTAAACTTGGGTAACCCAGTCTTGTGCACCCAAATGTACCCTGCTTGTTCTTACAAATTTATCTAATAAATCATTTCTTGTGAAAACCACCCTTAATTGTTCTAGAATTCTCTGTGGCTCAAAGCTATTGCAATGAGTCTAAATTAATTCTGCTCCTAAGTATCTGTGCTAATGTGTAATTTATCCAAATTGGAGAGCTGTTAGTCCATTCACGAGGCTATCATGGATTTAAAGGCCTAGGTATCTTCACAAGAAGAAAAACACGTAGAATCACAGCTGCAGTGATCTTCAATCCAAAATAGAAGTCTTCTAAATGTGTGACTTGAAGCTCATGCTGAATCAGGTGTGAGCATATACATTAGTCGGCATGGCCACGCACTATTTTTGGAAACACCTGTAAGGGAAATTGCTGTCAGTGGTTGCAAAAAAAAAGCAAAGGATGTAATCTAGTTTGTAAATCGTGATAAATGCGACAGCGTTTGTTCTTTCCAGATGAATGGCACGGATTTTGAACTTCCTTCCTTTTTTTAATTCTTATTGAACACAGTGTTTTCTATTTTACTACGCCTGAAGCTCTCTAAGAGAGACCATGCAGGGCTGTGAAAAAAGGGCTTGTTTTCGACAAAAGCCTCGAATGAGCTTCACAGCGTCGCCATGACCTCCTCCTTTCCCACGAAGGATGTGGAGTTGCTTAGCGCCTGTTCTCTCTCTTTCAGTATCACTGGTAATTCACATCCCTAAATGCAGGACCACGACAGTTGTACGGTTCAGTGTCACCTGCCAGAGCTTCATTCGTGATGACCCCTCTGCAATCCCTCTCCCCATTTTTCCATTAAAATTTCTTAACATCATGCCTGTGTGTTTGTGTGTGTACGTGTACATACACATATACACACACAAACACACCTGAAAACACCTGGTTTCTCTCTCTTGTGCTTACTCCATCATTCAAATGTCCAAATCCTTTTTAATTTTATAACTGTTGACTTCCTCCTTCTCAGTCTAAGAAATTGGAAGAAACTTGAAAATGTTTTTTTATCATATATTTTCTTTCTTTCTTTTTGCTATAATAAAAGTGGGTTATACTTAATCTAAATTCTGTGGGGATTCATTAGGTACTTGGGGCACTCGATGCCTATTTAATAATTTGGTAGTTTTGTGACGAGCATTGTACTAGATGCCGGGGAGAGTGACGAATTCAACAGAGGAGGTTCCTGCCTTCATGGAGGTTACAGTACAGTGGAAATGAGGACTATAATGTCCATGAGATTCGAAAGGGAGGAAGCACCCGCTATGAAAGGGCGATGGGCCTGCCTAAGCTGGGCTGGGTCACGTTATTCAAGGAAGTCTGTCACAAGACCTGCTGTGTGTGGGAGTGAGCTAAACAGGAACCGTGGGACATGGGTGAGGGTCATTTCAGCAGACAGAATCACCAGGAAAAGGCCTTCAGGTGTCCAGAAGGGGAAGAAGTACGGAGCAGACAGAACTGGCGGTGAGCAGTGAACTGAAGTTAGAGAGATGGGCGGGACCTCAATGGAGGATTAAGGCCGTGTGAGGGGCTTCGATTTTTTCCCCCCAGAAAGAAATAGGAAGTCATCAAATCATTTTAAATCGAGCGATGAGATGTTGAAATTGGACTCTGAAAAAGACTGGTGCAGTACTCTGGGAAGGACAGATTGAGGGGGACAGGAAGGGCACCACAGGATGAGACAACCTCTGGTTAAGTGCCTGAGTTCGAATCTGCAGTCTGCTAATTGTTAACGTGGTCATTTTGTGAAAGTTTCTTAACCTTTCTAACCTCTGGTTTTCTAACTTACATAACCGACATAATAACACCTGAATTACTAGCACTGCTGAGAGACTAAGTGAGACAATGAATACAAAGCCCTCACTACAGCGTCTGGTGTGTAGTGTGAACTTGGTGGTGACTTGATCTAAGGTGGCAGCCAGCTTGGAAAGGAGATACAATTTCTTTCTTTCTTTTTTTTTAACCATTCTTTTTTTAAAAAAAGATTGTATTTATTTATTTTTAGAGAGGGAAGGGAGGGAGAAAGAGAGAGAGAGAGAGAGAGAGAAACATCAATGTGTGGTTGCTGGGGGCCGTGGCCTGCAACCCAGGTGTGTGGCCTGACTGGGAATCGAACCTGAGACACTTTGGTTCACAGCCTATGCTCAATCCACTGAGCTATGCCAGCCAGGGCTGAGATACAATTTCTTAGACGACAGTCCCTGTGACTTGGTAATTAGCTATGAAGAGTAGGGAGAAGTGAAAGTCTCAAGGGTTGCCAGTTTTAGCAAAATACAGGATGCTTGTTTAAATTTTAATTTCAGATATTTTTAAATAGAAGCAAACTTTTACTGAGCAAATTGCCGTCTACTAGAAACTCAAATTTAACTGGGCATCCTGTATTTTAGCTGGCTACCTTAGCAAAGATGTGTCAGGGCTCTGGACGGGGCGTCTGAAGATGTGCTCCACCCTGTGTTAGCATGGAGATGGTGAGAGGAAGACCAGGTTTCCGTGCGGAGATCGTGAAGTATGTTTTAGACGCACTGAAGTCCAGGTGCCCAGGAGGCACCAGGTACAATGCGAATGATTGACTCGGCCTTTTGATGGTGATACCTGGCAGCCTAGGTAAGAACGGCCGTGAGCATATTTGCGGTGGGAAGTAGTTTGGTGCCTCCGCAGCGTGTGTTCTGTGCTTTGATGTAATCCAAAGACCATCTTTCAGAGAGAGGACTGGACGGGAAGGATGCATTCAGTCTCTTTGTTGTTTTGTTCCAGGTCTGTATGTCTCCCCAGGCAATGCCACCGGCTGCCTGCCTTGTTCCTGCCACACAGCTGGCGCAGTCGGCCACATCTGCGACAGCCGGACGGGCCAGTGCCTTTGCCAAGATGCCTCCACCGCGGGGCCCCGTTGTGACCGCTGCCGGGACCTGCACTTCGGATTCGATCCTCAGACCGGAAGGTGAATGTTTAGGAGAGTCAGTAGTTAAACACTTTTATCTAATGATATTTGCCATTAATTTGAAAATTTGTTTTTTTTACCAAGGGTGACTCTTTTGGCAGTATCTTTTGTAAAATGCAGTAATTTTGTCCTCTTTAATTGGTTGATATGTTTTGATTCTTTGATGTCTACTTTTATTAAACATAATGGTAATCTTTGAGGGTTTGCTAGAGTCCCAATGTGTAGGTTGCTAAACATTGGTAGATGTACCTAAATATCTATTTGGGCCTGGGAATATTTAACCTGATAAAATCCTTTTCCCCTCAAAGAACTTAGAATTTGGCTGTGGAGAAAGTCAGGTAAAGAAATATCCCTAGAAGAAAACACACACACACTACATATATGTATATACATATACATATATATATAATAATATATTATATGTTTTTCATGGCCCCCAAATTTATTGCTTATTTATTGATTTACTGCATCCATTTATGTTACCTTACCTTTCTAATTTAGGCTTAAAGACTGGCAGATAAGAAACATATCTTTGCATTCAGTGATATGATCCCCCCCACCCAGGGTATGGAGTACATCTGAAATGAAATTAACCACTTTTCAAAGTTGCCTTCTTGAATGATCTACTTCTCATGTCCTCTATATTGATGGGCATTTACCTTCATGCATTTGTGTTCATTGCTGTTTTTTTTAAAGATTTTATTTATTTTGAGAGAGAGGGTAAAGGAGGGAAAAAGAGAGGGAGAGAAACATCAATGTGAGACAGAAGCATTTATTAGTTGCCTTTCATACATACACATCACAACCAAGGATGGAACCTGCAACCCAGGCATGTGCCCTAATTGGTAATTGACCCAACAACCTTTTGCTTTGGCGGGCAGTGCCCAACCCACTGAGCCACACTGGTCAGGGCCATTGCTGTATTTTTAAAGATGAGCTGGAATGCCAGTTGCATGAGTTTTGTCTTTTGTTTTTTCCTGGTTAGATTATCAATTTGTCTAGGGTTGGGACTATATCCATTAATTCTTCAGTGTTTTTGTCTCCAAGCAAGTGATATTTTACTCCTTATAAACCATACAAATCTGTTTCTCAGTGTGTGTCTCTCTGTGTGTATGTGTTTATAACGATAATTGCTAATCGCTCAAGGAGTTGGGATGATCGGGCTCTTTCAGCACACTGCCCCCTGCTGCCCACCTTCGGCCACGCACTCTTCATTAACACCGTGATCAGAGTGTGGACTGGGCAACTGGCTAAACTATTGAGGAAGATTCAAACGAGTTAATTTGGCCTTCTACTAACATTCAGTGAGATTTTAAAAATTTCACAATGAACTCCCTGGCTGGCATAGCTCAGTGGATAGAGCATGGGCTGCGAACCAAGTGTCACAGGTTCGATTCCCAGTCAGGGTACATGTCTGGGTTGCAGGCCATGACCCCCAGCAACCGCACATTGATGTTTCTCTCTCTCTCTCTCTCTCTCTCTCTCTCTTTCCCCTTCCCTCTCTGAAAATAAATAAATAAAATCTAAAAACAATTCACCATATTTAAAATATTTAGTAAAATAATTTTTTGTTTTATTACATATTCTTTTTTAATGCATGCTGCTTGAGTTCTGTTACCTTTGGCATAAGGCTCTGTTAGTCTGAGAGCGTCACTGTGCTCTTTTTCTCCCATGCACAGGCTGCAAGAGCGCTAGGGATTCACTGGGCCAGCAACACCCAAAGCGGGCTGCTGTCTCTGGTCTCGCACGTGTACGAAGTTGACTTTTCACTGGGGCTGGTGCTTTCGAGACTTCTTCACT
Organism: Phyllostomus hastatus; assembly: GCF_019186645.2. Classification (NCBI taxonomy): domain Eukaryota; kingdom Metazoa; phylum Chordata; class Mammalia; order Chiroptera; family Phyllostomidae; genus Phyllostomus; species Phyllostomus hastatus. Next base: position 17,525,039 of record NW_025333607.1, read on the forward strand.
GATTGCTCTCCCCCAGTGTCTCTGACCTACAGTTTTGGTGTATCACAGGCATCTCTGCCAGGTTGTTGCTAAATAATTTTGCAGCCCATAGGAATCTCAGTATTTTCTCTACTCAGGTCCCTTTAGACATGTGGGTCACCCTTTGTACAGGCACTGAGACGATGCCACGCTGTCTCTCTTCCTCGTGGTCCTCATCTGGTCATGAAGAGTAGCCACTGCTCCTTGCTCTGCACCATACTGTTTTCATCACTATAGTTTTGTGTTATATTTGGAAATCAAGAAGTGTGATGCCTCTAGTTTTGTTCTTTTTGTTGAACCTGTGCTTTGCAATTTAAAAAAACTTTAGCACTTTCTATAACTTATAAAAGATCGGAAAAGTCATATAATTGACTTACCTTATATCCACGTGGCAGACAAGGGGGTATTGCCTCATGCAGTGTAGTTAAAGGGTCAGTGAAAGATGAAAGTAAAATTAATTTATGGTTGCTTCTAATGAGTCATGTTTTTTTTTTTTCCTCTGCGACAACTGCTTTATTGTCATTCCTGTTTTTTAAAAGGATTTCTTCTTTGGCTTCCAAGATCTTACTCCTATGATTTGTTTATCGGTCTCTTCTGCTGATTATTCCCCTTTGCTCTGCCCCTTCAGTGTGCATACCTGGATCTGTGATTTCATTCAGTGCGTATGTGTTAGTGACTCTCAGATGTGCTGTCATCCATTCAGATCTCTGCCATAGCCTCTAGGTCTAATGCCAGCGGTCTCTCTGGGTTTTAAATTTAAATGTCCCCCATGCCTCCCATTCCTTTTTAAAATTCTTTTTATTTTCAAATTCTATCTCCTATGATTTTTAAAAAATTTATTGGGGTGACATTGGTTGATAAAATTATATAGGTTTCAGTTAATAGAGCCCAAACTAGATTCCTTTTCTCACCTCTTACAAAAATAAAAATAAAAGTCTCATGCCCTCTCCTGCTGTTATGATCTTGATAAAAGGGATACAAATGCTAACATAGCGATTCCAGCCCGCCCCACCCCCTCGTGAGGGGGGCTCAGGATGCTGTGTGGGTGGGCAGGACTGGCTCTGACACTGAGCCCAGGTGGCCACTGGAGAGAACCACCACATGTAAAGCAGCTTCTCTGAAGGAATAACGCCTCCCATGACGACCACAGGGGCCCCTCCAAATCAGGAGGGCTTGTCCCTTGTTAAATCGGTCCCATGGAATGGCTGTGCCTTGAGCTGACCCTTCCCCCACACTGACGGAGTCCCCTTCCTCCTTCCACTTGGACATGAGCGATCATCAGAGAAGAAGTCCTCCAGCCCAGAAAGCCACAAGGAGAGAGATTCCAAAACGTGACCGTGAGAATGGCTTGAGTTTGTATTTTTGCTCGCCATTGAGAAGAGATAAAAATGGGCTTGATTCTTTTTATGTTTTCCATTCCTTTCCTAAATGACACTGAAGTCTCTTTGTTGACTTCTGGTTGCAACTGTGAATATACGCTAACAATGTCTGTTCTGAAAATGTGTACAATGATGGCTAAAATGTATGGGATTCCATCTAGTATGAGGGCTTTTTGTTTCCTGAAGACAGAAAGTCATTTATTGTCTAAATGTATACAGACATCAGTATAGGAAAATAATCATTGATGCCCTGATGTTAAACTTCTATCGAAGTGAAAGAAAATAAGCTAAAATCAATGAAATGGACCTTGAATCAGGCACTGTGGTAGATGCTTACAAGTGTGAATTTATTTCATTAATTTCCAAACCTCTACAGCAGATTATATTTTATTGTTAAGCAAGGAGAAGACACGAGTGTCACGGCACCTCTTCAATGATTTGGAAAATAAATTAACTTTCTCATCTGTGTTTTTCTATTTATACCTCTAGAGGTGTCTTATTTAGCCCCGCCAGGAAGAACACTCACATCCCTTCCCCTTCTCCACGTTCTCTTCGGTTTCCTGTGTTTTTCAAACTTTTTTTATACTCTCAAGGGCAAAACAAGTAAAGAAAAGCAGGCTCTGCCCTGAAACTACAGCAGTAACAGCAAAAAGGCCCCAGACACAACGATGACAAGCTGGAAAACCATCACCTGTTCCCACCCCAGTGGTTCATTCTTCAAAAGTTACCTCTCACGAGGAAAGGGGACATGCACTTGAAAAAGCCAGTCTGAGTGGGAAAATCACTTCATTTCCCGCTGACACATAAAGCGAACAGGATGTAATCAGTATCAGAAACAATGCAGGCAAAAAAATAAAATAAAAGTCTGCCCACTGAAAAATCAATAAAGCAAAAAATAAAAAAGTATAGAGCATGTGTCTAAAACAAAAACAATGAGACAAAAATGGGCCACATTCCCCTCGTCCCCATCGGTAGTTGACACCCACGGGTGACAGTGCAGTCCCGGGCTGTGTCCTCAAGTTGACCCGCCCTTGGGATTCCTGCTGCCCACACCCCTGGGACTGCTCCCGTGTGTCCGGAACCCCACACATCACAACCCCTAAGGGTAACCCCCTAAGGACTTCTTCCTTCTATACTAATTAGTTGTACTTTGTCCTTCTGTGGGCCTCCAAGGGCCAGCTGCATCACTCCTCGTCTGCCAGCTGACACTCAGGAATCATAATTTTCCTCGAATAGTGGGAGATTGGGGTCTAGGTTGGCTGGGCCACCGAAAGTGGCCTTTCAAAGAGGGCCAACCCTTGAAGAAAAGTGGCCCCTTCCCTGGAGGAGAGGTTAGTTGGGGGAACACCTATGCCAATCAGAAAGGGCTCCAAACAGCTAAACTGTCATTTATTCAACAATTCTTGTGTCTTTGTGCTAGGGATGGAAGAAAAGTCTCTGTCCAATCTCTCCAGTTGGCCTTGAAGCCTCTTTCTGTTCTATTCACTAATAATTGTTCACAATTCTTCTCTAGACTCTCAGTAACTGAGGTCTCGTCCTCCTCTCCTTACTATCTCGGATGGTATCTCCGTCATTCATCTGTCAGCAGGGTGGAGAGCCTGAGAGACTCCAGGCCCTTGTCTGCTCTCCTTGCCGTGTTCCCCCTCGTCCTGGTGCGTTTACTTACTACCTGTTTCTTAGAGCCTGCCCCTTCCTCTCCCTTGCTCCTCACTTCGGTCGCAAATGTCCCTCCTTTAGCAATGTCTTCTCTCTCCTTACCTCTCCGGCTCCGCCTGTCACTGCTTTCCCTTTGTTCTGAATCCGTATCCAACACTCTTGAATTGCTTCTCATTCAACACCTCCCCCTTTGTCAATTTTCTATTTTCTCCCTCCCCAGTTGGCCTGGTTTGTTCCTATTTTACTAAGCACAAACATCTCCAAGATTCCTTCTTCATCCTCCATTCCCTGTCCCCTCCCTTGCCCCCACACCAGATAGCGGCCCCTTTTCCATGCCCTTGAAGAACCTGTGTACATCTTTATTAATATGCTTTTTTCCCTGGCTGGTGTGGCTCAGTGAATGGAGCGCTGGCCTGCGAACCAAAGGGTCAGCAGTTCGATTCCCAGTCAGGGCACATGCCTGGGGTGCAGACCAAGTCCCCAGTAGGGGGCGTGTGAGAGGCAACCACACATTGATGCTTCTCTCCCTCTCCTTCTCCCTCCCTTCCCCTCTCTCTAAAAATAAATAAATAAATAAAATCTTTAAAAATACTCTATTTTTTTAAATTTACATCTCACTAGACTCCGAGCTCCTTGAGAACAGGGCCAACTCTGTGTCTTACTCGTCTTTATGTCCCCAGTGTTACTCCAGCCCTGGAATACAACTGACCCTCCATACTTTTTTTTTTTTATGTTGTTCAATACCTTCAAATCAATTTGGCGGCACCCGTGAGCTGAGGCCCCAGACAGAAGGGAGGCGACCAGAGAGCAACGCCAGTCAAGTGATCTATATCCCGGCACGCATGTCCGGGCCTCCTAAAGTAGCTCTCCCTCCGACGGTGGGGCCCCTGACAACGAAGCGCATTATTGAAACATGGTCCTTTCATTAGCAGTGATGTTTCTGCAAGAGCAAGAAGGAGGATGACTCTTTCTCTTATTGTTGGCTCAACGAGAAGAGGCTCCCTGGAAAGTGGAATAGATGAGACTTGTGATTTAAGGGACAGGGGCCAATTAACTTCTCTCCCATTGTGTCCCGTGAAGAGCGAGGCCCGATCAGCACCATCGCGAGCCGCGGGCCGCCTGTGCGTGCAGATTAGCGATGCTTCCCTTCTGTTTTGTTTACCATAATGAACTGGTCAATAAACATCACAAATTGTTTATCTATATAAATCTTGACAGATTACTCTTTATAAAATCCATTTAGCAAGTGAGGTTTTCCCATAAGGATGAAAAATGAAGATTTTAAACAGATTGTGGGAGAGCTCAGGCTCTGCCAGGAGAGTTGGTGTAATAAAGGTTTCTTTATATTAATATTACAGAAACCATTTATCCTGACAGGATCAATATTGCAATTCGTCTTAGTTTGCTGTTTCTCTCTCAAAGCTTAAAATGTCTTTTCCTTTATTACGTATAATTCTGTTTTAATAAACGTGAGCTCTATCTCATTTAGAAAATGCTCTTGAGGAGTGGTAACTTATAAAAATGACATCAAACTTGTAGCTTATTTGCTAAAGAGTCTTGGAAATGTTTTAAATTATATTTGAGTGGCTGAGAAATTTACAGGAATCATTTTACTTAAGCCTTAATTACAAAATTATCCCCATTGTCCTTTGGGCTAGAAACAAACTATAGTATTCAGAAAAGTCTCCTGTGAACTTGATGCAGATAAAATTCCCTCATAGTGGAGCCAAGCAATTATCACAAGTCAGATAAGTTAGATAGGACCATGGCTTGGATAAGAGACTATAAAATCAGGAATAGTCCCATTGAATTACTCAAAACACTGTCTGCTTTCCTAAGAAGCGATTTATTTATTCCATTTAGATTCAGAACGTAATGCCCCATGGGTATTGACTTAGAGCTGACTTAGAGGTAAGCATGTAGCTGGAAGAAAATAGGAGAGCATCAAGAAAAGGAATTATGCTATGCATTGGAAACTGTTCCTCTAAATGTACTGTATATAAAACGAGCGTGATTGTCTCATGAGTGAATGGTAATAAAAACTGAAATACTCAAGAGACACTTATTTGTGAGCGGTGTGGTGATAAATTATGTACCGGGAGAAGCGTGCTTCTTAGTGTTCCATCTTACCAATCTGACATAAAAAACCTACAAACAACATCCTCTAAGTAATAGCGTATAATGAACTTAAGGGCAAATTAAATATTTTGCTGCTTCTCTAATTCCGTTTTAATTTCAATGCATCATTTTCTTCATCTCCCGTACTTAGGCAGCCCAAACAAAACCTCTATTTGAAATGTAGTTCTGATGCCATGTCCATACATAAAGCACTTCATATAGTTGGTTGTGGGAGAAAAACGTCCTTTTATCATGGTGTAAAGAGGGCACACTCCAGTGTAGTGGTTTTCGAGATAAAGTGTGCTTTATTTATTCCCTAGGTGATATTAGTCCATAAAACAAATTTGCAGCTTATTTAGCAGCCTAGCTTTTATCTGCCTTTTTGAGGGTGTGGAATGATTACCCAAAAGACCACACTGTAGTAATTGCGGTGGGCAAAGCGAGTCCATCCACCCAGCATCTTCATTAGAAAACGGGGCGAGTCTGTAAGGTTGCTATTAAACATATTGTACAGAAAGCCCTTGTTAAATGCGGGTGATCTTCGGACAAGTTCTATTTTTGCTTCTCTAGGACTTCATGGCACCACGATTGCTCATTCTAATGAGTGACATTGTCACAAGTGAAGAGTTTGGAGAAACAGGTTTTAGTGTCTATCAGCAAAATGCCAGAATAGTAATTTTCTGAGGAGCAACTTTGGGTCCAAGAAATATGAGTTGAAGTGAAGTTTTCCCATTATATTTAGAACATTAGCTTCTTTTCATTGGTCGTAGTAACTGTCTGTTCTCCAACCATTCTGGATAGGTGAGTTTAGGGCACAAAATAAACAAGGGAATAGAACATCTATTCAGGCATCATCAGGATTGGCGCATGCCTTCCCTAAACTGTTTTCTTAGTGAAAGTTAGTCTTTATGAAACTAAATATAGAATTTCAAGATTTTTAGGGAAAACAATGATTATTATATCCACTTTCTATCTCATCACTTGATAGATACTTGAAAAGATAATTTGGGGGATGCCTAATCTTAAATTTTAGCTGTCATGAAAACTGTTTTTTGTGAGAAAGCAAAATTCAAAATAATCCATAAGGTGTATTATGTCATGTAAAAAAAGCAAAGAGGTTTTGGGAGGGCTCTCAGTTTACGAGGAGAAGGCTTCATAGAGGTTTTATCATAAGCAGCACTTTGATAAATATGTTTTTTTCTGTTTTGTTTTATTTCATGTTTGTTTGTTTAATCCAAGAATCATTTTCAGCACGTTGGCTAAAACATCTCATCCCATATTGTTATCGGTGGATGCATGTGACTTATGCTATGAATTATTAACCAAAATGTGACTCTCTTGGATGGCTTATTTCTCTTGTTTTCAGATGTCAGCCTTGCCGTTGTCATCTCTCAGGAGCTTTGAATGAGACCTGTCACTTGGTCACGGGCCAGTGTTTCTGTAAACGATTTGTCACCGGCTCCAAGTGCGATGCCTGTGTTTCCGGCGCGAGCCACTTGGACGGCAGCAACCCCTGGGGCTGCAGCAAGGGTGAGTGCCCGGCCGGCCCCGCGCTGGCCCTTGCAGGACGTCCCATGCAGGAGGGGGCCTGCCGCTCTCCTCTCCGTGGGGAACCCCTCAGGAAGGCTAGGTACAGTGTGGACCCGTCAGGGGAGAAATAAAAAAAAATCACACTAAATGACACTGGTATTCTTTTCCCTCGATTAAGTTGTGGAAAATGGCACTATGATAACATTGCAAGGTATGTGCAAGGAACATACCTTGTCGTTAGGAACATGACCAAAGTCCTGCTTTGGAACATTTCTGTCTCTAGGAACGTGACCAAAGTCCTGCTTCACCCCAAACTGAGGGACTTCCTGTGTAAAAATCAGGGTGTCACTGGGCAAGCCAAATGGTGGGTCACCCCACCACACAACACTGTTTCTAGATGATTTTCTCTAGCAAGTGGAAGACTTGTACTTGATTAGGAGTTGCCTGTCCTTCCATCCCACACATTTTGTGGGCACAGTGCTATACTAGTAGTTGTTTGTTGATATCGTAGCGATCGTTATCATTATTTACCATGGCATATTACTGACTCCTGTATGTCAATACCCTTCTCTTCCTACTTTCACTAGCGTTAGTTGTTTAAACCTCGCCCATGTTTCTCATTTTAACTCTCAAAAGCCAAAAATTGCATCTGAGTATCTTTTGACTTCCCAACACCCTTTCCCACTTTCTTGAACGGATTCCACCGGGTCACCCGCAGTCCTGCCATTTAAAACCTACTGCTGATTTTTTAAATATTTACTTCAAGACCGTATGCCCTTGCCTCCTTTCAGGATTCCTAAGAAATGCATGCTGGAAACATGCGGTGAGGACCCTTCTACAACATGTTGTACCATGCGCCTTCTCCTCGGGGTGTCCTGAGCCAATCAGGCATCACGATGCTAGGAAATGCCGCCGCTCAGGACAAATCGTCCTAAGCCAGCAGGCCGGGTACCGTGCTCCCTGTGTTTGAGGAAGGCAGCCGTAGGTAACGGGTGTTGGGCGCCCTGGCAACTGCCCTGGGTATCGAGGGAGCGAAGGGGGAGGGGAGCTAATGATTAAGATGTATTTACATTTTGCGCTTGTGTGCCGTATCGTCACTATCCCGGGTTTCACTGGAACTTCTGGATTTTAGTCTAAGTAAAACTGTAGAAGTTTATGCTATTTTTGAGAAAGGATGATCCTTACCCCATGTATAAATACAGTCTAAACACAACTCTGGCTTTCCTCGAGCATTTAATTAATATTTGTTATTCATTGATTAGTGCTAGAGCTCATTGATTTTTGTGCAACGGAAATCGCTTTGGATGTCAGCTGTACATCATCATTTAAATGGAACGGTGGCAGTATTACATACAACCTACCCAATCTCCGTGGTTTTTGATCGGATCTGCACGAATTTTGTGTGAACGTATTGGCCTCCGCTCCACGTTTTGCGACCTATTCTTGTTTCTGAGACACAGTTGGGGAATTACACTTCAGGCGAGACCAGATAACCCGGTCGCTGGGCGCCTGGCCGACGTTTCTTAGTCGTGGTGGACATCTGGCGTTAACTCTTCTCTTCTCTGGGCTACCCTTTCTCGGTCTCTTCAAAGCCTTCCAGTTGTTAATACTTTAAAAGCTTCCATATTTCTAATTATTCTTTCCTGGACGTAACCATTTCGATGTGTCTCTTTAACATCCTGACCTACAGTGCTGAGCACCCTCCTTCAGCCGCCTGCAGTTGTCGTTGCTGCTCTTTTAGGTTTGCGTTTTAGAAAACTTACAAAACACAGTGCGAAGTTAGAAGCTCAGGCTCAGCAGAGGTAATTCATTCAAAAAAAAATTAGACAGGATCCCCACCTTCACAGGAGCTTGAAACATTGGGAGGGGGGGCTCGGGAAAGCACCCACTGTGGGACTCCTGTGAAGGGAGCCTGCTTTCTTTCCTGCTCCTCTCCGATGCTCCCGTGGTCCCTGATTTTTACCCTAGCAACCACCGGAGCAACCAGCCTCACAAAGACGCCGTGCTATTGAAAGGAACGTAGTGCTATCTATTGTTGAAAGTGTGAACTACCTCGGCTCCCGCTTCCTCTCCCTCCAGCAGATGTCAAGAATGTCTTTTCCTCGAGAATTAGAATGTTTCATGGTGCTTCTCTATACAGTCGGGATACCGGGGGATTATAACTATTATCTTTTCCATTTCCTTAGAGACCACTGACAACAGTTTAGCAATAGCATCTGTGATTTCTTTTTTTTATGATGGGGATTTGGGATAAGAATCCTAAGATGTAATTTTCAGAGTGCAGGAGAATTGATTTGATTTCACGTAAAGTAGTTAGGGCCTCTCTGATAATATGCTTTCTTGTCGTGTGATTTACTTCTTTCCTGTGAATGTTTGTTTCATGCTTTCAGAATGATAGTCATTCCCTTTGATAGGAGGAACAGAAGGAAAACAGGTATTTAATAGCTCTGCTTCCTGTGCTCTTGTGTAGGTAAATTCCAGCTTGCCTTAAACCTCTGGCTGTAAACTTAATGCATTCATATTTATATATGTATATATGCACATATATAGTTATTACTTAATTATATATTACATATGTCTTAATTATTTATGAATCATTTGTGTTTAAGTCTTTCTGATACTCTAGTCTCTACTCACTTTTAGGTTTATCCTTGCTTATCTATCCATCCTTTTATCATTCACATTTTTCTTTATCCCTACTTATCAAAGACGCTCTTATAGCTCTCCTTTTTTTGAGAAGAAATATTTTTATTTTGGTAACATAACCACAACAAAACTTACCATATGGACCATTTTTAACTGCACAGGTCAACAGTACTAAATGCATTCATAATGTTGCACAGCTGTCACTATCATCCACCTCCGTAACTCGTTTCTTCTTGTGAAACTGGAACTCGGTGCCCCTTAAACGGTAATCCCCCCATTCCCAGCCCCTGGCAACCAGAGTTTTACTCTCCACCCCTTTCCTTTTCCTTTTGGGGATCCCATTACTCATGTTGATGCACAATACTCCTCCCATTTTCTCCTAGGTCCCCAGGCTCTGTTCCTTTTTGTTCCGTCTTTTTTCTCCCTCTTTCCTTTAAATTGAGTAAATCCGATTGCTGTATCTTTCAGTTCTATCTCTGGCTTTATCTTCAAGTTTACTGTTTGTTTGCTGTACTCAAGAGCCTGTTTCTATTGATTGCCTTTTTTTTATGAGTACGGTTCACAATTTCTTTGAGTGTGTTGCAATTTTACGTTGAAGACACTTAAGTTGTTAGATTTTTTTTTTTGGCAATTTGCATAGACTTAAGTGGCGGAAAACTTTCTCCACTGTAGCATACAGCTGCTGATGTCTGTAATCAGCTTTTTGAAAAAATTTAATGCTTACTTATAGCCTGGCTGCCTAGGAGGTCATTCTTGTGTCTGAGTCAACTACTGATACGATCAATGTCTGTTGTGTTCGTACACTCTCAGACCACACAGCTTCTGCCAGTCCACGTGCATGGATTGGAAATGCATTCAGGGATATAGCTCGTTCTCAGCTCGCCCTTGGCCTGCACCTCTTGCCAGACTTTCTGGGTTCTTCCTCGTGCACCCACAGTTCCCTCGCTGGCCAGGAGCTGTAGGGAGCTGGTCTCAAACTTCAGTGGCGTTCCCTCACCCAGAATCTCCTGCCTTATGCCCTAGCTAGCTCACTCCTTAGACCCGCGGGGGGCGCGTCCTCCAGGTGGCGGGTCTGTGGGTTTTCCTCGCTGTTCCTAAACGAGACGGCACAGCCCTGAGCTGTAGTCCCCACCCCCAGATGCAGTCGTCAGTGCCCCGTGGTGCCAGAGGTGCTGGTGTTTATAGCCAGCCCTCCTCTGCTGAGACGAACATACTTGGCTACGGAGCAAAAAGGCCACAGACGCTTGTGGTCTCTCCTCGACGCTCTATCAGTTTGTTAAGAATCAATATTCTCCATTTAATTCTCCATTTATTGTCTGCCTATGCGTGCGTTAGAGCTCCCAGAAAGACTTATTTGGATGATTTGTCCAGTTTTCTATCACTATGCTCTTTGTTCTGGTTTAACTAGAAGTACCCTGGTCTCTTTTTATTTTTAAAATATCTCATAATTTTCTAGCTATTGTTCAGTTTCTTCATCTCATCTACGGCAGGCACCATTGGGTTGTTCTCAGTTCCCGTCATCCACTGATTTATGGTGACAGAACGTCGGGCTGCGTGCATGGTCTCTCCTCCTACAGTCAGCCAAGGTCCCCAGTCTCCCGGCTGGGATGGGGAGGGTGACGGTGACATGTGGGGTTCCTGGGCGCAGGGCGTGCCCTCTGTCCCCCCTCTTTGCTTTCCTGCCGCACTGGATGTGGGCTGAGTGGTCATCCGCCTGGGCTGTGTGGACAAAGATAGCCTCTTAGGGACAGCAAAGTAAAAGACAGAGGGAATCTACCGTATTTTTGGACTATAAGACGCACTGCACCGCCCCCCCCCCACCAAATTTGAGAGGAATAATGGTTGTTAATGCTGCTGTTGAGTTCTGTTTACATTTACATTGGTGAAATATTATGTTATTTATGTTACTAAATATTTTTCCACATTTTTTTGCCGCAAAATTTTTTTCCCTATTTTCCTCCTCTAAAACCTAGGTGTGTCTTATGGTCCGAAAAATACGGTAGATGCCTGTGTCACAGGCACAGTACTGGCAGCCTTTGGTGAGACAGACGGACACACGTTGGTGCACACACACTCATTTTATACTCGTCACAACCCTGAGGGGGCGGCGTTGCCATCCGCTTCCTATAAAACGGGGAGAAGCTCAGGGGGCCTGTTCGGAGTTTGACTACGGACATGCAACTACCGAAGGGCCCAGTCCGAGATGGAAGCTCATGGCTCCTAGACAGATGGACGCGGCCACACAATATTATACGTGCTTCCTTCCTTACATGGGAGCCGGCCATACGCAAAAACCATTGTGGCGATTTTGGTGAATGAATACATGATCGTTTTCTCAGAAGTCGACTCTCAGCCCATGAAGGGGAACTCAGGTTAACCCTTGCCCAGGATGTCATGTGAGGTTCGAGTGGCATCAGGGCGCCTGACCCTTCAGGTCCGTGAACGTGCTTCTGTGAGTGCCGAGTAGGCACTGTTCACTCCCACTGTCGGCCCGGACAAGGCTGTGAGGCCATCCTAACAGATGTTTGTCAACTTCAAAGGTTTCACAGAGCCTGTGTGTGTGTGTGTGTTGGTGCCTGGGTTTGTTGCCAGTGAAATTTTCACGCAATGCCAATCGTTTTCAAAACCCCTTGACATGGGACTGAAACATCTCCCTGTCTTTTGGTCACCCTGAAAGTTTTTCACTGTCCTCGGAACTAGTCTGAAGGCCGGTTTTGATGGCTTGAACCCTGAAATCTGCTGAATTCCTGATCACATGCAGAGCTTTAGATGCAGTCATTCATAATCACTAAAAAAGTATTAAATTGCAAGGGAGGGCAAGGCTCTCCATGCTACAGATGGGACACGATCTTTGTGGTCCCACCAAGGACAACGGGATTTAAAGCCTTAAATTAAAATTCACTGCAAGATCAAAGGTCCTGTCAGCGTTCAGCCAAAGTGGCCATGTCAATTATGGCAAACCCACACATTCAAAAATATAAAGTGTTTGGAAGTAATTCTCTTTTCATTGTCATTTTGAGATTGTTATGACACTTGTCCTTTATCTAAATAGGCATATGGAGAGTTAGACTTTTAATATAACAATGCAAATTCTAAAGAAGAAGAGATGTAAAGGGGAAGAGTGAGAGTGTATCTAGTTTGAACATTTTTCTTTCAAACTATGACGTCAGTATTATCTACCACAGGGTTAGGGACACTATCTTTAGGAAGCGCATGAATAATATATGAAATTTTGTGTATTTCAAAGTCAGTGCTCTTGAAACGCTTTCATGAAATGTTACTATTAGATTACATCATGTCTTTACAGTGGAGTGCATCACTCATGAATACAGAAAAGTCAGTAGTAGCTCCGAGCTGGAAGTCTTTACCTGGTGAGCAGGATGACTTCACGTGACCACGCCACACTTCCCTAGCCTGCTGTGTCTCCCAGGAGTGCCCAAGGCCAGCACCAGCACCAGCACGCTCTCTTGCCTTCTGACTTGCAGTTGGCTGCAGCTGCTCATGGGAACCTGCCCGTCATCTGCAGGGCTGTTGGAAAGGGAAGTCAGAAGATTTAACACCCAGCTCCTCGTCTCAGTGTAGGAGTGGCCTGGGACTGGCGGCACCTCAGTCTGAGTGGCCCCAGCCCCTGCCTCGTGATCCTCACACCGGCCCCTCAGTGCTGAGCCCCATCAGGCTAGGGAGAGTGCCTGGAACGAAGTCCACAGAGCAAGCCTGGCTGCCGATCTTTAGAAAAGACCTGCTTACAAATTTGGCTTTGGCTGGCTTCTGGGAACCTGGGTTCCATGAGGGTTCCCACCACCCCTCCAAACTAGTAAGAGTGGCTCATTGTCCCTTACATTTTATCCAACCAAAAGTTTATGCTTAACATGTGCTATCTTTCCAGGCATCTGTCTGTAAGAGCAGCCCCCACACAAACCCGGGGCACTGAGTCTCTAATGAACTCCCCGGCTGGAAACACTTGGCAGGCGCTCACACGACACATTGCTGGGGGAATTAAGCAGATCCTGTGTGCCTGGAAGTGGCTGCCTTCCCTGGAACTCACCCATGTGCCTTTCCCTTTGTTAATTGCACTGTCTCCTTTTGCTGGAATAAAGATTAGCCATGAGTGGGGCTATAGGATGAGTTGCTTCTGTGAGTTCAGATCCCTGGAGGTGGTCGTGAGGACCCCTGACATAAATAGTCGAAGACCTCGGCTGTTACCATACTCTAGGATGCTGCTCCCCGTCTTTATACTTAGCCCTCCTTCTTGAAAATAGTGTCTCTATTAAGTTCTTTATGAAATCACTTAATTTGCATGTGCTCCCTCTTTTCTCCTATATCCCCATCGCCTCGTGATTGCAGACAGTTCATATAAAATATTGATAATTATTTGATTGGTTTGTTTCTGTACATGTCTTAAATTTTCCTTAAAGAGATGAATGGTTTTAAGAAATAAGACAGCACAGCAACCTGTGTCTTCAACATCTCATTTAACGAGGAAGTGTGATTGGGCTGTGGCTCTCTCAGCAGACGGAGGATGATGCGTGTGTGACACCAGAGGAGAGTGAATAAATGTGGTGTAGTGTCCTTAAAAAATAGACATTCTTTTTCTGCTTCATGCTTATAGCAAAAAAAAATGCAGGCTTACTCTCAAAAATAGGGAAACTAAGGAAAATATACAGGGATAGAAGACAGTGTTTTCATGGTCTACTCAAAGTATCCCTCAGGGAGTGAAACGGATGCTCTCGTGCGCCTGAAAGAAGCAACCGTATTATCTGTAACCATCATGGCGCCTCTGACAGGGGCTGATGCGTTCACGCTTTGCATTCAAATTGTCTTTTGCTAATATTTGGACTATTTAGCATTCATAACATCCACAGCTATTTGTATGACCAACTATTATCCTTTTTTACACTGTGCTCTGTGAAGCAAGAGGAGGTATTGTGCTTAATGCAACGGAAAACTTCCTTTCAGAAACGCCAACATCATGCTACGTAAATTTCAAGTGTCAGTGGATCTTATTTATGTCAAAATTTAAATTAATTAAAGAGAAAAGAAGTGCTTTGCTTCCTTGGATAGTTACTCACAAGAAAAAAAAAGGACAAAGGAGTGCTGAATGTAAACTTTGTGGGTTCCCCCCACAATTACAAATTTGTTATATGCTTACTGATAAAAAGCTTTATTTAAGTAATTCATGATATATACCCTTCGTTTATTAATGTCTCGGTCAACCACATGTCTCCTTGATAAAGTAATCGCGAATCAGAAAGACCTCTTTGCTGGATATCTTACTTCACTTTACTTGTGTGCTTATTGATTGCCTTTGCTAATAAATGCTCTCTCCATTGTAATTTAGCTCCGTCCCATCAACCCCCTCCCAGAGGACAAGTTCAAAGTTCTTCTGCTATCAATCTCTCCTGGAGCCCACCTGATTCTCCCAATGCCCACCGGCTTACTTACAGTTTATTCAGGGATGATTCTGATATCTACACAACTGAAGATCAATACCCATACAGTGAGTTTAAAGATTGGGGGATGGAAAGATATAATATTCTGGGAATTGATACATTAGTTAAGTTCTTTGACATGGAGGATGGATGTTGTGGTTTCCTCTGTCTAGCACAGAGTATTTCCAGCAGAGAGAGAATTATGAATCTCTTTTTTTTTAATTTGAATGATTTTTTCATTTTATTTATTTTTGTTTTTTTTTCAATTCAAGCCACAGAAGAGTTGTAAAAACTCTCATGTACCTTCCACCGAGATCACACAGCTGCTTTATTGCTGTCGTCATTGTGATTATTGCTCCCGGACCATTCGAGAGTGGATTAAAGACACCATGACACTTAACCCCCCAATATTTTAGCCCGAATTTCCTAAGAACAAGGAAATTCTCTCATATAATCACAGAGCAGAGGTCAAAATCAGGAAACTTAACAAAGACATAATACTCTTGTCTAATGTATGATTCATGTTAAATTTTTGTCAATTGTCCCATTATTGGAAGTGTTTTTTTTTTTCTTCTGACCCAGGATCATGCATTATCAATCTCACTAGTAGGCAAAGAGATGCAATAAATGAGATGCTTCTGATTTGATATGCCCTTAACGCTTATTAAATTCTTAAAGATGAAAAGAAACAGACCCGTCCAGCGCTGATGAGGATGAGAAGCAGCTGGGATTGACCTAAACCGCAGGCATGTCTGTGTGGGTTCAGCAGTACAAACTCTCCCACAGGATAAACTGTTAAAACATGTGGAAAAACTTCCCCTTTTGACTCAGCAAATTTAATTTTGGAAATATCTGAAATGAATAGTTATCGATGGACACAAAAATAGATTCAAACCTACCCTGTATGTAATAACAGAATATTGGAAAAATTCAGACATTCAAAAACTTTTCAATAAATTATGGTAACTGGATTGATAAAATCTTGATACATCATGAAGTTAATTATAGGAGATGATTGCCTTGTATCTCAGTTTACATTAATGAGTGGAAAATGTTTACAATGTATTGTTTAAGGTAATTAAGTGGTATTAAAAATAATCTATGAATTAGCCCTGGCTGGCGTAGCTCAGTGGATTGAGCGCGGGCTGGGAACCAAAGTGTCCCAGGTTCGATTCCCAGCCAGGGTACATGCCTGGGTTGCAGGCCACGGCCCCCAGCAACCACACATTGATGTTTCTCTCTCTCTCTCTCTCTCTCTCTCTCTCTCTCCCCCTCTCCCCTCCCCCCTTCCCTCCCTAAAGATAAATAAATAAATAAATAAATCTTAAAAAGAAAAAAAATCTATGAATTATATTGTAATTGAAAAATATATGAAATCACTGCAAGACTTACAAAAACTAACCTGTAGTTTTCTCTGGCGTAAGGATTGCCGGAAATTCACCCAATATTTCCACTACGTGAATTCAGCGCCTAGAATTCTCAGGGTGAGCGTAGATGGCATCAGCATGGCCTTAGACCGCGGGAGGGAGTGTGCGAACAGACAGGAGTCCTCTCCTGGCGTCTGTCACGTTTACAAAGATTTGGGAGGAGCTTACAGAACTCAAGCTGTTGACACACATTGTTAAAAATGTATTTACTCGTGTTTTGGATAGGGTTTCCCCAAAGACACAATGAAAAAACAGAAAATTCTCCTTCCTTCCGGCTCTGTCCTGTCTGCTGTTTGCCTGTTGTCATGTTCGGCTACAAGACAGTTTAAGACACTCGTTTAAGAAACACGGGAACAGTGATGCCAACTCATGGTTCCGTGCTGTTCTTTTTGTTTAAGGCCCGATTTTCCAAACTCTCGTTTAACATGTTTAATTCATTATAAAAGTATACAAAGCTGGGAAGAAATACTAAATTCCCATAACCTTCCTCAGGATATTAGAAGGATGCCTTCTTTTAGCATATTGATGGACTTTAAAACTTCTGCATAGCAGGTGCTTTTATTTTGTATATATTATCACAGGTTCCACATCACACCTCAGTCTGAGTGGCTTGCACCTTCATTACAGTGTCCGGCATTTTCTGCTAACTCTAACTGTCTCTTCAGTGCTCCAAGTCTTCTTGGAAGTTAATGGAAACCCTGAACTTCATGATGCAGATTGCAAGGGAAATGAACATCTGTCTGCATCTGCCACATTGGCAAAGCACCCGAAAAACCTGCTACCAGAGTGTTCCTTTTCTTCCAAATATCAGCATGATCCAGGTGTCCTGAAACGTAAACTTTCGTGATAGGGGAAGAGCAAGTTATAAAAATATCGAAGTGATTTCGATGATGACTGACAGTGCCACTGCTTGAACTATGTCTGAAGTGGCGAATTAGAGTCCCCCTGTTTTCCATCCAACTTTATTCAGCAATGACACTAAACCTTCCTTATGCGCTCTCAGTCCAGAGGCTCACTGCCCACAGGAGCATACTGGGATCTGTTTCATAGAGCAGTACATGTGAGTGCTGAAGTCTGGCGCTTTTCCCTTACTGCACTATTACAGAATCCAAACAACAGTTTCTTACATAATAAACGCATGCTCATTCACTAATCAGGCATTTAAATAATCCTATTATACAAGGTATTATTTCCTAAAACCTTATTTTTCATTAAAAATGCTACTTCTGGCATTTTTTGACAGTCACTATAATTAATGATGTGAAAATTATCTGCATGATGGCCTTTGAACAGTAAGAACAATTGGTTCACGCTGTCAGAACTTTGCATCATTTTCAGTAATATCTTCGTGTTTATTACTCTATTTCCAGTGTGTGGGTAACATGTGTAATACGAAAAGGAAACAGTACTTGTGTTCAGTCAGATGAACATAAAGCTTTGGGTTAAATAAAGGCATTTATTTGGAATTATAGGTAGGGAGTCATTGAACTTTTCAAAGAAAATTAATAGTGTTGACATCCAAGCAAGTTTGATCATATGGTTGAGACTATTATAGAATTCCTTGTCAGAATAAAAACTTTTCCTGGCTGGCCTAGTGCACTCTGGGATTCTGCAGGGCAGTAGTTCCCAACCTGAGGTCATGACCACTGGTCCATTATCACTTCTAGACCTTGCGGATTATTGGCTATTAGTAAGGGCATGCTGATAATGGTGGAGTGGTTCTAAAGTTTCTGGGTCAACATTTTAAAAATAAGGTATAGTCAATGGTTTTCCTAAATAAAATTTCACTCCTGTGCGTGCTCATAAGCTCGCATATGTAGAAGAGACAGGTGAAGTCAAGTTAGTGTATTGGGAATTATACCTAGCTAGCACCTGGTGTTGTCTCCTGTGCAGCCCCCATCTGGGTTGCACGCAGGTGTTTCCTACGTTACAGGTGTGACCAGAACAGCTAGGGTAGGGCACTGCCCTCTTTTAGTAGTAGTAACATTTTAGGGGTGGTCTGCACCTCACGTTATTTTTTTCTACTTGAGTTTAAAATCGAAGGAGACCTAGGCATGAGAATCCAGGAGATGGATATTTAAAATAAAAACCGATCTGTATTACAACAAAAGCCAGGCTGGAGGATGTGCCTTCTCTGCTGCAGGAAGACAAGAGAAGAATCAATGGACTGATCGGAGTGCGCCTTGATTTCGCTTCCCCCGCCCCCCAAATGCACAATCAGTGAAGCCAGTCCTCGTTTGGAATATCGTGAGCAGGGAGATGGTCCTCAGGTGGAACTTGAGGGAACCGCTCCCGCAGGGAACCTGGATGACTACTTTGACAGTGATGTAGTTTAAGTGTAGAGTTCCAGACAGTGATGTATATCTTCGAGAAGCCGAGGTCTTCATTTCTACCTTTAATATCATTATAATTTATTATTCCATACCGCAGCGAAGGACCAACGCAGTGAGTGACAGGGTGGTTCTTCTGGGAAACACACATAGAAAATACAGGGAGGGGGTAAGGGAGAAAACAAGAGATGGGATAAAGAAACAGTTGTTTTTAGAAGGCTGTGAATATTACTGCCTGGAAAAATAAATTGAGCGTATATGGAAAATTATTCATTCATCCACTTATTCATTCAATACACTTTTATTCAGTGCTTACGCCAGACCAGGAGGTGTCTGAGCCACTAGAAATACCAGGATGAGAAGGGCAGTTCTCATTATTGAGAGGGGAGATGGATAAGGAAACCATGTGGCTTCTGTGTCCTACTTGGACTCTGGTGCAACACTCGACATATTTTCCTGCAGACTCTGCAATGACACACCTAAAGAATGGGAGAATTACCCTTCGCTCAGATGTTCACTGCCTTAGCCCAGCCAGGCTACTATTTAACAAATACCACAGGGTGAGTGGCTTATAAACACCAGAAATGTATTCCTTTAAGCTCTGGAGGCCAAGGTCAGGGTACCGGCATGGTCAGAGTCTAGTGAAGGTCCTGTTCTGGGTTGCAGACTGCCGAGTTCTACCTGGTCCTCACATGATCGACGACAGGAAAGGCCTTTGTGGGACCCCGTTTATCAGGGCACTGATCTCATTCAGGGGTTCACCCTCTTAGCCTAATCACACCCCAAAGGCCCATCTCTTAACATTCCCACCTTGGTCATTAGGTGTCTAGCATATGAACTTGGGGAAGATACAAACATTTCACTGATGGCATTCGCTTCTGCGTTTAGTCTTCAACTATTTGCTTCTCTCAACTAGCATGGTGGTACTAGGGGAAGGACAGTTTCCCTCTGGCTTTAGCTTCTCTGCACCATTCAGAGGGTGCTGGCTGGTCTCCACCGCTGACACACTCACAGCACCAATGTTGGATCCATGAAGGTGGTGAACACACACTCATTTTCAGCTTGGTTAGGTCCTTGTGAACTCGCCACTACCCCGGGCTCGCCTGAGCTCCTTATATTTGCAGACACTCTCTGAGCTTTGTCTCCCATGTCCTTCAGCCAGCCTGTGGGCCTCCCAAGGCTGCAGGGTCATCTTGCCCCAGCCACAGGAGGTCTCATGGTAGGCTCCCCGGCTCCCAAGACAGCACCTCTGCCATTCAGGAAGCTAGAATCCCTGTGGACTAAAACCAGACACTGATGCCTAACTCTTCTTCCATAAGCACTTAAATATGCTGGGTGTTCATAACAAGGGGGTTGTTGTGGTTTATGTAGTTAAGTCATATCATGGGAAAGCAAGTAGACATGATTTCTTACCAATTTGTGGAATGTAATTATTTTCTTCTTATTTTTTTTCCTTTAACTTCAGGTATCCAGGACTTCTTAGACACTGGCCTGTCACCGTATACCTCCTATTCCTATTCCGTCAAGGCCACCAACGTGCACAGCTCGACATGGAGCGCAGCGGTGACCTACAGGACAACCCCAGGGGTCCCAGAGGGAAGCCTGAACTTGACCTACGTCATTCCTGTCAGCTCAGACTCTGTGACACTCACCTGGACAGCACCCTCAAATCGTTCTGGGCCCATAGAGAAGTATATTCTGTCCTGCGCCCCTTTAGATGACGTCCAGCCGTGCATTCCCCATGAAGGTCATGAGACCTCAGCAACCATCCGGAACCTGGTCCCGTTCACGGAGTACCGTTTTTCTGTGCAGGCGTGTACTCACGGGGGCTGTTTACACAGCTCACCCGTAACGGTGACCACAGCCCAGGCGCCGCCCGCAGGGCTGGGCCCACCCCGGGTGCGGAAGACCAGTTCCACGGAGCTTCACGTAGGCTGGGCTCCGCCAGTGCAACCAAATGGTAGGAAGCGGAGGCCCAGGGTTTACCCTCTTGGGCGATACACGGATGAGAGTCTAAGAAATCTGGAATTGTGGGCATTTTTGTAACTGTGGGATATCATACTTGAGAAATGATTTCTAAAAATATGAGGTACTATTTGTCCTGGTTAGTAGAACGAATGTATTTCTTTAATCTAATAACAAATTCCACTCATTTAAATTGCCCCTTAAAAGGCTAATATTATCTTTGCTCTTAATGACATCTGCCACAACACAAATTATGTTTCTAATTTAAAACTCACTCACAGAATGCATTATATTTGACTGTGTCACAAAGTTAGGGCACCCATAAGCAGTAAATTTTCTCTTTTAGGCAAGAAAAGTGTATAAAATAATATAAAAAATATGTATATAGGCTAGCTGATTCCATTAAGTCAATTCATGTGATTGAACCCAGTTACATAGGCCAGATGTGCATTCACAGATTTTTAGTAGTTTAATATCATGTACGTATTATGGCAAAACCTTTTATCTTAGACTTTTTAAATTACTTGATAAAACTGAGAAGAAATTAACTATAATATTTCAATATTTATAGAAACAGGGCTTACCAATTAAAACCCCCATATGAAAATGTACAAACTGGAAGTATGCTGATAAAATTCCCCTAGAGAAACAGCTCTTCTTGGTAGAAATTATGACCACTCATCCTGCAAAAAAATTCTGAGTTTACCTACCATAAATTAGAGTTATTTTGTGTTGTGTATGTTCCCAGTTGGTCTTGCACATGCATATACCTTTAGTAGCATTTCAGACATTCATCTATCCAGCAGTTTGTTGGTTTTTTGGCAGTACCTGCAGTCTGTATCACTAAGAAAATGGAGAAGTGATCTAGCCAGAAGAATAAGGAAAAACCAACACTCTTTACCTGACTTAGCCCCACCCCACCCCCCAAATCCTCTGTCTGCTGATGAGTCCTCTTGGTTTACTGTTTCCCTCTCCTAGGAATAATTGTAAGATACGAACTCTACATGAAAAGATTGAGATCTAATGGGGAAACCGTGTCAGCGGAAAGGCGGGTTTCTGAGAGCAGCGGCTGGCTCAGTCCGCGCCCGTTTGCGGAATCCGCCAGCGAACACGCGCTGACAGCTCCTCAGGCGTCCACAACCGTCCGCGGCCTGGAGCCGTACACGCGGTACGCGTTCAGAGTCTCGGCCGTGAACGCGGCTGGCAGCGTGTCCTCCGCCTGGACCTCGGAAAGAACCGGAGAATCGGGTGAAGATCAAGCTTTAAACTTTACTTTTAAACCTCCCATGGAAAAATACTGTCTCAGATTAAAGTTAACAGCACTCGAGTAAGAATTATATACTTGCATATGGCAAGGAAACTGTTAGTATGTCAGTTGGTTCCATACATAACTTCAGGTCATGAAGGACTTGCAGTAGGTTTTATGGGAAAAATGCTTCAGCTATTCTTCAAGCGGGGGACAACGACTTAACTATAGTTCTAGTCTTTGAAGAATGTTTGCAAAATAGCAACTGATGTCCAGTCCTGCAGTGGGTTGGCCATGCGTCCTCTCACCTTGCTCCAAATTCAGCACCATTCGTGTTCAGAGAGCACAACTCATGCCCAGGGCTGTACCTGTTACAAACGTCACAATTCAGATTCTGTTTTTATTTTTCTTTCCAAAACACGTAGTTCAGCCACGAGACTGTACCGAATGACAGACTCCTAGTTATCGAAATCTGTAATTCACAAGTGTGCTCATCTAAGCAGTTGGCAATTTGGAAAGAAAGAAGAGTGAAAGTTTTTAATTTTTCAAAGCTATCTTTACCAAGGCCAGTGAGGTATTTTAAATTCTCCACCTTACTCTTTACGCACACACTTCAAATTTTGTGAGTCTTTAATGCAATTAAAAATACACTGTCATGATGCCCTGAATTTGTGGCTGTCCGCAGAAACGCAAGTCCTGATTGAACTTGGACCTGCTAGGACCGTGGGGGATAAGGGTAACTGTAGGTTGATGGCCAAGGGGGTCATTTCATGAATAAAATGTGCATTGTGCTGGAGCGCCTCTTAATGACTGCCAGCCATCTTGGACAAATCACAGCGCCACAATAGCACGAGTGATGAGCCATGGCATCCCGGAAGGGGAAAATCAAGGTCAGAAATGAAAAGTAATGGGTGAAGCCGCAACACCGGACCCTCATAATCTTATGGGTCACTGGCTAATGAAAGTGCGATGAGGTCTTTTGATAATACACTTTCGGTTAGCACAGTTAAAATCTGTATTAAGATCTCAAGGATGGCAAGGGGAGAATGTGTGTGCGTAGATACACCCTGCACATTGCAGTCAAGATTTCTTGAAAACTTAAAAAGTATATTTGGGGGTGATTTAAAAGATTTTAGACTTACTTCGTTCTGAAGAATAACATTCTCCCAGGTACATTGGTTTGGCCCAGTGAATGCTTTTCCATATAAGACATCCAGTATATCAGTATGCGTTGTTTTGAACTTTGTGGACTGAAACATAGTCTGTTTTGTTACTTTTTTTTTTCAAATACTTTATAAGACTTATGGTTTCCCACCCAATTATCTACCAGTTATCTTTATAACAAATCACTAGCTAATTTGTATTTTGTAAGTGGAACATATCTTTGATGCCGATATGAAATTAGAGGCCATCCTTGCAGATAACATCAAAAAGAATAGTGCTTCTACGCAGCAGTATATTCTTTGGGTTTTGAAAATCAGAATGTTAGGTAAAACCTGGGGAAGCCCAGAAACTTGAATGGATGTGCGGAGTCCGTCGGAAAGACCTATGGGTGCTCATTGTTTTGCTGTGTCACCGTCCCCGACAGAGCCTGTGTTCATGGCCCCCCCTTCGGTGCTCCCCCTCTCACCGTCCTCTCTCAACGTGTCCTGGGAGAAGCTGGCCGACGACATCGTCAGAGGGCAGGTGGTGAGGTACGACATCCGCATGGTTTCTGAACGGTCACCTCAACGGTCTGCCCCGGGGGTGTTCTCACAGGTATTGTTATTTTCAGAATTGAATTATGCCTTCATTTGACACTTCCTGAGTTTGCAGATTACAGCTGCACAATTCCCCCTTATACATTGCTTAAGTGGGACATCCGTTTCCTATTGTAATGTGACATGTACAAAGCTCCTCTATTTATGAAACTCATTTTTTTCTAAAGCAAGCATATATTAAAATTAAGCTGGTAAAATTTTGTTTTACACAATTTACTTTTTCCACTTAATATATATCCTTAAAAATGATGCGAGAGGCTGATTTTTGGTAGCTAAGTACCTACACTAATGTTTCTAACCAATGTACAGTAATTTGATATTTATGTTGTATAAGTTATTTTAGAAATATAAACAACAGTGATAAGAACATTTTAAATGTGCATTTTCCATATTTCTATTTCCTTAGGAGACATCTGAGGAATGGAATTTATTATAGCGTATAGCCAAGGTTACGATGTTCAAGGTTTGGGGCAGATGTCGACCTATCACCCTGTAGTAACTCCTCGTCCGGCTAGCAGTAGTGAGAATAACAATCATTGCTCACAGTTGCTGTGGCTTTCTTGTGCGCATGCACTAACTCATTTGATAGACGTGTGCATAGAAACAAACTCAGGGGATGAGAGGCTCCTGTGAGCCTACGGTTGGTTGTGCCAAGGTTCTCCATTAGCCCATTTGATCAACACCAGGGTGGCCAGTGACAGAGTGTGGCCAGTGTCAACGGGACAGACCATGCTGCATACTTGGCTGTTTAACACCTCTACTGAGGGAGAGGCTCTTTGAAGGGGACAGATGTGGCAAAAACAACTTCACATTGGACCCCCTCCCCCATTAACCTGCCCAAATTCCTCCTCCCCAGACTCCCTGGTTGCTCATCTTTCAGTCTGCTTTCTTTGATGTCCATGACTAATACGGCTAAGCCACCGTCACGTGTCCCAGGTGTATTCGACCTTGGGATCTTCCCCTTTGTGCTCAAAGGGGTGACCAGGGGCACTGCCTGAGGTCCTGCGCATGGAGAGGGTCTCTTCTCACTGCTGGTCTTTAGGGCCATCTCTACGGTGGCCACAGAGCAGCCATAACCCACGTTTGACCAGCAGCCGTATTCTCAGACAACCCATTTGTGAAGCAAACCCCATTTTCTTCTCTCTCAGCTTTAAAGAGACCTCCAAGGAGTCACGGGTACTAGCTCAGGTTGACTCCCAGAACGATGGCTTGGGGGCTGGACTTCCTGCTTGCTTAACATGTTGCAAGCTTCTGGCTTTGCGTAGGTCCATTTCCAGGTGCCCACTTCCATGTTAGGATGAATGTCTGTCTGGTCCACCTGACCTTAAGACGTGGCATGTCCCACGGAACCTAACTCACGAGGAGGAGCCTTGGATGCACGGCCACCGAATGTTCCCTAGGCTGATGCTCTGCTTGTACCGAGGCCCCAGAGCACGCTGGGAGCTCTAGCGAGCGCCGTGTAGTGTCCACCCAGTGATAACGCCTTTGCGGCACCTCCGAGGGCTCTGCCTCGTGACTCTCTGGTTGGGGGCCTGCTGTAAGTGTCTCAGAGCACCTCCTCCCACTGTGTCACCTCTAGTAGCATAGGACCTGCTAGGCTTGATGTCCCAAGTGGCTGGTCTGCTCGCAGCACAACCTTGGTCTGCAGCAGTGCCCTTCCGCGTAGTGTGGGGGCGGGGGCTCTCAAAGCCTGTGGCGTCCCGCGCGACTCAGGACCTGGGTCAGAGCGGCATTCCCACACGTGGGGTGTGCTGTCCTCTGAGCATCAGACACTAAGTGAGAAGCACCTTAATACACTTTGTCCTAAAAACAATGTTTTTTCTAAAGAGCTACACTAATTCCACTGGGGTGCTAAATGAGATGAATTTTTATAGAAATCTTAAGTTTTACCGATTTTAAAGTTGTATTTTTAAAGAAAAATTTAAATTGCATGGGGAAATCAGTGAAGTTTATATGTTTAATTCCTTAATAACCATTTATAATTGGAGAGGTAAAGGATTAATAACTCAGTGTTTGCTGTTTTCCTGATTTCTCAATGTAATTGCAGTGAAATGGCACCACAGTTTTAAATTATCCCCAGAAGTTTAGAAACTTTAAAATCACCTTTATTTCTGAAAACTGTTATGTAAACAATATAATTTATATTCCAATTACCCTGCTTTCTGGAACTACTCACTAAGGTTATGAATTTTTAAGTCAAGACCCATCTAAATATTCCAAATGAGTTTTACTTTATGTCTAAGGGGAAAATATCCAGAAAATTACTCCAACATTACTAACCTTTACAGTTTTCATATGTATAAAATTTATTTATATTTATAAGAGATTTTTGGATTCCTTAGAGGAAATTTTTTTTTTACTTATTTATGCTTGGTGTCAACCCTCCACTTCAGCGACTTTTCTCTGGGTACAGTTTCCAGTGGCCTTTGTAGCTACAGACCAAGCAAATGTATGTGGGCGCTTGGATCAGTTCCAGGGCTAATGATGGGACCAACCCTCTTTGTTGGGTATTTCATTGCTTGTTTGTGGACTGGGGTGTTCCCCTCTGTGTCCTTTGCTCAGCTCTACTATTTTTATCTGAAACTGTGTGATAAAGACAATATTTCAAAAAAAAATAACCGTTTGATCTAATCTACATACGCTTATTTGCATAAGAAAGATAATTGAGAATTGACCCCATGTGGATGCTGAGTAATGCGTTTACTTTTTTCTTTCTTTCTTCTTATTTTTTTTTTATGGAACATGATGGGGTCGATTTGCCAAAGTGACAGCTCTCTGTATGACCCCATCAAATAGCATGTGGGCATGACTGCATTGGGTTCGTCTCGGCCAAGCCCTATGGTTTTAATTGGACTTTTCGTGCTAACAATGACATGCCACCATCTTTATCTCTACCATTGGTGACAATAACCATATCACCACGCTGCTTTATGAGGCAATAACTCGGTTTCCTCGTTTATCCACTCAGGAACTGGATTATTACCTCATAAAACAGTGTGGTTGTACAATTATCAATTAAACCCTAGCTTATTGAGACTCTTTGCACACAAAAAAATCCCTTTTCCTAAGAGTGATTGGCAATAATTCTTTCTATTTGAATTCATGGAACTTTGAGTGCTAGGGTTATAGTTTTAACACTGATTACCTACAATCTGACTTATTTGTTTGTTTGTTTGTTTGTTTGTTTGTTTTTGCCTCGAAGGTGTTGGCCACAGCCAACCCCCAGCAATTGTCCTATGTTGTAAGTGGCCTGAAACCCTACAGAATCTACAACTTCACTGTTTCTGTCTGCAACTCAGTGGGTTGTGTAGCCAGTGCTCCGGGAGCCGGGCAGACACTAGCAGCAGGTGAGCCCGTATTAACAGGTGTGAAAAATACATTGTGTGTTTATAAACAAACACCTACGAAGCCCAACACCTTCTCTAGCTGGGACTTAATATTTCTCTTCTTTGCTCTCTCCTGCTCCTTCACAAATCCTGATCGCTATTTACCTTGATGTTTTTAAACAAAATAATAAACTTAAGTTTAAGAGGCAACTAGGAGTCCTGCATTGCAACGGTATCATAGTAAGAAGTGTAATAAGATGCAGAGCAAGTCCAGGGCTCAGCCATCATCCTGGGTCCCAGCGGAGCCCTTACAATTGTTAGAAGTGTTGAGGGAGCTTCCTGTGGGGGCTCAGAATATCTCGTCCCTCAGTCCCGACCTTTTTTGTAGGGCTGGGTCACTTACCTTAGGGGATGAAAGGCAGGCATCCAGAAATTACTGGGTTGCCCTGGTGCTGTATTTTGCCTTTATAGGATAGGCAGTAAAACACTTACTAATTTACTTATTATTAATAAGAATCTCCTAAGTTTATAAAATTTACAGAAAGGATTTATCATCAATTATGGTCACGGTAGGAAATGGCTTCTATAAGTTATTGCTTGCTTCACGTAGAAGAAACCAGATTCAATACAGACATGATTATGTGTACTATTACCTAGATAACCCAGTTACTTAGCATTTAGTGTATTTTCAAATCAGTTTTTCGATCAGCAGTCTGCCACGCACTGGGTTTTCCAGTGCTCTTTAAGGAAGTGTCCAGATGGGAAGTTAAAAGACTCCTCTGAATGACAGTGTAAAGACATATTTCTCTTTAAAACAGTCCCTAGTCCCTCTTCCCGTCCTCAGGTCCGATTCCACGGTCTGTTGCTCTATTTTGTTTTCATTCTGGAAAAACGTGTTGGGCTCAGATGATCTCATCTGTTGTTTTGTTTCTTCAAACTTCCCATCAACCAGGATGACTCCCAAACCCCAAGAAATTATGTTTTGTAATCTCTATGACAACTCCGTGTTTTTATATATTTAATCTATAACCTATCCATGTTTAATGTACGTGTGCTTTGGGTCTTTGCATGCACGGAGCACCTAGCGTGTTCAAAACACCATTCTCCGAGAAGAGCGCGTATGTACTTATTTTGTACGCGTCAGTAGGGGGTTAGTATGTGGGGGCAATGGAGGAAGACTCTGTGTCTCCTTTAGGAAAAGTGACACAATTTGTATAAATGGGTTGGGGTGAGAGAATAAAAACTAAAGCAGAAATGTTTCCTGTGGGCCGGGGAAGACGAGCACAGAAACGAGACAAGCCTGTCTCATCGAAGATTGGCCTGGGGTGGCATGGAAGAGAGAGGGCCCCCCACCGCGTGACAGCAGAACTGAAATCGTGGCTTCTCGGGGTTGCAGGAGTTTAAAAGTCACGTAGTGTGACCATCCAGCTAATGATATATTCGTTGTAACCTCCCTCCCAAGTGTTCGTCCAACAGCCCAATGCCTTCGGTGGTGAGGCAGCCCCCACCTCTCGGGCAAGTCCACACCGTGTTTAGGGACCTCTGTGAAAAGGTGGTTTCTTGTATTGGTCTGAATTATCTCCCTGTGGCTCCGACTTAACGTTCTTGTTCTACTGCCTTGGGGGCTGTCCCCAGTCTCGTTTATCTTCCTCAAGGCATCCCTTGCAACAAGGGTTTCAGTAACAAGGCCTCCGCCCAAGTGTCCGCTCCTTCAGGCTACATCCCTAGGTGTCTCCCACACACACCTCCCGCACCCAGTCTAGCTTGGTTAGTCCCACCCCTGTCTTCTGGGTGAGATCTGGTCTGCCTTGTGTCCACACAAACACACTAAAGGAAGTAAGGGGAGACAGGCCTGTCCCTGGAGACGAGACAAGTGCTGGAGCTGGAAAGAGTAAAACAAGAAGAGTGTCCATGAAATAGAACCCGTGCAACTCACCGCACCAAGGATGATGTCTGCACTGCATCACCCTCGCTGGCTGCAGTGACCTCCTGTGGCATCCAAGACAGAGGGCCCCAATGCCCTGTGCAAATTTTGTTTAACTTACAGGAGATGGGCTCAAGGCCACGTCTGCGCACTGGAAGATGACCGAACTAGAACCACCCTAAGCCCCCTGTTTCCTCTCCCCGCCTCTCTCGCCTTGAGAAGTAGAATGTGAAGGCGTGTTCTCTGAAAGCCATGAGGTGTGAAAGGTGATTGACTTCGTAAAAGAAGATAGTCTTCTCATACTGAGGGGATACAATAAAAAGCGAGAAGGCCAAGGTTTGAACTTGGGCTCTGCTGTCTATGATGTGGGTGACCTTGAGTTAGTTATGTTATTTCTGTGCCTTCATTGTCTAATTTATAAATAAAGAAAACCCATTTTATAGTGTTCTTATGAGGATGGAAAAGAATTAATACATGTTAATTATTTAAAGCAGTGTCCCGCACAGAGTAAATCCTCAATAAACATTATCACTTGCCAGTCACAATGTAAATGTTACAGAATTTCTAATGTTATCAAAACCAGGAAGTTTATTTTACAACTTCAGGTTCATGAGATCGTTATAACATGAAAGGGAAGACGGAGAGCGCTGGCACTGAGGAGGGTGGCACACAGACGAACCGTAGGGGGCTGATGTCTGAAAGCATTTGTTTTTCAGTTCTGTAAGGAGTATGTCGTTCAGAATTATATGCATTTCAAAAGTTTGCTCAAAAACTACAAGTTTCAAACTTGTTTGTTGCACTATAGAGGCAGCGATGTGCCATGCCCTTATTGTTACTGTATTTTCTTGTGAATGATTACTTCAGGAAGCATCCATTAAAGGCTCGCTACTTAAAACACTGTGGGGGATCCAAAGGTAATCCATTCAAAGGTGTCTCGGTGGTGTTGCATTAGGGTGTCGACATACCACAAATAGGATTAACACCAGGGGACGTGTGAGAAAGGATATAAGAAAGCTGGAGGGACATAGAACATGGGATTTGGGAGCTTGGGAATAAATGGCATTTGAGATAGACTGTAAAAGATTGGTAAAGATTTTTCCCATATACCATGTGCTAGTTACCGTCTTAGACACGGTGCTGTCCCAGGTGCTGATGTGATGGGCACTGGGAGTTTATGAAGATTTTTCTCTGGCGGTGGAGTGTACAGTTAATCAAAAGAAAGTATGTAGATGTCTCAGAGGCTTCGTATACTATCCTCACTTTTTTTGAATTCTTATTTCTTCTTGTTCTGGTTGAATGCGTATTTCTTCCTTATGTTCCAAATTGTTGATTTGAATCCTGGCTTCCTCCCCTTCACTGATGGTTCCCTGTAGGTTTTTCTTTAGTTCACTTAGTGTAACCTTCATTTCTTCCTTTATGTCGTTGCCATACTCAGTGAGTCCTTTGAGCATCCTGATCACCAGTGTTTTGAACGCTGCATCTGATAGGTTGGTTATCTCTGTTCTCTTCAGTTCTTTTTCTGGGGTTTCGTTCAGATGATTTGGAGCATTATCAGCTGGGAGGGAGAAGAAGGAGAGTGGGGGGAAGGTGCAGAGATTAAGAAGCATAATTGGTAGGTACAAAATAGACAGGGGGATGTTAAGAATAAATAGCATAGGAAATGGATAAGCCAAAGAAATTGTATGCATGGTCCATAGACATGAACTAGGGGAAGTGGAATACCAGGCAGCGTACCGGGGTGGAGGGGGGCAAATAGAGGAAAATTGGGACAACTTGATAGCATGATTAATAAAATATATTTTTTAAAAAAAGAAAGTATGTGAATAGAGTCTGGTAGACTTTTCTAAGAGGCAACGAGGGAACAAATCATATAAACAAAAGCAAAGGATGAAAGAAGGAGTGGGGGGGTGGGGTCCAGGCAGAGAAACCCGCAGGTGAAGAAGGGGGAGAATCGAAGATGACCGTCGACATTATGGGCCGTGTTGTGATGCCTTTCGGTATAACAGAAACGATGAAGAAAGAACATGTGCGAGAAATAAACCCATGAGTTTACGTGTGACTGTTTGATACGAACACATCTATGGCAAACACAACCAACCAGCAACGGATAACGCAAATGACTAAGAATGATGCAGATTTTGCAGTCATCTTTCTATAACTGGGAGCTAAAGCCATGGATAACAATGGATTAGTGCAGGTGGAGAAAAAATCCAGAATAACTTTATATGTTGATTAATGCTTACATTTTGGGAGAAAGGAGGACTAAGGTGAACAGAGAAGTGATCAGCGTGAGGAAAAGGACCTAGAGAGAACAGAACCGGACAAGTCAAGAGAAGAGAGAACTCTAGAAGGAGAGTGTTGTCTGCAGTGCCGTGTGCCATAGGAAAAGCAGGAGAAGAGCGAACTACAAGGAGCCTGCGGTCACTGGCAGCCCCCTGGGGAGCTTTCTAAGGGGCACGTCCGGAGCAGAAGCTTTGCAGGACAAGACGAAATGGCCAGTTTGAAGTGTGTGGTTCCTCACGCTTTGCCAAAATATTCCTTCTACTCAATTTCCATTAAAATTGCATTAGGGTTTGTTCCCTTGTGAAATCCTTTCTTATTTGAAGGCACATTATTTTAGTGTTCCTCAGGGAGAATGTTTATTTCTTAATCACTTAGTATATTTTGTCAGAACTCTCTGAGTCTTCATCTGCCAAGGAGAGAATAAAATCACTTGCATGGAAAAATAATTTTTGCTTGCTGTTTGATTTAGTATCAAATACACCCTTTCAGGGGTGTTTAGATCAGTGAGCATAAACTTACTTGTTTTGATTGGAATGCAAAGCAAAACCCAGCAATTATAGATCCAATTTCTTTCTTGCCTCCTCATTTTTAGTAAATATGATTTTTTTCCTAAAATTTCTCAAGATTAAACATTTGGATGCAATTTATGTATTTTAAGCCATAGAAGTAAACAATGGAGAAGCCCATTGTTTAGAACAACAGTTCTGATGTAGGAAAGGGCGAGAGTTTCATTGGGAGCTTCCTGTTTCTCCTTAGTGTTTCTCTAGTAATAAAACTGCAATTGGGAGGGTATGTATTATTCCGACAAATTCTAGTGGACTGGTGGGAAAATTTCACTCTAAAGTCTAAATGCAGTTCACATGAGCTCATTGTTGGGATCCAAAGAAGCCAGCAACACTAGTGTACTTCGTAAGAGTACCAAAAATCAGAAGTCATATTCTGCCTTTTTGCAGCATGAAATCATGAAAATGTGTTTCTTCCTTAAATCTCAGTCAGAGCAATCAAAAACATACTTGTAAAGATTTATCTGACCATTGCACTAGAAACCTTGAGAATTGTAATTTGCTCTCTTTGCTTTAAATATTTTTCAATGTGCTATATAGTTAGAATTGGTGCATTTCATCCAGAACATTCCATGACTCCCCATCTGGTTTTCAGGCCATGGCAAAGACAGATCCGCTTGGAGGGAGGGGTGCTCCCAGCGACAGCTGCTTCTCTCTGGATCGCAGCATCTTCCGGCAGGGTCCTCCGTGGCTTTGGAGTTGCTTCAGGGGGTAGGAGGGTAAGGAGCTGATGAACTGGACCCTCTTAGACTCCCCATTACACTTGTGAAATCACCCTTTTAATCTAGGAAATTTGTGCATTTCCATCCTCTGCCAATTGAGTACACTTTAAACCTTTTTTCAAAAGAGAAATTTCCTTGGGAGATCCATTTCTGAAGGGACAATGCGCCATTTCCTTTGCCTGCTGACAATTGACCTCCACACCAGGAGCTTAGACGGGCCCACCTCCCATCAAGCAAGTGATTAGTGGCGTGTGGAGCTTCTTTTCTGAATCCAAAGTGAAATGTACAGGCTGCTTGCCACTGGGTTGGAAACACACATTGTTTTGCATGCAGGTACATAAGTCTTTTCACCGCGAATAGGACCCAGAGTGATTAAACAAGCACTCTTAATATGTTAATTTATAATTTTAATTACAACAATCTTGTATATATAGTCATTAGTGAATACCAATATAAATATTTTTCTATCTTTTTTATTCATAATGCATAAACCAATCATCCAGTTACTTCTCCGAGGTTGCCTCTTTTTTTGTTTCATAATACAATCTTTGTTCTTAGTTATGAATGCATTTTGTTCATTCCTGCCTTGAATAATCCCTCATTAAGCTAGTCACTTTCGGCTCCATGCTAAAAAGGAAAAAATTATCATGCAAATGCGGCATGCCATATTAAAAAGCACATTACCAAACACTTTTGTTGCTGTCCTTCAATTAGTTTCCCTTCTTTGAATTTAATTCCATTTGTTGTTAAACTAGTGACTTGATGTATGGACTCATGAATCTGAGGCTGCTGCCAGGAAACTGGGGGAGAAAAGTCAGCGCCTCCGCGAAGAGCTACAGAGGCAAGCTGAAATGAATTCGCTTCACCTTTGACAAGAACACTCCAACAGCACAGGAGCCCTCTGATGATTCCACTGGGCTAATTATCCAATTATTTATTTCAAGAATAAAGGCACTGCTTTACAATTAGGAAAATGTAAAGCAATCTGAGAAATTTGGTAGCGACAGATGACTTCAGGCACTTCTAGGGTGAACGGTATCCTTGCAAACCCGCCAACCACTGAGGGTTGCGGGCAACCGCCAGTCTCGGCGACGCCGTGAATGCACGGAGGGGTTCTTGCTTGTTTGTGTTGCTCTTTCAGCCACAGAAATAATTTTACACTTTTCGTTACACTTTTCACCAACGTGTCACATTTCCACAGCTCTTCAGCAATGTTTAAATTGTATTTCTCTTGATTAAGAGCTTTTGGTTCAAAGCAATACTTTTTAATTGCCTAATGATATAAGTCGGTTCTTAGGAAAGAACCGCACATTTAGGAGTTCATTTGCAATATAACTGAAAAATTCATTGCATGGCAGTAAAACAATTTACTGTTAATTACAAGGAGAAGAATTTGCTGTAGCATGCTCCCACATTGCCATGAATCATGCAGCACTCCTAGAGATTTATAACAGATGTGTAAGTGGGATGAATTAGCAGGGTTTAATAACAGAGACACAAATCATGCAGACTTCAAGGAGCTTTAATTGATATACTAGAATGTGACGGGCATGAATCACTCAGCCATTCAACAGCACTGTAACATATGGTCAGCTCAATATGCTGCCTCTTAAATCGGTTGGTGAGTCGTTGGTTGTCCCATATGGTGGAAGCAATATATTTTTCATGATTAAAAAAATGCATCCATGTTTTAAAGAAATAGGATTGCAAAGCATGTTTGTTATTGAACAGTCACCTGAATGCCAAACTCTTTTTTTTAATGATTCCTTTAAAAAAAAAACATGGCAGCTTCCCAAAATAAATAGCAATTCGTAACACCCGGAGGTACTCCAAGAACCGAATGGGTGCTTGTTGGCGCATCTTTTGATCCATGGCAAAGCCTATGGAAGAGCAGCTGATGAGGGCTCTGGTCGTCGGGAAATCCTTCAGACTTGGGCAGAGCCAACACGACGAGAGGAATGATGTCACTTTCACAGAAGTTCAGGAATACCCAGCTTTGCAAATAGAATAGCATGCGTTGAACGGGAGGCCCTCACTTAGGAAGATGTGAAAGTGGCTGTGAGAATACAGTGACCCACTTCCTCCCCCAACGGAATGTCACAATGGGATGTAGCATTTTACATCAACTTCCTGATGAAGTAATCAGTCCGCCAGGAGCGCTGGGAAAGAAATCCTAGCAGACCGTCACAAAGACAGGCTCACCGATTCCGTGTCATTCTGGAAGAAATATTTCACTGTGGGAAAACAGAGACCCTGGCCCAGCCCAGGCACTGGTAGCCTGTAAAGATTTCTTTATAGAACTGGGACCCAGCCGCTTCCAGCAAAGCTTTCGTAGCATCCGTAAATCTGACAGACTCGAAAAAGGAATACTGCAGCCCTAGAACTGTGGCTGCCAGAATTTAATGTCAACAATTAAAATTTATTTTGATCCTTACCTACTGTTTATTACTGTTTGTATACACAACAGACCTTACTAATACAGAGATGCACTATTAGATGGAATTACCATCTGTTCAGAGTGAAACGCTGGCATCTGTCTTCGATGCTAAAACTAAAATGATATTATTTCTAACAAAACAAAATTAACTGCTTTTCCTCACCAACTTTCATCTTGAATGTGCGGATGCACCTTATAAAATATGTAATGACCTCTGTCGCGAGGTCTGTATGCAGATACGTGACTTTAGCAGTGGCTGTGCTTGGCCTTTTTGGCACGCAGAAATGACATTCAGGATTTGCACTTTTTAAATCACTGTTTTAGCTTTATAAAGTAGTAATTATAGTAAGGCATTAAAACAACACAATTATAATATGTAAAAATGGAATCAGAGAGACCGTAGGATGCAAAATAGTTTGATGGATGTGCCCTAAATATGTGCAGGGAATGAAATTAAATAGACAAAAAAAATCATCTGAACAAACTTGCCGTAGATGCCACAGTGATGCCTTTAGGAAAATATAAACCGTATCTTCTCTGTGAGACTATTTTTCATTTTATCTTACACTGACACATATAAAAGATTTCTATCCAGCACCCAGTCTTTTCTTAAGCCCCAGTATCCTATAGAAAAGGTCTCTAGAAGCCAGAGAAATGGTAGCACCAAGGACAGTGGTAGTTTCCATATGGATGTTGAATCAGGGACGCTCCTTCCTGAGCAGCCAGCCTTCGGTTCTCTGTGTCACCAAATAATAAATTGTGTCACACCGGCGCTTAATGCATGTACACAGTGCATTAACTGTAACTGTAGTACATTTATTTGTGCTGGAGGAGACTTGAAAATGATGAAAAAATCAATACGTTGCTGTCAGAGAAGCAAGTGTTACGATGCATTTAAGTAGTTAATTGCAGAGGCCCCATAAAAGCTTCAGGTTTGGGTAGCAAGAATGTCATAATTACAGTCCACGCTGATGCCTTTTATCAACGGTGGACTTCGGGGAACGTGCCCACTGCCTCCACGGCCACTCCCGGGAGGAGCTCAGCAACCCGGGCTCCTCCTCTCTCTTCCTCTCTCTTCATATGCACTGTCTGAGCTCTGTGCAGACGACTGGAGATCAGCAGGATGAGGGTCCTTCAGGCAGGGCGTACGCACCAAGATGGAGATGCCCCAGAAAGTCTGTGAAAGCAGGGCTTTCTGGCTTGTTGCTATGTCACAGAACACGGGAAAAAGCATCCTATGTGTACGCCCTGCTAGGGCCAAGAGGCATGCTGGCCCAGCGCTGGAGGGGGTAAAGGAATGGAGGGGTCCGATGCCCAGCACCTGCCCCGGTTTACTGGTGGAGAAGCAGTGCCCAGCAGTGTTCAAGCACAGAACTCTGAAACTGGAAGGGATGCTGGAGTACTCAGGCCCACTGTGCTCCCCAGCACGTAAGGTATCGAAGGTCTGAGAGGCCCGATGATGGATTTGCCCCGGTCCCGTAGTGAGTGGTGCAAGGCGCCAGCCGAGAGCCTCAGTTTTCTCCTTTTCCAGATCCGTTTTGCTACACCTGTTCCTTTTGAAGGGGACTCATGCAGAAAGAAGGAAGTGGCAACATGGATTTTGTTCTTTTTCCCCCTCATCAGAGAATAGATAGTCGACGAGGCAAGACTGAGTGATCCCTGAGAGGCTGGGGGGAGAAACTTTCCATCTCCTGCTCACTTAGGGGAGAGCCGTTGAAGTGGGTCAGTTGCCAGCTGTCTCTCAGAGGAAGAGTCAAAACTGTTTTCTGCTGACACAGCGCCTGAGGACATCTGATGTCCGTGTGCTCCCCACACACCCCTGGGATGCAGGGAGGCTGTTTCCCGGATCCCTGTCCTCATAAGGGGAAGTCGATGCTGTTTGAACGCGTGGTCATGCAGTCCTCACAGACAACAAACCCTTCCTTGGAGATAAATAAATAGGTTTGGTTTTAAAGACCTGTCATCCGCCAGAGTTGCTGCTCGTTTAGCCTTCGGTTCTTACCCAGTGGTGTTCCGACTCCACACTACATAAATTTTGCAAGTGTAAATTTATGCATAATGATATGCTATTAATCAGATTATAAAGTAATAAATGCGGCATAGAGGAGAATATATATTATCAAGTATTTTATAAAAGACTGTGTATGGATAGAAGAGACAGACTAGAAACTGGATTACCACGCTGTTGCAAACAGTACAGGAACACTGTAGTTTTATTCCAGGTAAAAACAGACATTGCATAGCGTTGTCCTTTGAAATGATGAGTATTGAAGTTCCATTTTATACTTCACACACTTCAGAAGATTTTCTAAGTAAATAGAGATCTTGAATGTGGATGAACTGTATTCTGGTATTATATGTAATTTGAAAGATGTGTTATTATTGGGTAGTAATAATTGTTCTTTGTATTGATACAGAATTTTGTTTTTGTAAAAGCTAAAGCAATTATATATATGGTTTCAAAAGGCAGTTTTTATCAAAATATTCCACTGAAAATTTATCCTCATGTCATAGATGGGAAAAACTGAGGCAGATACGTTTGAAGTGATTTTTTAAAACTCATGCAGAATTAGAAATGAGGAAGTGAAATTAAATCTTTAACATTCTGCAGAGCCCTTTCCATGATTCTGTTTTCTCTTAATTTGCCGATTTGAGATTAACTAATTTATACCTGTAATCTACTCAGTCTGCCAAATAATCTTTTATTTCCTTCTCTCTTAGTGATTTTGTCTTCTCGAGCATGTGTTTCATGATTCAGGAGTATCTGTTTTTCTTCTCAGCACCCTACGTAGGTGTGCGTGGCCAGTCTCGTTTAATTGACTGAAAGTCCCCACTCTGGTCCGAGGGGAACTTGGAGGATAAGGACGCAGTGGGGCGCTCGCCTTTCAGACAGGCTGGGTCGTCTCTTCCAAGTGACACTACAGCATGCCGGCTGGGAGTTCGTGGGGTTTTGTTTTATGCTTTCTTTTAGCAGAGAATTAAAAGAATAATCTAGTGTCACTCATTCTCTGTAGCCCACTTCCTAAGAATAGACCAATTGCTAGGTGGAAGTATTCTCCTGTGAGTCTAAGTTCTCCACTACTTGTTCGAGTTCAGACAGTCAACATGCATTTTAGTGTGGAAACTGGAAGACAGCCCTTCCGGGATCCCTGTAATGTGAATGGTTGAGCCCTTGCTGTTCTCTTAGAGGTTCCTCAAACTATCTTCATTTTTTATTTATTTTTTTCCTGCTGCCCTGATTGGTCACTTCCCACTAGTCTCTCCCCCACATCACTGATCTGATCTTCTGTGTTAGCTGATCTGCTCTTGAATCCTTCCAATGTGTTTCTTTCTTCCTATTAAAAAAAAAATTTTAGTTATGGTATTCTTCATGTCTGCTTGTTTTTTTCTTACACTTTTTCTGCAGTGAAGTTCTCCCTAAATTCCTCTCTAGTTTGATGAGCATCCTTAGGACCATTTCTTTGAATTCTTTATTAGGCAAGTGACTTGTTTTCATTTCCTTAGGGTTTCTTCCTGGGGATTTTTCTTGTTCTTTCATTTGAGAGATATTTTTCTGTGTTGTCATTTTGTCTGACTTTCTATGTTTGCTTATAGCAATGAGACAAAATAGCTGTGTCTCCCAGTCTTGGAAGCGTGGCCCTCCATAGAAGCTGGCCCCGGGCAGGCGGTGTGAGCCAGGTGGTTCGGGCAGGCTGATAGGAGCCTGGGAGCAGGCGCCTAAGATGTCCTGAGCTGGAGCAGTGCTGGGCAGAGAGGCCCGGTGCACCTGTGGGGATGCCAAATTGATCCCGTTTGGCCCCTTGGTTTGGTGCAGCGGGTTCCCGAGATCTTGCAGGCCCGTGGGAGTACCTGGATAGAGAGCCCGCCCACTCCGTGCAGGTGGACGTAATTGAGCTGCTCTGATCCGGGGAATTCCCGCAGCTCCTAGAGAGTTCTGTGGGCTCTTCGGCCGTCTCTATAAAGTCTCTCTTGTGTTGTAGCAAAAGTGGCCCCTTGTAGAAGGGAGCCGTGTGTGGAAGGACCACACACCAGGCAGTCTCATCTACCCAAAGCTGCTGGGAGCCAGGTCAACACTCACAGAGCCTGGGGCACCCGAGGTCGGGGAGGGCAGCCCGCGTGTGAGTGCCGCCGCCCTGCTGCTCTGGCCCGCTGCTGCCTTGGCTCAGAGGCAGGAGGCTCCAGGTAAGGTAGCTGTGGAGAAGGGGCTGCACGGTCTTGCAGGCAGGTCGGACCTGCCCCAATAGGGCACCTGCACCCTGAGCAAGGCAGAGGGGCCCTAGACAAGGACACTTCCGCTCCTGTGCTGGGCGAGCTCCCGCAGTTCTTGGAGGGCTCCCTGGCGGCCCAGCTCTCTCTCCTTCCCCCTCTTCTCTCATTTGTTGTCGGAACCTGGCCTCTCCCTGCCCACCTGTCTCAGGAGCAGTTGCGGTCTCTGTACGTGTATGTTTCATTTTGCGTTTTGCTCACGGGAGGGGGTGAGCTGGGCATCCTCCAAGCCACTGCCATCTTCTGTTAGTCGTTGAACTCCTTTCTTGTGTTGGTCGTTCCTAGAACCGTATACATACTTGAGAGCCTCGCGGATTCGATTTTGAGTGTGAAATGCACAAGGGCCTGTGGCCATGTATGTGCGGATACGTGTCTAGAGACAGCACCTGAATTCTAGAATGTAACTGGTGTTTTCTAACCCTTAGCACCAGCCGGGCTGCGGCCTCCTCTGCTGGAAGGGCTCAGCAGCACCACCATCCACGCCCGATGGCTCCCACCTGAAGAGCTGAACGGCCCCTCCCCGGTCTACCAGCTGGAGAGGAGAGAGGCCTCGCTCCCGGCCCCGGGGGCCAGGATGGTGAGGGGCATGCGCTTCCCGGGACACGGGTATTGCCGGTTTCCCAGCTCCACGCACCCCATCAATACGGACTTTACCGGTAAGCGGGTTTGGCCTCCCTTTACTGAAGAGGCTCAAAGACCTAAAATGTTTTGTATTATTTTGATACCCCTTTTGCAATGATTTTTTACTGTGCCTGTTTGTAGAAATACTAATTCAGCCCTTTGACGAATTTAGCTTGAATGTTTGGCAAACATGTCTCTCTATCTTTTTTGTATTTTGGGGGGTGGTAGAAGCAGAGGAAAGAAAAGAAAAAAAAACATAGACGTGGGAAGGCTGTCTTATTGGGTCGAAGTACGTGCTAAAAATGGTTCTTACACACACATTACAGCTGTTTTATCAGAATATCATTCACTGGCTCTGTGGAAAGTTCCCGGGGCAGGTGAGCGTGAGAAATGCCCCGTGCTCTTGGAGGTTCTCAATATGCCTCTGGTTATGGAAGCCTCCAGAAAAATATAAGAAATCTCTTTACCTTTGTTCAGAAAAGTATCCCTAATACTTACGGGATGTCGCTTAAAAATAAAAAGTAGGACAACTGTTAATAGCCCCTGTTCCGTGGAAACTATTACAGAAAAAAGATATTTCAGAAGAAACACACCTTGCACGAGCCAGCACTAAGTCACTTTCACGTGAGACATCTACTTCAGGCATAGGACTTAAAGCAACAGAAAACTCAGTGATTGATATAAATAGTATTTCAGTACAATAATTTTTAAATGAAAATCAGTGCAAAATAATCTCCAATAAAATATCAAATTTAAACAGAAACAGCACCCAACAGTGCCTCATTTTCTCTTCCCACTCCTGGTCTTACTGTTACCACAGGATTCTGGAAGTTCGGTTACCTCCATGACTTAGGATACTACTACTTCACTATAGACAGAGAAAACTGTAACTATTGATGACTCCTATTTCACTTTGCCAGTTTCCCAAGTATGGGATCTGTATTATTCTGAAAACTCGTAATGCTGTTGATTTAATCAGTGAGAAAGTCATTTCGGAGCACAGGGCTCACCTTTAACATGGTATGTGGGTTGAGGGCAACGAAGTGGAATTTGCATTATGAAACGAAGCTCGAAAGTCATTGTTTTCTTTTCACCTAAAGCAGCAAACAGTTTGCTGCTGAGGTGCATTTGTAATGAATCATGATGGCCCTCCAGCTGAGAGACGTTGTGATTAATGAATGCCTAAGTACTGGCCCTGGTGCACCGGCACCTTCCCTGAGAGCTAGAAAACCCACCACTGAGCTCCTCTCCGATGCTAACCTTCTGCTTCATATTTCTAAAAGTCAAAGAAGCGAAGGAAAAGAAAAAACCAACAGTTATCTGGGAAAGAACATAAGGATTAAAAGGCAGACTTTTTTTTGAAATGGAACCAGAAACCACCCCCCCTCCGGCCCCACGCATGGCTCGTGATGTGTTTCTTCGAGGGGACAGCATCCATTTCCCGCACCTGGGGATTGCCCAGCGAGCGTGTCAGCTTGCATTTGCTGGCTAGCCAGCAGACAGATTTTTGATGGGATCACCTCCTGTTGCAGCAGCGAAAGATAGAGTGGCATGTCCACCGTTAATACATTTAGTCGTCTGCCGGTCTCCCGAGCCGGCCGTACGCTCTGAGGGGCAAGGGCTTGGGGCAGATGCAGCGTCTGGGAAGGTGTCCAAGTTCTGCTTTAAAAAAGTTAGGCCGTTCGCACCGGCCTCACTAAACAGGGTCCTTCTGT
Source organism: Phyllostomus hastatus (assembly GCF_019186645.2). Taxonomy (NCBI): domain Eukaryota; kingdom Metazoa; phylum Chordata; class Mammalia; order Chiroptera; family Phyllostomidae; genus Phyllostomus; species Phyllostomus hastatus. Next base: position 17,566,400 of record NW_025333607.1, read on the forward strand.
CTATAACAAAGCCTCCAGCTGCACAGAAAATGTGTTTTCAGCGCACGTCACTTGAAGGACGAGGCGGGGAGATCACAGTTTTGGCTTGAACTGCTCCCTGGAGTTTGGGGATTCCTGGGGAAGAAGAGATTCTTCTGCATTGGGGCACTTTCTCGGGCAACACTGGCTCCTTATATTAGCAGCTTTGTCTTACTTTTAAGGCTCTCTTTTACTTTAAACGTAAATGGTCTACATCAAGTTATTAAATATGTTTCTTTAAAAATTATTTTTCAGTTATGATTGACATTCAATATTATATTAGTTCCTGGTGTATAGCATAGTGGTTAGAAATTCATGTAACTTACAAAGTAATCCCACTGATAAATCTAGTACCCACCTGACATTATACATATTACAATAGTACTGTAATTACAATTAACTATATTCCATCGGTTGTACTTTATGTCCCAGTGACTGTTTGTAACTGCCAATTTGGACTTCTTAATCTCTTCACCTTTTTCCTCCCAGCCTCCAACCCCCTCCCATCTGGCAGGCGTCAGTTTGTTCTCTGTACCTATGAGTTTGTTTCTGTTTGTTTGCTCATTTATTTTGTTTTTAAGATGCCACACATAAGTGAAATCACATGGTGTTTGTCTTTCTTTGACTGACTTATTTCACCTGTTATAATGCCCTCTGGGTCCATCCCTGTTGTCACAAATAGTAGAATTTCACTTTTTTCATGGCCAAGTAATGTTCTATTGCATACATGTAACACTTCTTTACTTAATTCCCTATTGATGGACACTTCAGTTGCTCCCGTATCTTGGCTCTTGTAAATGATGCTGCAATAGACATAGCATATATCTTTCCAAATCAGTGTTTTGCATGTCTTCAGATAAATACCCAGAACTGGGATTGCTGGTCACATGGGAGTTCCATCTGGAATTTCTTGAGAAACCTCCGCACTGTCTTCCATGGTGGCTGCACCGATGTACAATCCCACCAACAGTGCACGAGGTTCTCTTTCCTCCACATCCTCACCGATACTTGCTTGTCGGTGGATTGATGATAGCCATGCTAGGTGTGAGGTGATGCCTCATTGTTTTGATTTGCATTTGTCTGCTGATTAGTGACATTGAATATCTTATCATTTGTCTATTGGCAAGACCATCTGTATGTCCTCCTTGGAGAAGTGTCCATTAGGGCCCTCAACTTATTGTTTGATTTCATGGTTAAGTTGGTGTGTTTGGTTGAATAATTTGATTAAGGTATGCCATGGTTTAATGAAGTTTGCCCAGTTAATGAACTAGACAGTTTTACCAAAACAACTCTATGGCTTTTCTTAACCAGCCATCTTCCTTAGTAGAGGGTGAGCTTATAATTGGCAGCTTCCATTTGTCTCGCTTATATATCCCCTCATTCAATCCCTTTGTTGCTCTGTAAGGGAGGTATTTTTACCTGTGTGGTGTGTAGGAAATGAGGCTCTGATAAGTGGATTTTCTACCATACCACAGCTACTGAATTTCAGGATCGAAGTGTAAATCAGAGGCTCTTGCTTCAAAAGCTGGTGCTTTGCCATGGAAATGGGCCAGAGCACATGCGGACAGTTCTTGGGAGGCTGTGGAATAAGAAGTGTTTAAAAGTAGTAAATGGGATGGGAGGTAAAATAGTGATCACCCAGATATTCCTTACCCAGGACTGCTAACCTTTTTGGATTTGTTTTCCAGTTGTGAGATTTTCGTGTAACAAACAGTAAATGGTGTTGCTGTTATTTATTTGGAAGCTGAAAAGCAAATTGGAGATCAGCTACCCCCACCACCCCCCCCAAGCAGTTAATTCCAAAATGTTACTTGAAGCTAGGTGTATAACATCTAATGAAACTATTTTAAATGGGCTGAAGTACTGTGTGTCAAATGGTCCTTTCAGTTCACAGTCCTGTATATTGAATGCAGTTTTTATATTCTGAGGCAAAATTAATGAGCAAATCCTGGAAATCTCTAAAATGATGAGTTATATTTAGAAAGTGAATAATTGCAAATAGAACTTAGATGGTTTTTATTTTGAATTATTTATTTCAAAATCTCAGATTCTTAAGTAAAAGGATTTCTGAAATTTGAATGGAGATCTTCAGATAACATTCAAAAACAAATGTATGATGATGTGTATTATTTTATATATATGTTATATATGAGAAATATCAGATTTAACCCATCAATGGTAAGATTTATAAGTACATGCATCACTTAATACATAGTCATGAACAAAATATTGAATGTTTCAGTACAGTTCTCATTTTTGCAGTTCAAGAAAGGATCTCTCTGTATAACTCACCCCCCTTCCTTATTTGCTTTAAATATCTTACCTCATATAATGAAAACAACTCAAACATACGAATATGTCCCAACATGTTGCTCAATATTGTAAATTGTTAAGCTTAGTATTATAAATAAACTGTGTCAAAATCTATTTTTTGGCAGGAGTATAGCCAGATGAACCTTTTTTCTTTCCTATGTGATCCTTTTTCCTTTCTGATTCAGTGTTGTTTTAAAAGTCGAATTTCCAGGAAGAGTATATTATCAGTCATTTACATCGCAGTACAATTTAAAGACCATATATTAACTCCCTTTCTTCTGTATGATTGAGAGTCAGGGCTTTGGGATCAAACTGATAATTTTCAGATCCAGGCTCCATTATTTATTAGCTAAATGTAATTAGACAAACCACATAATCATTTTAGTGACTGTTTCCTTTTCTTTAAAATTAGGATAATAATGCTGTGTACCGTATTTATATCTAGCAGGTAGGAAAGGATTAAAGGAGGTAGCCCACCTTACAACCTTGGCACACTGTCTGCCACACACATTATTTAACAGTCATTAAACATTAGCTGTTAACTATTACTTACTGAACAAATATTTATTAAGTGCCAATGATGAGACAGGAGTTGTTCTAAGGGTCGTCTGCAATTTATAAAGTCAACATTTTGTTAATTCATTTGCTATCACATATGCAAGATATGGTTGCCTAAATGTTACATTTGGGGTATAAATAATATGCAACATTCTATATTAATATGTGACATTTAATTGTGTTACTTAGTGTTGAGAGAATCTACCTAACGTTGAGATGTTGGGCACCCTACATTCCCGTGGGTGTGGTTATGCGCCTCTGTTAAACCGAGAGCTGTGCTCAATGACCAGTGCCTTCCACTTCTACGATCCCAAATCTGTGACTACAGAATATTTAAGTAGCCTCAAAAATTCAAAACCAGCTTAGTACCAAGACATCCGTGAGTTTAAAAGCACATAGGTTTTAAAGCAGATTGTTCAGTGACGATGCTTTGTTATCGCACTATCTTCACAACTGAAGACCAGTATAAATGTACTCTTCATCTCCGCTAATCTGAAGAACTTAGCACTAATGGGAGCATTCCTCGGCGTCAAATGGAAATTCCTTTCTTGGGGTGTATCAGACGCTGCAAAGCAGCAGCAAATTCAACGTCGCGTCGTGACCTTGCAACTGGGATGTCACGAAAGGACCCAGGCTGAAACAGAGTCCCGGTGACAGGACTTAACAGTACTTTCTTTGTCCAAAACAGAACTCAAACCCGAGCTTTCCCTCCCTGCTTCAAATACAAGGGGACGTAGGTGACAGAGTCCTCAGAGGGGAAAAAGTGCCCACTTTGTTCAGAAATCCAGAGCGAAGCCACTGGATTTACACAGAGACTCCAGTCCTTTCCGTGTCGGGCTTGCAGCCCAAACAAAATGCGGTAAGAACAGAGTGAAAATGTGTCTCCCATCAGCATTCCAAGGGTGGCCGTCTCTCTGTCACTTTATCTTCTCCTCGTAGTGAAAACAGACCCGTGATCATCCGGGGGAAGGTCTGACTTTTGTCGCATGCAGATGCCAATCACAGCCGCCTTTGCTGGTGACCCTGCCCAGAATCAGCACCTGCCTTCGGGGAGGTCTTTGTAGCAAACCCCTGGGGACCGGAGCGTGCAGGAGCACCTGGATGTAATTCTCTTTTATTTGTCTTCACGAGACATGCGATTACCGATGCTGAGTATCTTGCAGATGAGAACTCTGGACACTTTCCTCATAACAATGCTGCTCAAGGACACTAAGTGATTGTCACACAGTTTGGTCTCACAGTGTCTCATCTGCCTTCCCCAAAATGGCTGCACTAGAATCCTTTAGGACTCAGGAATGCAGTTAATTACCGATCTGTGAAAAGAGAAATGCAACCAAAATCAATATGCTTTAAAAGCACATATTTTATAATTTTTTGTGGTGTGATATTTCTCCGTTACTGTTATTATTTTTTATTATTTTTAGTAAATTGGGACATGTAAGCCCTTCGTTAAAGGAAAGCTGATTATAAGCAGTTACAATAAAGGTGCAAACGGAGCAAAGTCCTCCAGGTAGACTAATTAGTAAAAGCATATTAATTCTGACCTTCACCACCCTTGGTGTCCCAGTATTTGTTTTCCTGTGACTGGAAGCAAATAATTTTGCCAGAAAGTGCTTTTAAAAAAAAACTAAATAAAATGCCAAGTTTTTTCAAGGCACATTTGCACCACAGATTTTATTTAACCTTTGATGTCCGATTTCGGACGTGGTTACTGAAAAAACAAACCCATGAATCTGCTCTGTGACTGACTGACTTCAGGAACAAGCTGTAAGGGTGTGGAAAAATGAAGGCAAGAGTAAGAACATGGCACTTGAGAGCAGAGTAGTGGAGGAAGGCTCCTCGCACGTGTGTGATGGTGACAGAAGAGATGTGCACGTCCTGTTGAGCTCGCTCACCTGTGTGGAGGGAGGGGCAGGGTCCAGACGCGTGAGAACAGCAGAAGTCAGGCTCACCGAGGCGTGACTCGGGGGTATTAAGAACCAATGCTTGGACAGTTTAGTGTGTGTTACCTGTAGTGGAGAGGTATCAGCAAGTCCCTCCAATGGCATCATTGGGTGGGAGAGGACCACTCTGCCTCCCTATTCCTCACCTTCGGCATGAAGGCCAGTGCGTGACGGCTTCACGTGTTCTAACCTTGTATTTTGGTCGTGTCGCATGGCAAAGCACATTTCTGTGACATTGTCTTGTGTTTGAAATGTTCATGGTGGGGTTGGCCTGGGAGTCGATTCAGTTTCACTTTTGAATTTTAGCTCCGGTTGCACACAAGAATTATCTCAACCCATGGCTTTTCTCTTTCTTTGGCCAAAAGGTGTATGCCAGTTTACTGTTGCCAAGGAGGTCAAATTACTGAAACTGCAAGTTTGCCTCTGGATGCAGAACCCTCCCCACAAGCCCTTTTAACTTTTCAGAGTCTGTGTGAGCAGGATTTACAGACGTAGTTTTGATCTGTGAGCCCTGAGGTCTCTGTCCCAACTACTCAGCTCTACCCTGAAAGAGGGGTGGCAGCCACAGGCAACGTGTAAGTGAATGAGGGTGCCCCTCTTTCTTTTCTTGTTGTTAATTTTTTTTAAACAGGCAGCAGGCTGGTAGTGTGGCTGTTCCAGTTCTACATTCTAGTCCTATTTCTCAAAATTAATACATTTTCTCATTAACAGTACATTTTCTTTTCTTCTTTCCTAATGCCAAGAAGCTGAAAGATGAGTATAGTGTAGCTCCCATAAAAGAAATAGGAGAGAATACACACACACACACACACACACACACACACGTGTAGTAATGCTGGATAATCTAAAATATCTTCAAACAGCATGCAGTTTCTCCTCTGGGCCTTACATGGCCAGTAAGCCACACGGACAATGACCATGCCAGTATGACAGAATACCACGCTCACTATAGCAAACAGTTTTTGTTCGCTGGGAACACTGTTTCCATCAGCGTAAAGCATCTGCTTTCCCGTCTCTTTTGTTATCAAGCCAAGATGTCCCGTCACCTGATATGCACACCGCACGCGTGTTCTCACACACTCACGCCACACTGTCAAACACACGCTCTCCACCGGAACATCTGCGTTTACCACAGTTGTCCGAGTGCCGCCCCCGCTGCCTTCCTCATGTCCCATCAGCTGCTCCATCTCTGTCCCCTCATCTGGCGTGTCGCTTGGGTCCGTCCACGCACGGGTCCCGCATCTCCTCTCTCATCCAGGCTTGCACCGTGGGTCTCTGGACCAACCCTTCCCCTCTTCTCCATGCTGCTGTGCAAACTAATGCTCTCACTTGTCATCCTCTTGCCTGAAACTGTGCCATCGCTCTCCACCCAGAGGCCCGCCCCACCTGAAGGTTCTTCTGCTTACGGTTTTGGAAGTATGGATAACTTAGAGCAGTAGGGCGACTTTTTGAGTCTCTGTTGGCCTAAGCTGTGTAAGAAAGTATGTGCTAAGCTATATAATAGAAACTAAAGGAATTTCTCATTAATGGTCCTTCGTTGCTGCTGAAGGTACTTCTGTGCCCATTGTTATGAGAGAGCGGCATGTCAGGAGCTGTTTCCCGTCCCACCACACATAGCTCCCTGGGAACTGCCTGTTGCCCATCTCTTCAACGCAGGAGCTCCTTAAGCTTATTAAATTTTGAGGTTAATGAACATCTTGACACTTTTGCCTACACCTAGCATTAGGGCTTATTGCAATAGGTTTCAGAAGAGAGTCACGATAAACATATATAGTACAATAAAAAGCACTTCTAATCTTGAAAGTGCTTTATAAACAACAGTGATCGATGCTATGGACAGGTTAACAGCATCAGACTGATTGGATTCTGTTCCGGGGGCGGTGGAGGTATTGATGGTGGCAGCGGAGTTCTGACGGAGGTGGCCACGGTGAGAGCCCGAGCGGGACTCTGGGGTCAGATTCCCGCACGTTCAAAGGCCGGCCTCTCCGCGTGCTGTGAGCAGCTTCGCACGAGCCGCCTCCCTGCTCCGCGGCTGAGCGTGCTCATCTCTCAGATGGAGCCTCGTCAGAACTCAATGCAGGAGTCTCCGTAAGGGATGAGCCCGCAGTATCCGTGTGGTCGTTACTGCATATGCATTTACGGCTGATGTTTTTTTTAATGCGGGGTTTTAAATTAGGTGCCTTTCCTTCCCTCCTTATGTTTTATGTGGCTCAACCACATAAATCTCAGTGATACACTTTTATAACCTTTCTTTACTACGTATGTGTTCACTTGACACCACCTGCGGAGCTCCGGCCTCCGGTGTGTTAGTGACCTGTCTTCTTCCTCTAGAGTTCAGATGTTCGGCATCCCGTTTCTGCGTTCCTAGTGGTGACCTTTCCACCTGAACGTGCACTTGGGCCTCCAGCTCCATGTCTTCTCTCTTCCTCAGGAGCAGCCTTCTTAAAATAAGACTCTGTGTGTCCCTGTCCTCACCTATCAGTCACTCCTAAATCTGTTGTCACCTGCATCTCCCCTGCTTCTTTACTGTAGGTGCTTTTTCCAAGATGATCAATGATTTTTTTTTTCAAAACAAAGGACTTTTCTTAATTCCCACCGAGGTGCCCCTCAACCATGTGGTACCATTATATCCTTTAGAATCTAGAAAGAGAGCATTATTTTATCACCAGGGTTCCCCTTCTGTTCTCTGTAAACTGTTTTTTTTAAGACTTGTGACTCTGCTTTCTACACCTACCTTTATTTGAATGGAGGAACACAATCATTTGGTCACGCCATGTACGGCTCTTTCTCATTGCCTCCCCCACTACCCTCGGTCAGTCAGTTGCTATGATTGCTATTTTAGAAAGAATATTGAGCAAAACAGGTACAGTCCCTTACTGAGGGGGCCAAAGATCCTGCAGAGAGATCATGCATCAAACATGTAATTAAATAATCACAAGTGACTTCTGTCTCCAGCTATGAGGCATATCAAAAAATCCTGCTGAGGACAGGGGGCAGAAAAGAGAGAGAAAACTGGATAAAATTCCTTTAAAAATATGTTTAAAAAACATTACTGAGTAATTAGACCTGCCAGGACTTGTGGGATCAAGATTCTAGAAATATGGAGAACGATTTAGGTGATGCTTTGGTTTGTCTTGGCTTTCTCTTTCTGACTGATGGATTCCTATATTGCATGATCTTGAGAGGGGAAAGCATGGCTGGAGAGACAAAGTATTAGACTTCAGGGCTCACGAAGCAGGAGGGCCCTGGTAAATACGCCCGGCTTTCCGGCTTTCGGTTGAAATCCTATCGGCAAATGAAAAACAGATGTAGACCACTCTTCTTGAGGCCTGAAGCCTCAACCCAGGTCAGCTCACTGCCTGCCCAAACAGTTAACTATTTGCCCAAAAGAGTGATCCCAGGGGTGGTTTTACAGGGGATGCATCTCTCAGCACTTGATATGATATGATATGAATGATATGAATGATATGAAGCTTTCGCATGGATGCAGTCTATTGCGTATAAATTGCGCCTCACTCAGGTAGATGCCAGAGCAAGTTCTCCAGGTGATTCTTGCAACATGCAGGTGTGAGAGCCATTGATCTACCTTGTAATGGAAAAATTGCTTTTGCCTTATGGAGAGAAATAAAAATCAATGTTTATATTATATTATTTAATTTATTGGTCCTGAACTCCTGTAGGTAGAGAGTTAAACAATGTATATACTTTAGATTAGGCTCAACACTCCAAATTTCCCCTGCAGCAAATTGTTACCCATGATATATTACAGAGCACAGGAAAAGTTAACCAAACTAACCTGATAGTAAGAATCTGTATCCTTTAAAAAAAACATTCCTTTTCTCTGCAGAACAGGGTTTCTTTTGCTCTCATTCACACTAGGACAAAAAAAATGTTATGAACAGAAAAGGCTGGCATTAGCCTATTTTTTAAGTGTTTTATTATAAAAATAATTGAATTAATAAAAATACAAAATACACATTTGCATATGCGGTTGACCAGTCCCCGCGTGGATGTTATGGAACCTCGGTAATGTTTTGTAATTGGTGTTAATGTGCTGTGTTATTAGGTTTAACTGAGAAAACTAGTTTGCTGAAAACTGATTTCTTCTGCATGTGTATAAATTCAGTAGTTGGAAAAAATTAGAGAAATATAATTAAGGATTGCAGAATCAATTTGACACCTACTTAAAACGTGTGGAGCGGAGGAAGCCAGCGCCAGGCTACATCTGATGCTGTTCTCTCCTTGTTTACTTCGGAAGATGTGCAAAATTAGAACTTTAATTTACAGAGCTGTTAATGCCTCATTAAAAACTTTCGGCAAGTGTCCTATTTTGAGGTGATTCCCCCCCTCGTATCTAATATGCGGCATTGTCTCTGTTCTGTGGGCACGGTAAGGTGACACATGGAGGAGCAGCATCTTCATTGCACAGCGCTGTAGCCAAAACCAAGCAAATAATAACGATAAAAAAGTCCTCAAACACTAGATTGGGACTTAACCTTGAAAAAAAGTCGGAGGTGTAGGCATAGATTTGGTGGCTGTTTCAGACATTCTTTAGGCTCTTGGTCCACCACAAAACGACCCCACCTTACCACATTGCCCCTGCCCCCTCCAAGGAGGGACGCATGGCCAGCCTCTTGGTTCCACAGGCCTCACTCTCCTGAGCTTTGTCAGGACACGTGTGAGCGCTTGACCAGAGCAGATCTGGTCATTTCTCATAGGAATTTGGGGCTGGACCTTCCCTGACTGGGGATGTGTTCTTGGACCCGAGATCTAGAACCACCATTATCTCTGGAAAATAAATTCCTTCCTTGGCTCAAAGAACCTTGAATCCCTATATGCAAGCAGAGATTCTTAACTTAAAAGAGGCCATTGGCATATGAATGAAAGCCATGAGAAGGGGTCAAAGGACGCAGGGCCAGGGGTTGGCCTTAGGGGAATACAGAGCGTGTAGGGGTGTGTGGGGAAAGGTGCCAGGAAGGGGTGGCCGTGCATGTGGATGACGTGCCAGACTGAGAGGCAAGGATGGGCCCTTGGACTGGGTCATAGTCACCATGTAAAGGGCAAGACTCCATTCTTTTTTGTGACTAGTATTCCAGTATGGGGTGTGTGTGTGTGTCTCTCACATCCTCTTCCTTCATGTATCCACACACACCAAGGTTGCTCCTATATACTGGCTATTGCAAATATTCTTCAGTGAATATAGGAGCGCACAGATCTTTTCAAATCAGCGATTTTCATTTATTTGGATAAATAATCAGAAGTGGAATGGCTGGGTCATGTAGTAGATTCTACTTTTACTTTTTTTAAAGGAATTTCCATCCTGTTTTTTTTTTTTTCATACAATCCCCCAACAGTGTACAAGGGTTTTCCTTGTGCCACATCCTGGCCAACACCTACCTTTGCTGTCCTTTGGGGACAGCCATTCCGATGGGCGTGCGGTGACGTCTCAATGTGGTTTTGACGTGTGTTTCCCTGGTGACGAGTGATGTTGAGCGTCTTGTCACGTGTCTGTTGACCATCTCTGTGTCCTTGTTGGAGAAATGTCTGTTCAGGCCTTCTGCCCATTTTGTAATTGGACTTTTTTATGTTGGATTGTCTGACTTACTGATGTAGTTTGGATCTTAGCCCTTTGTCAGAGATAGCCTTTGAAAACATGTTTCCCATTACATAGCCTGCCTTTTAATTATGTTCATGATTTTCTTCAAGGTGCTACAGTTTTTGCAGTTTGATGCAGTCTCATTTGTTTAATTTTGCTTTTGTCACCTTTGCTCGAGGAGGCAGATCTAAAAAGATGTTGCTAAAACCAATGTTGGAGTGTTTACTGCATATTTTTTCCTCTAGGAGTATTATACTTCCTGGCCTTACGTTGAAGTCTTCAAACCATTTTGAGTTTATTTTTTTATTGATACATAGTGAAAGACCAAAAGTGGTCTAGTTTCATTTTTTCACATGTATCCCTGTAGTTTTACCAACACTATTTGTTGCAGAGACGGTCTTTATCCTGGGTCTTATCATTTTTGTGTCTCTATACCCCACTCCCTGACTGAACTGTCCTTAAAATGCGTTTTTATAGTTTTCAGGTCCTTCTTGAAATTTCTGATATGATGTAAATGTCAAATATGTACTTGATAACTAAACAAGAAAACTTTCTTGGGGCTTATTTTCAAAAGATAATGTATTTACTTTAGCCAACGATACTCTTAGAGCTTTGATGAAAGTTGTTTAGGTTAGTTTGGCTTGGTGTATTTTCAGTGAGAAACCGTACTTAAAGATGTGTTTGTCAACTATTAAAAAAAAAGCCCTGCAGTCCAGGGTGCATAATTTATTCTAGGATGGTTAAAACTGTGGGAGAATCCCTGCTCTTCCCTTCTCCCCCTTGAAAGGACTGTGTTCAAACTATGGACCGTTTCTCCCCTGAATAGCTAAGGAAGATTAGCTGCGGTGTTACTGATGCACTTGATATTTTCTCACTGTATACATGGTGGCAACAGACTCTTAGCCAGTCTGATAAGATAAAATGTTGGTAATACTTAGAGAATAAAAGGGTACCATTACTGTCCCAGGTCCCTTTAAATCCAATCTGCTGATCTGCATGAGGTGACATTTTTTCCCTCCCATTTACTAGTCCCTCCAAAAGGAAGCCCGGATATAACTCCTGGGTTCCTGACCTGTATTCAGACATTAAGAAAAGCAGGTGGGATTTTTTTTCCTGCTCAGCAGATACAATAGAATACCAAGGGTTCCTATGCTGTAGTTCCTGACCTTGCCAAATCCTTCCATATTTTTCCTAGATTTGCTCCTGGAAAATCAAATATTAAGCCAGTTTGACAGTCCAGCTCAATTCCAGAAGGTCATCTATCACAAAAATGATTGATTTTAAGATAATTGGTCATTACGTTCATGATTTGTGTTCCTGGTTTTTTGGTAGAATATTCAGGAACTTTCATGTAAGTGAAGAGCTACATTATGTAAATAAAACTCAGTAAGACCTTCTTTTGCTCATTTCATTCTGATTACTTGCTTTTACAAAACTAACTCTATTGTGTTCTTAAGTAATCCCACTGGAATCATCCATGGCTATTTTACTCTTCAGTATGTTCCAATCATGAACGTAAGGACTTGATCAAATAAAAACACATGAAAACATTACCACTTGGGGTATGAGTAATACTCATAGGTGCACTCCACATTTACTTAGAACCTAACTAATAGTTATGAAATGCTGCCCTAGGTGAGGTGGCTAAGAGGAAAAGTAGTAAGTTAATTTCACTCATGTTTTGTCCTCTGACGCTCTGATTTACGCCAGTTGACACCTGATAAAAACAGGGTGATAGCGTCATAACAGTGTGATGCTGTTGGGGGGGGGGGGAGAAAAGAAGGAAGGTAATGCTGCCCTTTGTTGTATTAGCAGACTTGTCAAGGATAAAAGAAAAAAGGTGGTGACTGGACTCCACGTGGCCGTCCTTGGCTGTTTACAGGAAGGGGTGCCGCAGTTCCCTTGGGGTGACACTTGAAAAAAAAACATAAATTTGTCAGAGGTTTCAAAGGAGAGCAACAAAAAATGATGAAAGGCTCTGAAAATGGGCCCTCTAAGAAAAGGCAGGGAGACCTGAGAACGCTCCGTCTTCAGGAGAGAAGACAGAGGGTGCGTGGTGACTGTTGACAGATGCGGGGAGAGGGTTAGGAGGAGCAGAGGGACTGTTCTGCTCACGAGTCAACAAGGATGCTCCAGGAAGTAATGGGTTTACAACACGTGGGGCGGGGGATTCCGGTTAAACGTTAGAGTAGGTTAGGTAAAATTTAAATATTTAAAACTTTATCAGTCCAAGCATGATTAAGCTGTGGAGACGAAATCGAGTTAGAATTGGCATTGAAGTGGAAGAGTAAAAGCAAATCAGATTGGAATGCAAGGGTTTATAATTAAAAGAGCTTACATTTGCATAACATGTTAGCATTGTTCAAAATGCTTTCACATATGTGATTTCCCTGATCTTTCAACAATATTAGGAGATAATGTATGTGTTGTACGGGGTGGCGAGTGGAATCAACTAGTTTCACAGCTGAGAAAGTGGAATTTCAGGGAGGACAGATGTTTCTCGTCTCCCAACAAATAAAAAAACAAAACAAAACAAAAAAAACACAAGCGGGCTGGGACTAGATGAGCCGAACTAGAAGCCAGAGCTTTCGAGTCTGACATGTCTCCCATCAAAGCTGGCAACTTTTTCATTCATAATAAGACTTCCATTGTGGGGAGCTGCCCTTGAATTTTGACCCCCAAGTAGTTAAAAATTTGCACGTAACTTTCGACTCCCCCCAAACTCAATTACTAATAGCCTGCGGCTGACCAGAGGCCTCACCAGGAACATAAACAATCAATTAACACATGTTTCATTAAGTGAACTGTAAGGAAGGGAAAAAATGCATTTACAGTAACTTTATTATGTTTATCAATACCCTAAGTTTTTGTTGCCTGTGTTAGGCTGTGTGGTTCATAGCAAGTTTTTTTCAAAATTGTTGATTGAAAAATATCTACATACTTGTACACATATGTGCACGGGCACTGTTTAAACCCACGTCATTCAACATAACATGACATCCTGTAGTTGTGGGCAGATTCTTGACCGTATGGGAGGTTGACCCCCCCAACCCTGCGTTGTTCAAGGGTCAACTGTAAAAACAGTGTAAGAGCATCCCATGCCGCATCCTCAGACCCTGGGAACACAAGGGCCTCCCAGACCCGTGGAGGGGACAGATAATCGTAATACTTTTTATAAGGAGAAGAGTTTTCCCGACAAAGGCAGGTAGCCCATACTGAAATGTTACCAAGGGCAGGTCACGTGACAGGCCACGGAGACCCTCACGGCAGCTGCAAGCACTTGCGGTCTCCCTGAACTGTGCGCACAAGCCGTGCAGAGAAGTGATCCAGAAGTCAGGCCGTGCTGAGAGGCTCCTAGAATATGTGTGTTGAGCTTGCAAGGGGATGGAGGAGGTTCAGGAAGGATGCCAGCCTCTGAGGACTCCGTGACACTCAGCCTCAGCGGGGTGACGCGCTCCCCACGGAGGCCAGAGGACCCCCTGCAGCGTCCCCGCGGGAAGGCTGTGGTGGGGCGCTGAGGGGAGGATGCAGGAATGCTTAATGACCCCCCAGGCGTCTTGTTGAAAGAGGCTCTAATTTTTGTTTTCTTCTGAGATGAACATGTGTATATTGCAGGTTCAAATGGCACGGAACTTAATTAGAGTCGCAGGCAGTGGCATAACACACGCCTTGCCTCCCTTTTCTGCACGCCAAGGAGCAGAATCTATCTGCCCAATTACGAAGTTGGATGGAGGAATGGGAACTGTAGTTTGAGGAAATGGGAACTCTGCCCCCACGCCCCACCCTCGTTTTCTTTCTTTTTTTTTTTTTTTAAGTTGGCCACAAAGTTTAAAATGCAAAGGAGTGCCTCTCCCCGGAGAGCAGCTCTCTTTCATCTGCGGAGGAAGGACATATGTCCGAGCTGCTGAGACCTCTGTTGGGGAAGCTGAGTTGACAGCAGAGCTGTGGCTGTGTCTGGGGCGCCTCTCCAGCCCCGCCCAGCGCCCTGCCTCCCGGGAGCCCTGTCCGTCCCAGGCTGCCCGAGCCTCCCTTTGAGGCTTCTCCCCCCGCTCCCTGCCCCCCAGGCTGGCTCTGCCGCGTGGTCACTCTGGGGCAGCTGCCGCCTCTCTCTGGCTAAGATGTACCTGCCTCGTGCCCCATCCCTCCAGGCTCTGCCCTGGACAGTAGGCTAATTTGACAGATGTCACTTTGATAGTATGTCAGTGGCCACAGCGTGTTTCGGGGCTTCTCTGGCCCTTGCCTTGACTGTACGCCTAGTGGGGTGACTTCAGAACCCCGAACGTGAGGTTAAATGGCAGCTCTGTGGGAGAGAGGGTTTTGGATGAGTTGACCTTCATATGGTTGTATCTGCCCTCTTCCTTGTGAAAGCTGTGGTTTGTTTTTTTTTTTTAGACAAATAACTGATTAGCAAGAAAGTACCAGGCACTGGGTTCAAGCATAAAGATGCTAAACAAGTACAGTCTAATCCAGGACTTTAAGAAGTTTAGAAAGTTCAGTGCTCCATATAAATATTTCGTATAAATCACTCTCCCTCCTTCAAAATATTTATTGAGCACCTATTATGTGCCATTCACTGTGCGTGTCGCTGGAGAACGAACAAAACAAAATCCCTGCCCTCACGGAGCCTGAATTCTGTGAGGCTCTGTAGGTGAGCAGGGGTCCATGCTAATAAGAAACTGCATTTTCCTAAATTTCATTGTAAATTTGTTGTTCTTTAAATCTTGTATTAAGAAAGTCTAATTATTCTTGATGCCATCTGACAAGAGCTAGAATACTGTTTTCTTTGAAATACATTTAAAGCAGCCCTTATTTGAAGGACTCATCTTGAAATTTGCACACAGTGAGTTAATTGCCTTCTAATGAAGTGTGTGTGTGTTTTATCCCAACCCGGGAAGCGTCGGGAGGCAGGGCATGACTGTGCGGAGCTGTTCTGGGTAAGGCATGACATCAGAAGATCCGCGCTCATGCAAATGAGCACTCGGGGAAAATACTGAACAGCAGGATCATATTATAAAAAATCTGGCTGATGGGTTTTGAACTCGCTGAAGTGAATCTATTTAGAAGTACATTTCAGGAAGACTACATAAACATCAACACTTCGGTTTATTCTAAGTCAGGATCTTTACTTTTGTCTATTTTCCAGGTGATAAAACACTGACTGTTATTAGTGTAAGCATCAAGCACATTGAATAGTCAATCTGTAAGCTAATAGCAATACACAGGCAGAGGAGTCCTGGGCAGAGGAAAGGAAATGAAATTTTATCTTCTATTTTCCCTGTGGAGGGGGAACATTCTCAACACCTTGCGTCAGCTGTGACTCAAGGGTCCATTATAACTTCAAGATTTTTTAACAGCCTGCGCCTAGGGGATGGGATATGAATTTTGTTCCAAAGTGGTGACATGGGCGAATGCGAGCCCGCGGGAGCAATTTCAGGCAAGTCGAGAGTCTGTCTAAGCAAAAATGGACAGTATCTGTAAGACGCAATTCCCACACTTGCTTCCTGACCTTGGCTGATATTTCTCAGCCGTTGGTAATTAAAAGAAATACTGAAGTTGGAAGATGTGGCAGGAATCAAGGGGGTGGGAATGGGAACAGTCAGAGTGGGAAGAGCAGAGGTGGGTAGACAGTGGGCAAAAACAGGAGAGGCACCCCGGAAAAACATGGTGTTCTGGGTGTTAAGGTGAGCGTGGGGCATGGAAGCTGTAGGTTTGATTTAGCAGGAGGAACACCGGATATTGAAGCTTATTTATAGCGAATATTTCTTAGGAGAATCTATGGGCCGTCTGGTTGTCTGTCTCTTTTACCCTTTTGCCACCTCCCAGCCTTGAGCCGTCTTCCCGAAATCTTTCTGGACTGATGGCCACACACGGAGGCCAGGCCCAATCTTCTCCTCGAAGAAAGGTGCTGGGTCCTGAGCCAGAAGCAGTGAGAACATAGGTTATATAACATCTACATGTTATTGCCAGAATAGAGTCCAATAAAAATTAAAAGTCCATCAAGTGATCAGGTAGAAGTCAATAAAAAGGCCAGTAAAAAGCAGGGATGGGCCCGAAGACAGGACTTGCTGTGCTGGAAAATGGCAGGAAAGAGAGAAAACACTGCGGCCAGGTCTGCCCCCGTGGCCTGGGGGGAGTGCGTGAGAAGATTAATGGAAGCTCATTGCGCGCGTAAGAAGGTGCTGCGGCCGGAGCAGGGGCAGCAGAGCACAGAACAGCGCTGGTTCCTTCACCAGAGACGACAGACTTTTGTTTCATTTCCTGCAAGCTTTTGAACATGCTGCACCAAGACGTTTATTTTTCTTTTATCGTTTGCCTTTCTTTAACTGAATGCTGCATTTTTGAGCAATACAAAGTGTGCGTGGGCTCACTGAACAGCTCTCTGTCAAGAGGTTCGCTACGTATGAGGCATTTTCCTAAACACCAGGGCACAAAGGTTCGCCATGGACACTGTTCGCTTTCAAAACATTTATGATCTCATAACAATGTGAGATTAATTTTTACCTGCGGTTTGGGTGCAATGCTCTGAGTCTGGTACAATAACATTTTTTCTGTATCTCACCAAACATTCTTTTGGGGAAACTACTGAAATAAAATGAAAATAAACCTGTAAAGTTTTTCTATTTCCTTAGTGGATTTAACTCCCCCATTATGTTAACGCATTCATCTTTTCTCTTTTTAAATCCCAAATATGTTATCCTTACTTGGTGTAAAACAAGTATATTAGCAAAATTTGTGTGAGAAAACTTAGCTTGCTCACTGGATTTGCTCTGCTAAACTGACTGCCGCCGGACTTTATAAACAGGGGCTTTCTTATCCCGAGTGGAAACTCTGGAAGTAAAATAAACAGGGCAAAATAGGCACCCATTATTTCACTTTGAGTAAGTAGTCTGATCCTCTCATGTAAATGGTCATAAGTTCCCAGTCCAAAGAAACGTTTTTCAGGCCAACAGAGAATCTTGTTAGACCTGGGTCAGCAATTTCACATAGTCAGTCCTTCCTTCTGAGGTCTCGGTGCGTTCTAATTCCCAAGTCTGGTTTCTTCTAGCTTCCTTCCAGGTGAGGTCATTCATACCACAGATGTGCCAGTCCTCGTGAAACTAACTTACAGTTTCTCTCTGCATCGAATAATGCTTTTTAAAATTTTGTGCCATATATATCATATGGTATGTGATATTGATATGTGTGTGTATCCATATATATGTTATGTCAAAATTTTTAATATTCAAATTTTTTATAAAGATCATTGTGCAAAATGTATTGTTCTAATATCTTATGGCACTTCTGGCAAGTACTTGATAGACTTTAGTACTTATTCTTACAATTATGTGTGTGTTAGTTTGCTAGGGCTGCCATAATGAAGTGCCACAAACTGGGTATGTTAATGAACAAATGCATTGTCTCACGGTCCGGGCGGTTAGAGGTCTATAAGTCCAGGACGCGGGAAGGTTGTTTTTTTCTGAGGGCTTTGTGGGAGAATCGGGTCCAGCCCTGTCCCCCAGCCTCTGGTGGTTTGCTACAGTCTCTGTCGTTCCTTGGCTTCTGATGCACCAGCCTGACCTCTGCGTCCGTCTTCACACGACATCCTCGCTCTGTGCAGGTCATCTCTCCATGTGCCATGTCTCCAAAGGGCACCAGTCCTACTGGACTAGGGACCTAGCTCACTCCACTGTGAGTTCCTCTTCACCGGTTACATCTGTAAAAACCTTATTTCCGAGTCAGGCCATCTTCAGAGGTTCAAAGGTACTGCGGGTTGGACTTCTGTTTTTAAATTTTGTTAAATTTATTGGGGCGACGTTGGTGAATCGGGTCATGTAGGTTTCTAGTGCGCATTTCCATGATACATGACTTGTACATTACATTGTGCGCCCACCACCCAAATCATCTTCCGTCACCATGTATTTTACCCCCCTCCCCTCTTCCCTCTGGTAAGCCTCATGCTGTTGTCTGTCTGTGTCAGTGAGTTTCAGTTTTATATCCTGCACATAAGTGATATCACATGGTTCTTACCTTTTCCTGAATGACTGATTCCACTTAGTGTGCTATTCTCCAGGTCCATCTATGGTGTCACAAATGGCAGTATTTCATCTTTTCTTATGGCTGAGTAGTATCCCATAGTATATATGTACCATATTTTCTTTATCCAATCCTTTATCGAAGGACTCTTTGGTCATCTCCGTGTTTTGGCCACCACGAATAATGCCACAGTGAACATAGAGTGGCATAAGGCTTCGCTAATAAATGTTTAGACATCGACATATGAATTTGCGGGGTGCAGGAGGGGGGTACAATTCAACCCATAACAATCACTCTGCATCACTGATGAGAGAGCACAAAGTTGATTTGTTGCAGGACGAGCTAACCTATTCAAGAAGAGAAATAACACAGCACTCTCCCCAATTTCTCACATTTAATCTATTTTAATAAAAATTATCAACTTGAAAATACAGCGTGGCATGGTGTATAGAACTTGAGCAACTAGATGACACACCAAAAGCTCTAATAACCAGTATTTAATCAGAAGTGGTGGGTTTTACTCGAAATTCATCCTGGAAAATACAGCATAATGAACTGGACAGGATATTTCCACATGAGGTTTCTCATACTCGCAGAGATAACTTAGCAGAATTGTTTTCAAATTCCCTCAGAATGCTTGGGCTCAGACCTTAATAGTGTGGAGGTCATGGTTTCATCATCAGCTCCTGCTGATTGCAGTGCATTTACAGCAACTTATTTCAGTTCGCCAACGTGAGCGCTTGTGCAACATTCTTCTGTGAGACTTCAGGATCATACTAATATGCAAGACTATTGTTTGGTGCTAACCAAACACAGAAATTGTCTTCATAGCTGTTACAATACCATAATCATGTAAATTACATAAAATGCTGGACTTCATGTATTTTTTCCAAGAGTATACTAAAGACTAACCATTAATGATAGCTTTGACCGTAACTCATTGTTCAATACATTACAAAGATCAGCTTCAGAGTATTAATGCTGAATTCCAATAAGCCAGCATTCTGATCATTTATTTTAGTTTTCTGCTACTCATTGTGCCCATATTGATAAGGTTTAACATACTGATATGCATGTGTAATTTAATCTTCTTACAAGGTGAACAGACCCCTTTTCTGAGTATGTGCCATTCTTGGGCAGTTGTTTGCATGTGTGGGCACACCAGTGGGGGAAGTCCTTCCCTGACAGTAGCCGTCTTCCCACTTGGTTCACTTTTCTACTCTAGAATGTGGGAATTACAGTAAGTCATCATTAAGACCCCCCTTCCGCTCTAGCTTTCGTGACGTTTTTGTTGATGACAGTGGTGGCAGTGGTGGCAGCATGAGTTTACTGGAATTGAGATCAGAAATCACAGTACGAGTGAACTTGGACGTGCCTGTAGAGAAAGGGGTTGAGTGACTATGGCAGCGAGTCATTGAACACGGACCGCAGTTTCATGACCATTGAAATCTCATGCTAACTATAATGGTGTCCTTTCCCTCTTGAAAATGCACTAAGGTGTTCACTTGCACTCTTTCATTTAATTCCTCTTCAGATGTGTAAGACAGGTTCAGAGAAGGTAAGTTAAGTTGCGTGCCTGCCCAAGGTCATACAGGTGGTATATTTTAGAGGTGGTCTGTAAACCTACGTTCTCAGGCTCCAAGGCATATCGTCATGGTAAATTGCCTTTGTTATATATTCACTGTAGTTATAACGATGGTACACAACTACCCTTTCCATCTTCTCAGCGCTTTATTTCTTTGAAAGAGCTGCAGCTATGCTGATGGCTGGATTGTGACCCACCAGTTTGAGAATGCAACTTCTGCTGGCCGGAGAACCACAGATAAATGAAGCCTTTTCAAGTTCGGGGCCTGCGTGCAACCAGACTGTGATACGAGCTTTAATCCCGCCTCACGTGGGCCTAGCACTTTACTCGCCCCCCATTCTTGACTCCCCTTATAGTCAGTGTCTGTTTAATTACAAGAAAGTCAAGTGGTGGTCTGTGAACACGCTTGGCCGTTTCTGAAGGTGGTGAAACCCATTTTCTGGACAAGATGTTTTTCAGCCACAAATGCTGACACTGAATTGCATGCAACTATGGCAAAAGAAATACTCTGTGAAGAGCATGCCCATTAGTTGGGTAATTTTTATCTAGTGTTTTAAATTTGCCCTTTAAAAATAGACTTAAAATTGATTTGACCACACTGGTTTTATATGAACCCAAATGCATTATAATTACAATCTATAAATACTAGTTACCATGAAATCCTTTTATTAAACTGATGAATATTGTTAACTCATTTGGAATTTCAGGGTTTGTTTTTTTTTAAATAAGCATTTTTGACCTGTTCTGTTCCCTGGCATATTGCTCTCCTCCCCATTTTATTTAATTGATATTGTTTCCCAAATTTGTCTCCCTAATACCCTCATTTTTTTAGGCTGTGTCAATTGGAATATGTTTTTAAAGGTTTTTGCCTGTAGAAATCACTCTTGCATCAAACTGTATGTGTAACATTCCTTCATCTTTTTTGCAGGATAGAAAAAAATATGTGAGGGATTTTCAAAACTTCTACATTCTGCATATTTTGCTTTGGCTTGGAAATTAATCTCACTATATTTTAGGCATTATAATTCGAGACTCAAGAGTTGTTTTTACTAAGTGCAGAAAAGAGTTTTGCTTTTAATAATGTAGACCTCTCAGTATTTCTGAGTCAAAGCAGGTCTGCATTAGTGTTCATGGGCAAAACAATGTGATACAGAGCAGATCTCCCCTAAGCAACAAGATAGATCAAATCATCTGATTCATTATAGTGCAGGAATTGTAATCAATCATAATATTCAGTGTTCCGTAAATCCACAATTCTGTGAAAGGGATAAAAAAAGAAATTAAGCGATCAGTAAGTTTACGAAAAAAAGGAAAGGAGATTTTCTGATTTTCATCATTCAGAATTAGTCAGACATGTCCATGGTAATCATTCATATTTTAAGCAATAATGCAAAAATCAACATAAAACCCCAAAAGGAACAGTTATATATTTTTTCTAAGATCTCAAGAAAAAGAAAGACAGTCCTATGCACTAAATTAATTCCCTTTTAAGATTATGACATAATGGGTCTCTGGAGTGTTGAATGGGAATAAATATTGCCCTGTGTCTCCATCCCGAGCCCCAGGAAAAGAGCTTAACATGCCATATCGCCCTGTATTTCCCTGCCGTAGCCCAGTGCGCGCTCTCTCCGCTTCTGAGTCCTCAGCTGGGGGCCGTGGTCATCAGTTACCGATCACGAGAAGGGGCAGTGTGCCCTATACTCTGGTTTCCTGAGCCTTGAGACACACTTCACACAGCTTCTCTGTTTGGGGTTCCTTCCCCAACCCCGTCTCTGATGACTACCACCGATGTCTGTTTGGGGTGAGGTCACACACCTCAGTGTGCCCTGGAAGTAGACAGACTTGGAGACGCCCCGTCCGGCGTGAGTCGTGTGGCAAGCAGCTGATTCCCTCGACCCAAATGATTCACCCTGTGGGCAGGGGCGTCCAACCTTTTGGCGTCACTGGGCCACACTGGAAGAAGAAGAGTTGTCTTGGGCCACACATGAAATACATTGTGACATGTCATCACACAAAAAAAGTCTCATCATGTCTTAAGGAAATGTACAGTTTTGTGTTGGGCCGCATTCACAGCCATCCTGGGCTGCATGCAACCCGTGGGCTGCAGGTCGGACACCCCTGCCAGGTGCTCGGTCCCTCCATGGAACAGCGGTCTGAATTCCAAATACACCTAATGTGTTGAAGTAAATTCAGGAAAGTACTGTATTCAACGAAGCTAGCCTGATTTTGGTTGTCATTTTTGTTGATGTTGTTGCACGATTTCTTAGGTTGTTTAATATGGACATGAATATTCACTGTGGATTTCAAAGAATGGGTATTTTCTGAACTTCATTAACCTTGGACCTTGTTTTTATCCCCCTCCCCTCACCTCCACTGTTGTACTGGTTTTAGCATTGCACTTAACAGCGTGCCACAGATCAATACTTTGGGAATTTGAGAATGAAGATAGGTTTTTCTCTATTAAAATTGAGCTCTGAGCCCACGGGCAGAGAAAACACATTAAGCTTTTCTCAGTCTTTTAGCATTTGAACGTGTACTAAACTCTCCGTTCTTTCTGGAGTGTAGGCAGTGGAGAGGCGGCTTGCACTGTGGGGACAGGAAAAGATGGTCTGAAGTGTCCTGTGTTTTCTGGGAGTCTCCAAGCTGGGACTGTCACGAATGTCACCAGGCTAGCTGAGGACAACAGGAACAGGGTGGAGTTGTAGCAAGGTCACCAACACTACTTACACGTAGGCGATTTTTGTTTGCGTCAGTATCTCCCACCAAAACCGAAGAAATGGACTAGGTGGCAGCTATTCTCAGCTTTTTAGCTCTGACAGCACAGTAGATCTGGTGACCTTGACTGCCAAGCGTGGGGACTGAGAGCAGTGAAAGGGCCAGAGCAGCAAGTCGGGAAGTGAGGGTTTTTTCAGCAGCAGTTTGACAAGGGCTGGCGGTACCGGAGTTCATCACCCTTATCTCCCACAGCGACTGGATTTTACAAAAACCTGCGGTGAATCTGCCAGACACCAAGTGCCCGGAAGGCCACAAATAATGGCAAGATAGACACGAAGTATGTAGTATGCATATCGGTCCTTTTGTTTTTCCAACTCCGGAGTTGACAATATGAAAAAGCAACTAGATGCATCATTGTAAGAAAGCAAAATGCTCTACATATAAGACTGAAAAGTAGTATCTATTTCTTTACTTTGTTTTTGAAAAGCCAATTAAGGTAATGTCCCTTCTCTCACAGTTTAGGAGGAGAGCTGCAAGGCATGTAGAACTGCTGCATGCCTGCTGCCCCATCACAGTCAGAGGAGTGGGAGGTGGGACGTAGCATGGTTACTAACCCGGATTCCAGAGAGCCCCGTCCGCACCGCTGGGCTGAACGCCCTGGGGTGGACCCCCACAGCTGCCCCCTTCCTGGGCGTGGGACCTCCCCTGCTCTCTTAGCCTCTCTGGAGCCAGTCCCCAGCGTGGATGGAAAACGGTGCTGATGGGGGAGCTGGCCATGCCTGTTGTGACGGTCAGAGAAATCAACGCACAGAGCAACCACGAGAGGACCTGGCGTGTAATAACAAACATCGGTGTTTATCAGCATTAGTAATAAGTTACATCCAATGAGAGTTATCAAAAGGGGCTTCAGGAGGAAGGCAGCAAGGAGATGGTCTGTGAAGGGGAGGTGACTTTTGGAAGGTGCAGGTGGGTTAAGCGTGACGTTCTCTCCAGAGAGGAGGACGGTCATGGATGAAGGCATCAAGATGAGAAATTCAAGGGCAAGTGTGGGAAGTAGCAAACAGACCAGTTTAAATTTACTGGTTGTTTTGACCTTGTTTGTTTGTTTTGAGAGGGGTGAATAATAGGAGATGATTCTGGGAAAATTACAGTGTGGAATTTTCTGGAGGATAGAAAGAGGGGTTTCCATCCAATTTGGTTTCACGTGGGACCTACTGAGTGTTCGATCAGAGGGGTGATGGGAAAGGCATTGCAATTTCGGAGGTATAACCTCAGAATAGCTCTCTGTATTAACTATTTTAATAGCCAGGTGCCTTACGGTAAACAAACCCGCAACAAACCTGGACTTGATCAGAAGACACAGATTTAAATCTTTCCCTCATACCTTTAGAATTAGACACGCCAAGCCTCAGTGCCTTAATCTTAAAGTCGGGAAAGCAACATCTCAATCACAGTATTATTTTTAAGATTAAATTAATTATCTGAAAAAGAACCTAATGTAATGCTGGGCATGTATAGATACTCAGCCAATGTTTAACGATAAAATACTTTCTTACCAAAACAAGTAACGGATAAAATTGAGGTGGGGGAAGTCTCTGAATAGCAAGGTGCCAGTCTCCATCCTAATAAACTCTACTACCCACATTCTCCTCATGAGACCCCGCTCATCACACTGTTCCATGAGCTCTTCAAATTCTGGGCCCCAGCGTGATCCACACGAAACCTTCCATCTCATTCCTGAGTCGCAGTCAAGTTCTCGAAAGTTCCCGGAGTCCCTGAGGTTATTCACCCTGAGTTGCGTCGTCTGCACTGACAGCCGCAGAAAGTTTAAAAATACACCCACTTCTGTGTCAGCACCTTCTCCTTCGAACAGAGCGCGTGCGTGGTTGGCAGGGGTTTTCCGATCATCCTTCTGCCGAGCCGGCGCTCCACGGCGGCTCCCAGGAAAGGCACACAAACCGTCCTGCCGAGAGAAGCGGAACTGACTCAGAGAATGCAGGATAATCGACAGGTTTGCTGCCGCAGCATTTCACTGGAGTTCTTTGATCCTCTTCGCTCCCAGCTTTTTAGGTTCACCGGTTCTTGGTCTGAGCCCTGTCTTTCAGTTTTAGACTGTGCGACGATATGTCATTTGGGTAATTTCCCCGAATTACCTGTGTTATTTTGTCAGCGCTCCGCAGCACAGATGGGTATTAGAAGGGGCCTGTACAGGTGCCAGCAGCAGAGGTTGCAGCGTTGTCCTGAGCGCTTTCCCACGAAACAAATCAGATGAAGGAGGGAGAGCCGTGCCAAGGGTGGCCATGGCAGAGGAAGCAGGTCCCATAATAGACATCTCGACGGAGGCGTGAGGCTGATTCAACGTGGTGTGACCTTGGCTTTCCAACTCACTCCCAGGAAGAACCTTCTACCGGGGTGCCGGGCCGACTGCGCCCCACAACCCTCCTCACTTCCCAGAAAGGAAACACTCTCCGGTGCCTCTCGGTCGTCGGAGAAATGCTTCTAGAAAAGAGTTTGCCCAATGGGAGGAAAAGGGAATTTCATGCTGTTGCCATTAAGAAGAATTCAACCATAGAATACATTTTTCTCCCTTCCAGCCCCCCTCACGTATTTATTACTTTGATATATACTCTTTGTGCGATGCTGAAACTCCAGTGATGCTGGAAGGATGTTCGCAGTGACAATTCGGACTGTTAGGAGATCCAAGCATTTTAAATCTCTCTCAATGCAAGCAGCTTGGATGGCGACATGTACTCGTAGCTGAGACGGTTACCTCTGGAAACCGTGGCACTTCCCCATGTTGCTGTTTGTAAACATCAGTATGGTAAGAACAATCAGTTTGTGGAGTCATGTTTCGCAAACGTACATTATAGAATCAGCTTATTCCAACCAGTCGCATTATCATAAATTAGATGTATTGTATGCCTTTAGATCATTATGTTAGAAGTGATAGTTTCTTAAAGAATAACCATCTCCGCAGATTAGACAACTGAAATGATGCCTGGAATGAAGGCCTCAACTTTAAGTGAAAGTGTGTAATTAAACTTGGTAAGATAATTAAGGATCAAATACATTATTAATGTTATGCCACATTATTTTTTTTGGAGAAATAAGGAAGCTTCGTTTTTTATAGGCTTACTAAAATAACTTCTATTTCAGTTAAACATAATCCCTCTTAGCTTCAGTTTTCTTTTATATAGAATGGGGATAAAATAGAATTAATGATTGAATGCATGTGCTTAGAATATTGTCTGATGCGTTAGACAGTGTCAATGAGGAGGAAAGAGACCTGGGACTGTTCACTGCACGCGGGCATTCACTTCCGTAGGTGTGGGGCCCGTGAGCAGTCAGCAGGACTCTCGGGGCAGCGCTTCTAAACTTTGGAGGTAGTTTTAGATCCTTACATTGCATTTCTAATTTGACAAGGGGAGAAGGCACTAAAATGCATTTTGAAAGTGTAAATTTCCAAAGTTGCAAAAATGAACCAGCCACATCATTTGCTTTCCGCATCCCTCGCACTGGCGGGAGTCTCACAGTGATGAGACACCCAGGTCATTTTCAGGTGCCGTTCTCATGGGGCCGAGCTGCTACCTGAATAAAGCCCTGGTGGGAGGGACCAGCTACCTGCACCCTCTTGCCCGGATGAGGAAATTGGCCATATTTATCTATATTGGGGGAAGAATTTCAGTTGACAGTCAGACAGAGCTTTTGGCCAGGTGATTTTTCTACCATATTTCTTTTTCTTGAAATTTGGTTTCCCATGCCTACAGGATTGAAAAGGTAAAACCACTCATAAAATTAACAGATACGTTAGCAGTATGTTGCCCTGGCTGGTGGATTGAGCACCAGCCGATGAACCTAAAGGTCACAGATTTGGTCACTGATTTGATTCCCAGTCTGGGCACGTGCTTGGGTTGTGGGCCAGGTCCCCAGTTTGGGGGATACGAGAGGCAACTGATCAATGCATCTCTTACACATCAAGTTTTCTCTCCCTCTCTTTCCCTCCCTTCTTGTCTAAAGAAATAAGTAAGTACAATCTTTCAAAAAAAAGTTAGTGTGTTTATCCAGCAGTTTCTTTTACTACAACTTAGACTATTTGGAACATGGTTGAAAATGTGGTATGGGGGGAAAAATGTCATTTTCTCATCAGACTGGATATTTGAAGCTCTCCTGCTAAAATTTATGTATTACCCCGTGTCATGTTTCTCATTCACTTGGTCTTTCTGGCATCCCTAATTTCCTCTATGCGTGTTGCCCATTCCACCTTACTTTAGCCAAAATTCTAACATTTATTTCCAGAACACAGCACCGAAGGTGGGGGGCGGGGCACCAATGGGGACTTTGCTGATAGAAGGGGAGGGACCACCTACTGAGGGCAGGATGACATTGAATGACCTTTCTGCCTAACAGAATTTTTGAGTTTTGTTGTGGTTTCAATGAGACCTGATTCAATGATAACAAAGGAAGAGAGAGGAATCCTTTAAAAAAAAACATAGACATCTTATTTTGTTCCTAAATGTCTGGCGCCATTTTGCCAAGAAAGCCAAAGATCTCCTGCAGACACCATTTTCGTGCAAGACAGTGAGTAAGTTGTTGGCCACACGTGAGCATATCAAATCACAGAAAGATTAAAGCGTTTTTATTCTACACTAGGAAACAAGGACATAGGTGACACTTTTTAAACATTTTACCACCACCACCAAAACAGTTTTGCTTTTAATAGCACGAACCGCTGCTACCTGGAAACCTTGGTACACAGAACGCCTGATAACCCGACGGGGCCAGATAAATGAGGTGCTCCTCTCCACAGCCTCTCTGCAGAGACAAGAAAAACCCTTCTTTGCACTGCTAACCCTTAATTAAACGGAGTTTTTTGGTGTGTCTCTTCAGCAGAAGGTCACCAGGTCAACAATAACGAGCGAAAATGGCATTGGGAACATTACTGGGTGCGACGTGGCGTATTTCTCACGTTCAATTATTGTCTCCTTGTTTGAATCATTAGCATTTGGCTGATGTGTTGCCGAGTCTGTTGTTCTGATTTAAAACTGGGTATTAAGTGGAATAGGGTCTTCTTGTCATCTGCTGTTTCTGCCATGACTTGCATTTCTTGCCCAGTTTCTGACTTGAATGGCTTTATTTTTATTCTTGCTTTCTGAGCTTTTTGTTTGTTTTGTTGCACTTCTACCTGGAGGTGTTCCTCCCTCCTTCCCACCCTGTTTTGTTCTTGCTGTATTTCTAGTTTGGGCTATTATATTTCTTTGGCCCGCTCATTAGCTTTTCTCCCTCTTAGTTATTCTCCTGTGCAATACAGGCAGTACCTAATCAATACGTTTCCTTGCTTGCTGCAAGATTTCCGAGTTACTGTGTTTTCTGCCGGCTTTGATACTCCTAAGAGGGGTTTCAGTGCTTTGGCTAATGCACTGTTGTCTAAATTTGCAGTGTTTCAGCTCATTACACTGACTTTAATTTTGATGTATTTGTATTTTATCCACTTCAAGTCATGTTTCTCTCCTCTATCAGTTTAATTACTTTCTGCCTGGGCAACATTGTGTTTATACAATTGCTGCTAAAGCGACAAAGGTTCCTATTTAAATTACCACCCAGAACATCAATTCAGCCTGAAAGATGCTCAGAACACCTCTGATTGATGTCTTACCTTTGTGTGGGGAAGGAAATCTAGAATATCGAGAGGGTCTTCCTTACAGAACCTAGTCAAGCCTGGTGTATCACTGTGGAGTCATTAACGTAGGAGGTGAGTATAAGGTTACAGGGCCACTGCACTGCTTCCCTGTAGGGAAAGAATATACGGCCAATTTCTATTCTGCACAAGTCACACCCTCACAGCAAATCTTTCTTCAGTGTTAAACTTGTATTTAGCTTGACTAAAGCTGGAGCCCTGGCTTTTATGTTCCTGTGTGTGTCTATGTAATATATAAGTTCCTGGCTTTGCATCTAGGCCTTTCTCTGATAACGTTGCTTTTGGGTTTCTAAGTCAGCAACGTGGATTCAATTTCCATTCTGCGCACAGCAATATAGCAACTGATCTAAACACGAACCGCTTGGGAAACACGGTACCTCTTCCTGTTTAAAAAGACTTCCGTTAATGGTGCAAAAGAAAGAAGGAAAAGCATATCAGAAAAACATCTTTGGAAACAGAAGCAATGGAAGCATCTCCGTAAATCCACGGGTGGCCATTGATGGGGTTTGCGATGTATTTCCACAGGTTCCTTGTGTAACAATAGGCGGGTGAATGTTCTGCTTCCTGTATTCCAGCCCTCCTCTTGCTTCTTAACCTCTGCCTTTGGGCTCACCCATCCGCATTCCCTGGGGTCAGTGCTGGATTCACTTGGGAGATTCAGACTCACAATTCAAGGCTCTCAGGAAGTCAGTCCTGCTGAAGAGTCTGACCTTGACTTTGTACACATCTGGCCTCCTAGCAGCTCCTTAAGGCCCACACCCATTTTCTCTCTTGCTGCTGGTACTCGACTCCCTGCATGTTCATGGAAAACTGCTTAGTACCCTAGAACCTGCATCGCTGCCTGGCTCTCCCAAGCTGCCCTCCATGATTAAAGTCTACTTTCCCCACTATTCTTGGGATTCCAGATTCCCCCTGTGCTTATAGCTCTTGCGCCAAATGTGCTGGCTGGTCTGCACATCTGGTTTCACCTATTCATGTGTGGACACGGCTGTCTTTGTCTCTGTCCAGACCTCTTTATTCCGATGCTAGATTCCCCCCTCACTCTGTAGCCTCTGACCTTCTGTCATGTCCCCGGCATGTCTGAGTATCAGCTTATTTGCTATGCTCTGCCCACAAAATTAGGAACTATCCTTTCTTCCCGAGCTGACAGCTGGGTATTTACATACCATCTACCCGCACCTGTGAAAATGTCTACATTGCGTTCCACCTTTCATTCCACATCTGATCCGCTCTGCTGGACAGCTCTCCTCCCTATCATGTAGAGTTCGTGTAGGATAAAAAAAATACGGTTTTGCCTTTGTGGAAACTCTACATTTTCTTGCATTTGTGCTCTTTTATGTGATATTCCTTTTAGATGAATAAAATTTTCAGGTGGCCCTGTTGGTACCTTAGATACTCATTGGAATGAATTCAATATGAACTTATTCCAAATTACGTTCAATACTGGACAACATAGTAACCAATATTTAGGGCAGTAGACAAGTAGAGGTTGTGGAATTTTTATGAACTATAAAGCACTGTCCGCTGTCATAATGAAGCACCTACATAAAATTGTGTAATACGTGAGCTCCTTATTTCTCAAATAGTCTAATTGATTGTTCATTGGACTCACTCAGCCAAAAGTAGAGAGAAACTTTGTACAGACATCATTAGTTTTTCTCCATTTAGAGATTAATCATGAAGAGCTCTGGCTCTTTAATTCTGTAATTTGTATATTTAATGGGCTGCTGCAGAATCTATGACAGTAATTAGCATAGCCTGAAAACTCATTAATACGCAACAACATGATTAATGCAGCATTAATGCAAACATGACTGAAGTTATTTGGGTTATGTGGTAAGAAGATTAAAGCTAAAATGTCCTGTTTGTTTTACCAGTGGTGAGTATAATAGGGTGGCAAAAAAATAAAATAAAATAAAGACATGTATCAAATTAGTGGTTTTAAAATTAGAAAATAAAACAGAAAAAATTCAATCAAGTTGTCCTTTTTCACTTAGCTCAAGAATTTATGGCATAAAATGTATTTTCTCCTTTCCTATTTATTCACTTATTCATAAATTTATCATTACTAGGTAAGTATATTCAACCTTTTAGTTTAGCCAAGTTAATCTCTCAGCAACTTTAGCATAATGGAAATAATATTATTCATATATTATATTTGTTTTATATGTAATATAATATTAACAAATGTTAACATAATATTTTGTCTTACAGTAAAGAGTCTTTATACCATCTTCTACCAATATATTATACATTTGCTTTGAAACTAAGATACCTTATTGGCTTTGACAAATAATTAAAGGATCTGTTTCTTATTATGTAAAAGTCACATACCAGGTCTTTTCTTACTGTACAATATTATCATCTTGACTTAATGTTCAACTTTATAAGAGGGTAACATTTTAAGTCCATATATTTCACCAAAACTATGTGTCATATACTACATGTTAAATCATGAAATGTCCAATAATGTTTTGGGAGGTAAAACTATAAAAGTGTTATTTGTTGTTTTCACCCTGCTGTTGTCATATTGAAGCCCATTTTTTCTATTTAATGTGACATTTATTAGCTGTTCTAAACTTCAAATTACTCACTTCTCAATCTCATAGTCAAATGTTAAGAGTCATTTTTACTGTTTAAAACAAAACTTGCATTTTTAGGTTAAGCAATATTGAGAGGCTAAAGAATGTATCAGCTTTCTTGTACTCATTTTACACTCAGTCTATATTAGCACAATGTTTATGATTTTATTTTTCAAATAATTACATGAATATATAATAGACACCTGGCTCCTGGCTAGGACTCGAGGAGACAAAGTATTAATAATTTCACCATATGGTGCCTGAACTTGGAAATGACCATTTTGTAGTGGGAAAGGCCTTTCAACCTTAAGAATCTCAGAATATCTGAGCAAAACTGCACAAGAGGCAAGAAGCAAATCAGAATAATTACCTGCTACCAAGTGGTGGTGCTACTAGTAGCTTGAATCCTGACTATGTCTGTGTCACCAGTGGATTTGCTAAGAGACTTTTAAATTACAGACTATTTGTTCTGAGAGGGTCTACTCTAAATGCGGTCAAGTGCACACATTCTCAGTTTTCTTCAAAGAGGGGTCTTGTCAACTTTTATGTCAAATTTCTTTAAAATGCTGCATATAGATGATTTTACTTAATTCAAATTTATCTGCTTTCACACAAATTCACACGTGTGAAATTCAGTTGTAGTAGAAATTCAAAGCAACCTGTAGAGAAAAAACTGATCTTCATATAAAATTCATGTAATATTATACTAGACTAGCTAACCAATACAAAACTAAGCAACTAAATTGTACTGAAATACATTTGCTTTTGGCTTATTTTTAAAAGAGAGGATCTAGAAACAGAAAAAAAATGCACCATTGGGTAAAATCATTTGCTTCTAATGTTTTCTTTCACCTCTCTGGTTTTTAGTGTACTGGAGAACTCTTTTAATCAGACCATTACCAAATTGAATAAATGACTACTCAGTGATTACTGGACTATTTAGTGATGGAGTTTTCGAGCTCTTCTTCTTACAAATAAGCTTTGCTTTAATAGTTCGTAGAAGAACACCCTCATAAATGAAATGGAACAGAATCTATTTGCCACACGCTATCTCAGTCTCGGCTTTATTTCTGTGTTGTTACAAAATGACCAGCCCTTCCGGAGTATAACCAGTCCTTTCTCCTAGCTCTGCAGACATGTACACCTACCTTGCTGGCACCATGGACAGTTACTCTAATCACTGACTCAGAGAACTGGAGAAATGATAGAATTTTTGTTTTATCCTGAATTGGAAACAGCCAAGACCATAATGCAGGGAGGAAATCTCTTTTCTTTTGTATACACACCATCCAGGGGGCCTGCCCTAAGAGGACCACTGAGAAGATGAATGGGTAAACTCGTAGTTAGCAAGATGTCCCGGCAGAATTTGGAAATCAGGAGTGGCTTTTGGCCTGCATTTCGGGAAGGTGAGGAAGAAACATGTTGACCAAAGAAGAAAAAAAGAAAACAGACTTCATGTCTAAATTCAAAGGTCTTGGGGGGGGGCAGTGTCAGGTGTCACATCTTTTCACGTTAGTATCCCCAGTGATGTGCGCTGCCTGTGGTGGTGGGGGGCTTGTTTTACCCACAACCGTGGCGCTGTCCAGCAAAGCACCATGCGCTCGTGAGAAGTTAGGCTCCGAGAAGGTTGTGCAGATGAGCACACTGAAGCTCTGTTCCCAGAAAAGCCCTGAGATCACTCTGGTTGCAGCCTGCCCTCCTTCTTGGAGTTGTACAGGTGGTCAGGGTGTACCTAGTTACAGGCTTTATGTTTTGTAATGTGTAACAGAAAGGTGCCATGTAGCACTCTGCTTTTAGCCCTAAAACAAAGGCCTTGGAAAGCAAGCAAAATCAATGAACTTTAATAATAATAATAATAATAATAATAATAATAATAATAATAACTGATATACCTAAGGGCCAAATTGTTCTAAGTGCTTTATATACATTCATTTATATTCATCCTTCCAGGAAACTTTTGAAAGAAGAAACTATCGTTATCCCCAGATATCCCTGAGGAAACGAGTACAGAAAGATTAAATAATTCACCCAAGGTCACATATAAGCTTTAGAGCTGCTATTTGAACCAAGGCCATCTGGCTCTAGCATCTTTTTTTTTCTTTTTTTTCTTTTAACCACTAAGCCAACCACCAAGTTCCCTTTTCATTGGAGGAACACCAAAGATACATCTTAACAAAATAATATAGGACCTTTGAAAGAAAAAAAAATTTAAAAAGATTGTTGTAAAGGGTCTGAAGTGGGAGATGTGGGTGGAGACAGGCCTCTGACCCCTGCTAAGCCAGCCCAAGGGCTGGGTGCTCTCCTGGGCTCTCCCTTCAGCACGTGGTAGAGGCTCTCAGTTCCCTTCTCTCCTCTTTTCCCTTCTCGATATTATGTCCAAGCATGGTTAATACATTTTCAGTGGTTTAATTTAGAGGAGGTGCAATTATATTGACTGATAAAAACATTAGGAAGCTTGTTCATGAATAAGTGTGTGCGCACACAGGCAAACATTTCTCTCACTGGTTTTTTTGAAAAACAAGTTGGACTTATTTTTACTGAATTGAATTTGCCTGAAATTTTAGTGTCATGATGGTAAGGTCTTAGGAATGAATTAATAATCAAATTCAAATATATGCATTATTACCATGCAAATCTATTATTCTCAATTCCCATAATCGTGTGAACTAAATAAACTGGAATTAAGTCGCAGCGAGAATGTACTAGTTACATAGAAGGATTCACTTCATGACAGTATGAGTGATTATGCAATGACCTAACCTATTAAAGGGATTATGGGGTTTTATTCTTTTATTCATTCAACATGCATTTATTGGAATCCTAGTATTTTAAAAAAAAATCTTTGGGATAATAAATATTGCAGTGTGATCACATTTAGAGCTTAGATATTCCCTGTTGTGGAAAAAGAAGACTGGGCCCTTCTCATAAAATGTTCTTATTCTCCTGAGAGTCCCCCCCAGATGCCATCACGGGAAAACACCTGATCTGTAGCAAACCGGGCTGCTCTGTCTGCAGAAGGGGAGTAAAGACATGTGGTTCTAGGCAGCCAATAGGCCTCCCCTTGCCCTTCTTATTGGCAAGCAAGGAAAGGTGGGGTAAAGTGTAGGGGTGAGCTCACTTGCCCTGGGTATCATGGGTAGGATAACCTAGCTGTCATGGGCTTTTGTTCTTTGATGCTCATTGTTTCCATTCTTTCTTTATATGAGGGGCAGCACAAATGTGATAATTAGGTGTGCAATTAAGTGTTGATCTGCAGGAAGGCCTCGGGAGGGTTCGTGTTTGCATTTGGTTTTCACTTGTCACCGTGTGGCAAGTATAGCCAGCTCTCGCCTCTCGGATTTCTGTACCCTTACTCAAGCGGGATTCTTCCACACAAGAACCATGAAGTGATTAGAGCATTGTCTTCAAAATGTCAGAATTGGAAGTAGAGATTTTGAGTGCTTTCTGAACTGAAAATACGTTATGTGAAAGTGCCACAAAAAAAATTGTTTTCCTTTTACTCCATTTCTGGGATCCTCATTTGCTCCAGAGGAGCCTGGCATAATGTTTATTAGTCCGATTGCTGGGGACCCACTGACATCGGCACTGGAGAGGCCCTGGTGTAGAAACCCCAGAGCAGATTTCTTCAGTGCCGCCGGAGGTCATTGAGCACTTTCAGCTATTAGACTTGACATGAGAGACACTGAAATCATTCCAAGGTCAAAGTCACTCAGCCACTGTGCTAATGCCACAAGCGAGTGGAATTTGATTGCTTTTCAAAATGCTTGTTTCACAAAGTGAAACAGCACATTTTAGTACCTTTAGAATACTTAGTCTATTTAAAGTTTTGAAATTCCCTTTATTCAATTTGAATCAATATAAATTTAATTGTGTAAAATATATATCCATATGTATATACATGTAAATGGACAACTGTGTGTAGGAATTACATATGTATCTGCATGTATGTATTCATGCACCCAGATCTTATTTGTGGAATAAAACATGGAAGTAAAACTGGTATTTTTAACAGATATATGTCCACAAGTTAATTTTTTTTTAATTGTATAGAAACAAAAAGTAAATCATGATACAAATTCACTTTATGAATGGAAATTTTCATAACTAACACTTTAACCTAAGCTTAAAGTTCATTTGCTGGAGTTACTTGTTGAAATGCTAACCACTTTACAAGATACAGATATAAAACATTATTTTAGCAAACCTGAATACATGTTGACTTTTCTATCTTTTGCTATATAAAATAATTATGCATTACACATAGATTGTATTTTTTTGTCATTGACTGGCATTCAGTTCACATTTTAGACTAGCATGACTTTATTCCAGCACACAACGGTTCTCTAAAATGAGCCCAAAGTGGAATGTACTGATGTCGTAGATGAAATAGTGCAGCTGTTAAGGTGGTTGAAATTGAATATATATCTATATATAATGCAATCAGTGATATGTACATAAAAAGGAATGGTGATAACTTATGATTTTTGGATGTTGGTGGAAGCATTTAGACTAAGAAT
This sequence comes from Phyllostomus hastatus, assembly GCF_019186645.2. Lineage (NCBI taxonomy): Eukaryota > Metazoa > Chordata > Mammalia > Chiroptera > Phyllostomidae > Phyllostomus > Phyllostomus hastatus. The sequence continues at coordinate 17,601,935 of NW_025333607.1, forward strand.
AGTATCCTCCTTATAACACACTAGTTTTTCATGTGAAATTCTGAGTTTTTATTAATGATTATATCAGTCCTTTGGTGTGCTGTAGCAATTTGGGGGTGCAATCCTAAAACGGATGGGTGGACTAGTGAATAGATGCATACAGATAAGTCTATGTAAACAGACAATCTATGTTCACCCAATACTTTATGTGACTTAGGCCTAGGCATTCCTATTTGTTATTAGGATCAACACTGTTTGGAAGAGGGGACCATCTGAGCCTAGGATGGCACCCAGGTGGCACTGGCTGCCTGTTACAACATTTCACTCGGTTGCTTTCCATCATGGAGTGTTTACACTGGTGGTCCCTCCACTGGGAATTCCCTTTCTCTATGGCCACAGCTCACCTAAAATGTTTCTCCTCATGGAAAACATTCTTTTACTGCTCTTTCTCCCACATTTAACCTTAAGTTTTGAGGTGCACCATAGTCATGCTCAGCTCTGCCTGCCAGCCGCAGGATAGCAATCCCAAAAATAAAATGTTGAGAGAAGGAATACAAGCATTTAAAAACTAAGGAGAAGTGTAGTTACCTAAAATAATAGATAATAACTGGGCAAACCAACAGTCACCATTCTACTTAACGTTTAAAAAACTATGTCAGTTATTAGATCAGGAACAATAAATAATGTGTCTCATCTGTACTGTTGTTTAATATTGTTCTGGGAGATATAGCCCATGTGTTAAGACAGAAGTAAGAGAGATGATTATTGGAGAATAATACATAAAATTTTTTACAAGGAAATATAAATGTATACCTTAGAAAAAGGAGAAAACACCAAGATCTATTATTATACAAATAATAATATTATAATAAGATGATTAATAAAAATAAATGCACAAATTAGTTTTCTGTGATTCAGCAATAACAAAACTAAAAGTGATCTTATTCATAATGACAGTAGAATATATAAAATCTTATATAAATTTAAAAAGACATGTGAAGAATTAATTTAAATAAAAGAAAAAACAAACTTATAACAATTACTTTAATGTTAATAGAAAGTGTTAATGCATTGAGGGGTAGTTACAAACAAAGGCCGAATACTGAAAATAAATTGTCAGATATTAGAAACATGAAAGAATTATAATAGGGCATTGTTCTACCAGATACCAGTGGAAGAAAATAGAAAGTACAAATACTTTAATATGCTAAAGGTGGGGTTGCAATCACGAAACATCCATTCAGCAGATAGTTTTAAACACCTACTATGTTCCAGCCATGGTGCAAGGTGCTGGAAATGCAGAACCAAAGAACACAAATCTCCTTTCTCACGGAATGCAATATTTAGAAAATTTTTAAATGTTAAGGGATAAAACTAGGATACATCCCATATCTCACACTATATGTCAAAGGAGATGGTAGATCAAATGTTAAATTAAAAAATGTAGGAAATGAACAGAAAAAGATATAAGTAAAAAATGTTGAGTTGGGAAACCTAATTATAAACAAAGGGAGAGAGATACCATTATTAATTTAAAACACAGGAATTGACACTATTTCTGGTGCGGCCACTGTGGTAAACAGTATGGCGTTTCCTCAAAAAATTACAAATGGAATTGCCTTTTGATCCAATGATTCCACTTCTGGGAATATATCTGAAGAAACCCAAAACACTAATTTGAAAGAATATATGCAACTCTGTTCATAGCTGCATTGTTTACAATAGCCATGATTTGGAAGTAACTCACGTGTCCATCAGTAGATGAGTGGATAAAAAAAGCTGTGATACCCTTACTCAATGGAATACTCCTCAGGGATTTTTTTAAAAAAGGCCACCTTACCTTTTGGAACAGCATGGATGGACCTGGAGAACGTTATGCTAAGTGGGAGGAGCCAGTTGGAGAAAGACAAGCACCATATGATTTCACCAATATGTGGAATCTAATTAACAAAATGACCTAACATACAAAATAGAAGCGGGAGTATAGGCACATAGAGCAGACGGACAGCTGTTAGAGGGGAAGGGGATTGGAGGGCTGGCTGAAGGAGGTGAAGGGGTTAAGAAAAATAAACAAATACCACATAGACACAGACAGAGCTCATAGCCGGAGGAAAAGAGAGGTGGGGGGAGGGTGGAAGAGGGCAAGGGGAGGACAAATGGGGGTGGGAAGAAACTTGACTTTGGGTGGTGAGGGCATGGTGCAGTGTGCTCATGTGCAAGAGTGTTGTATGCTTGAATCCTGTACGGATTTATCAGCCAGCATCACCCCAGTAAATTCAATGAAAATAGTGTTTTGAAGGTAATCTGTAAAAAAAATAAAATAAACTAAGTGGCCTTAACACATGACAGACAATAAAAGAGTAGCCCTACTAAGGAAAGAGCATTTGCAAATCAGTAAGAGGGACCAACAGCCCAAGTGTTAAAAAATGGCAAAGAATTTTGAAAATACCCAAATGAAGAATTACGATAAAAGAATGTCAACTTTAGACTAATCCTAGAATACAAGTTTAGACTGCAGTAAGATTTCATTTTTCATCTGTGGGGTGCTAGATTGTATCTCTCAGATATGCTAGGCCAAATATCCTTCTAATACTGAAATTTTTTGCTGGACAATTGTTGCAGGGTATGGGAAGGAAGTTGAGTAACTTGAGAGACCTCCGGCAATGAAGTCAAGAATGAAATGTCATTCATGTAACACCCCCAGTTCCTTATTTATAAAATCACACACTACAGGATTGTAGAGATTGTCTAATCTAATACCTCTTTTTCAGGTATGGAACTCGAGTCCTAGTCTGTGCAGAAGGTCATAGCCCTAGTGTATGTGTATTTCAGAAGTAGCTGGAGATTGGCTTCCTTACATCTTTATCATTTGGAGATTGCAGTGTACTCAGACAAAGTGTTTACTTGTTGTTCTAGGAGGAAATGGAGAACTATTTTACAAGATCAAAAGGAGCAGTTTTTGTTTTATAAAGATTAGCATTAACTGCAGTTTTCCTAAAACTTTCTATGTAGTAAAGCTCTTTATTCTTGTTTTTTTTTCCCTCTAGCATACTTCTACTTTTTATCCTAATCTATGCTTCCAGTACAATTTTTAGAATGCTGATCTAATGTTTCCCAAGTTCTTTAGCTGAAGAACAATTGGATTCAAAAAAATTAAGAAGTAATGTATGTTTAAATGAATAACAAAACTTTGGTGTTTTAATAAAGATTTAGCCATTTGGTGACTCATTCCAGGTCATTTATAATCTTTCAGATTAGTTTTCAATTGTTATTTTGTCAAGTACAGCCAATGAAGATTTTGTTATTCATGTATTTATAGGGCTGTTTAACAATACATATTTTATGAATGGGGACATTGTTAGCACCACCTAATGGCAGGCAAGTAAGAAGAAGTACCTTTTCTAATTTAGAACTTATTTGCATAACTTAAATTAAGCTATAGCAAGAGTTGCTTCTATGTGTAACATTTCACATTCCCTTATGTACCATACAGGCAGCTAGAAGTCGATCTCCAAGCAATTGGTTTGGGTGGGAATGAAGCAGACGGGATATTGATAATGAAACCAAGGGATTTTTGCTTTCTTTATGAGAGCAAGGATGAGAACATATCTGTATAATAGAACATATTGTTCTTATATGAAGTGTTATTTTAGCTTTAGAAGCTTATGCTTTGAGACTCCATTCTCCATACCCCAGTTAATTTCCTGACAAAATACACCTTGACTATTGCATTAGCATATTTAATTTGTGTTGTTTTTTCAGCAGTTGCTGACAAATCTTTGACCAATTTGATATACTGCTCTGCTAAAGCATATTATACCTCGGAAATTTTTGTAAATGAAGAGTTCTGTCTTTCTGTTTATTGCCTTAGAATTTTCTATAGGTCGTGAGTCAAACACTGTGTTTTAGATCAGGGATAAGTAAGCCTTACCTTACCAGGGGTGTCCGGCCCACGGCCCGCATGCATCTCAGGGTGGCTATGAATGTGGCCCAACACAAAACTGTGACTTTACTTACAACACCATGAGATTTTTTTGTGATTATGTGTCACAATGTATTTAATGTGTGGCCTAAGACAGCTCCTCCTCTTCTGGAGTGGCCCAGAGACACCAAAAGATTGGACACCCCTGCTGGGCCATCCCGGATCATTTGATATGGTCCCCTCTCGGGATTTGAAAGTGAGGAAGGATGAAGCAGAGACGTGCATGGTTCTTGCGGCAGCTGCAGTCTGCCGACCCCAGAATAAACCCCCTTCCCCGTGGAGGGCCTTTGGTTACCAGCCCGGCCCGAAACAAGCCCCATCTCCTTCCCACTGGCATCATCCTGGTGCACGATGTGACTGCCCACAGCAGCACTCAGTAGTTGCTCAGTGCTGTGCTCTCGCACTGTTACACGACTCTCATGCATGTTCTTGAGTGCTTACTCGACTCTCACCATGCAGTTTGTCTGTACACACACACACACACGTGTGCAGTTGATCTTTCCAACTAAACCGGAACCTCTTGGAGAACAGAGATTGAGCCTCTTAAACCTCCCTGCCATTTTCAGTGCAGTAAGCAGAGGGCCTTCCACGGGGGAAGTGCTCTGCATTGTGTGGTGAGCGGTGGGACACCGGGTGGGATGGAGGTGGGGCCAGGAACTGATGGGGGGAGACGTCTGCGTGAGCAGCGGTACCCGTCCTGCTTTCCAAGCAGCGGAAATCTCTGTGAGACAAGGGTGCGTGGGTTGCGGGCGGTCCTGAAGGGTGAGCAAGACCCTAAGATTCCGAAGGCTGCAGAGCTTTCGGTTACAGAAGGGTGTTTCAGGCAGTTAGCTGTGCGGGCCACTGCGTAGCAGGGCTTCCCAGTCTTAGCTTCTGGCACTGGACTCATTGTTTCCGCTTCAGTGTTTCAAATGAGCCCCCCGTGTTTCTTTCACTCGTGTCAGAAAACCCGTTTATTTGTATGGCTCTGATAATATTTTCAATTGGATGTTCCCAAGTATCCAATTCTGGGTGGACACCCAGTCTTTTGGTGTTGATGAGTTTTGCATAAATTGAACCTTCATTACACATTGATCAGCAGGAGCGCGGGCCCTGAGTTTCGAAGTCCAGATCGACGTTGGTAACGGAACAGGTTTAAAACCGAAGGACTGGGACCATTCCAGTGCTGCGTCGCTGTGTATCATTCCCTGACTGCCGTCGGGGCATCATAAATAATAATGAAAGCAAATGTGTGCTTATCAGGAAGAGTCAACAAACCCCGGGCACTGATGTGCTGGCTGTTCTCATCCCGCAGGCATCAAGGCCAGCTTCCGCACCAGGGCGCCCGAAGGGGTGATCGTCTTTGCCGCGTCCCCGGGCGGTCAGGAGGAGTATTTCGCACTGCAGCTGAAACACGGGCGTCCTTATTTTCTTTTTGACCCTCAGGTAAAGGACTAATCGTAAGAGGTGAGATTTGAGAGAGTTTCCCAGGTGCCGGGCACTGAGGTAAGTGCTTATGTGTTCACGTTGCACCCGCCCCAGAAGTGGAGAGGTGAGTGCTGTTGCTGTCCCCGCTCTGTGAGCGGAGAGAGAGAAGCAACAGTGGTGTGGCCTGCCCACAGCTCAGACAGCAGGGAGGACTTGCAGAGCTCATGGTCCGACTCCCCACGGTTAGTGGGCGTAGGGCGCCTTACAGTGAAGAGGAAGACTTGTCACTTGAGTAGGTCCATTTTTGTTTTACTTGAGAGCCAAACTGTGTCCCTGGTTTTTTATTTATTAAATTTAGAGAATGAGGAAGGTGCGGGTGGGGAGAGATGCCACTTTGCTGTTCCACTTATTTGTGCATCCCTTGGTTGATTCTTGTATGTGCCCTGACCAGGGAGGAAGCCTGCAACCTTGCCGTGTTGGGAACGCACTTGAACCAACTGAGCAACCTGTCCAGAGCAAGTTGTGTCTCTCTTTCCTCTCTCCCACTCTCTTCTCCCCTCCACTCTCCTTCCCTCCCTCCCTTTCTTCCCGCCTTCCCCCCATTCTTGACATTTTTTTCATGTGCTCACCAGGAATTATGTATCTGTCAGGCACTATCGTACTGAGTGTTGCAGACAACACTAGTTTTAGAGTTAAATAGCACCGTGCCCCTATGAAACAATTTAAGTAGGATACAGTAATATATATATATATATATATATATATATTTAAATTATTCACGAGTGTTATGAAAGGGAAGTACGAGATGCTACGTACTATGGCAGCATAAAATGAAGGCTCTCTCTCTTCTGAGTTGTCAGTCTTCTCTCGACACGTGATGTGTCACCGAGGTGCAGAACAAAGAAGAAACGCTGCTCGGGACAAGAGCAGGTGTCCCTGCGTGAAGGCACGTACCTGAGGGGGAGCGGAGAAGGGGAGTTCTGATGGGAGGCGAGGAAAGTGCTGGGGTGAAACTCCCAGGCAGAGCCCGAGGAAGACAAGGGCACGGCATGTTCAGCGCACCGAGGTGCGTCAGATGCGCGTGTAGAACAGAGAATCGAGAGGAAAAGCGGTCGGTTGAAGAGCTGGCTGGAGGGGAAGGCATTTAGATTTCTGGAAGCTAATGTGAGGGTTTAGATTTTAACCGAGGGCGATGGAAGAGCTGTGTTCATGCCAGCTAAACCAATGCTAGTGAGCACCGGACACTGGACATTGCATTGCCCCTGTAAATGAGAAATGGGTCAGCCTGTTTAAAATAATTTTTCCATTCTGTTTTCTCAGGCTTTCCACTTAAACCTGATGATTTGAGTCATAAATTACACTTGCCAAGTAAATGTTTTATGTTGTACGGTAAAGCTAGCACACTTCCCCCTCTGTATCGAAGGGATCCTAGGCCAAGGGCTTGGGTGAGAATCCCAAGGCCAGATGCCCTGATGGCCCACTCACCTTGGAGAGGAAAGGTGGGTCCTGCTGCACCATCGGTATCTGAGCGTCATACCTGGTTCTATGCAGGGGGCCTCAGGAGGCAGGCTGCATCCCTTCCACGTTAGGAAGCCCGGGAGAGCCACCAATGGGCAGCTGGGTAGAGCAGGGGAGAAAGGGTTCCTTGTGGGGTTTTACCAAGAGCCTGACCATTTCTGGCTGCTACACCGTAGGTCCTTGAGCCCAGTGAGTTCAGGGTGCCCCCTAGAATTTCAGCTTCTTAAGGGATGCCCATAGGAGGGCAGTGAGCAAGCAAAAAAGAAATAGCATCACACCTACACAGAAGCAGCAGCTGTCTAGGAGGCTAGGCAGATGGCAAATGAACATGAAACATAGCAATCTGCACACAGGAGTTGATTCAGTTACAGAACTAGAAATGCTACTTTTCACTGGACAACTTTAGGTTAATTGGGGGAGAGACACTGTGCTGCACCTCAAATTAGGTCAAAAAACATGAAAATAGGGAAAGATAAAGAAAGATGGAAACTAATGTTAGTAAGGAGAAATTAAAGAGGAGAAAGAAACATATGCACAAGAAAAGGAAGGATGAGCAAAAATAATTAAATATAGAATCGGGGAGACTATCTGATTTCAGAAAGAATTGATTACAAATTTATTGAAAAGACTCATCAAGGTTTAGTGAAGATTAAGTGAAACTAATGCTTCCATAGGACCTCTGTGTACTGGCAGTATTCTGAGTCTCTCTATTCATAAATGCACACACACTTAAATGTCACAACTCTGTGAGATTGGTATTATTACCCCTACTATTCCTATTATATTCCTATTATTCCAACTTTACAGGTGAAAAAAATCTGAGTCACAGTTAAATTAATTTTCCCAAAGTCACACAGCTTCTTGGTGACCAAGCCAGGACTGAAACCCAGGCAAACCGGCCTCAAAGACCACGGTATTAGCTCCAATACTGCAGTGCTTTTCAACATGGAAGGAAAATGCTTGTCGATACCCACAGACACAGATAAAATACCATCCACGCACCCCATTGGAAGGAAATCCTTCAGCAAAGCTTCCAACCAAAAAGAACACTTAAAAAGAGTCTGAAATATAAAGAGGAGAGGCAGCAGTGAATAATAATCCCAGCAATATTTTCAACCTAAATATTTAATGACAGAGTAGAAATGGTTCACAGTGCCAAAGAATCTTTGAAATAGAAGAGATATACAGCAAAGGCAAAACTAAACAAAACTCTATTAATTATCTGGCACCAAAACGATGAAGTGCTGAAAGAGAAGAAGAGAAAATTGACTTAGAAGTTCCTAAAGGCACCAACTTGCCGTGGAGGGAACCGGAGGGAGGCAGATCACATCCATGTCTTGTTCTCACCAAGTAAGGAGCCAAAAATCTTTGACTTTAAGTGCTGTGAAAAAATGAATTACTGATAGAAAGAAGATGTTCTAAGAACATTCCGATTAACAAGATGAAAAAAGAGACTAACTGCCTAATTGTGACGATCGACAAAAACCGTGAAAAGAAAGGAAGCAATCAACGAGAAGAATGCGGAAGAGAAGGAGAAATCTGACTCGGCTCTTCCCTTCTGCACCTGTTCAGATCTGGGGGTTTGGGGGGCGAATCCAGGGGGAGAAAAACCTGAACCATGTAGCCACTTATTTGTAGGGCTTTTAAAGTTTGCAACAGAGGGTTCATGGTAACACTCTATTTGATCCTCGAAGGAGCCACTGGAGGTAGATAGCGATGCCATCCCTGCTTTGGAGGAAGCGGCTCATCTGGGGTCACACAGTGACTTGGTGGTGATAGATAGAACCGGCACTGGCTTTAGTTCCTTTCGTGCAACTCGACTCTGTTAAACACCTGCAGTGCTCCGCGTGGTGCTGGGCGGTTACGTCCGGGGAGAACCCGGGAGGGAAGGGAACAGAGGGCCACCCCAGCCAGCCTCCCCCCTGGGCCTCCCTCCCCGTCGGTGGAGTTCAGAGTCTCTGCTTACGTTGGGCAGGACAGGGGACAGGAGGCCCCGAGCAACCTGCCATGGTGGCTGCACACTGCCTCCCGTGTGCAGGAGGTCGCGCTGTCACAAACATCCTTCCCCCTGTCTGCGAGTGACTCCAGGTGACCCACATGTCTAATAGTGCACTGGTCACAAGTCATTCTCAGTATTTTATAAACACCCCCATCCCCACACACATGCTTTGCACGTAGAGGGCGAACTCCTTCGCACATCCAAAAACACGTTTCCACCAGATCCGAAGCATGACTGCCATCTCTTCCAACGGCGTGGCTTCTCTTCCTAAAGGATGGGACCCCCGAAGACTCTGCAGAAAAGGAAGGGGACGACGTTTAACAACGCTTCGCTCTGCTCAGCCACAGCCACGTCACTGGGACCCTGAGGATGGCTGCCCTCTGGAGCGGGGCCGCCCTAGGGTGTAGTCGAGAAAGTGGGATCAGTCACATCCCACTGAGTGCTCGGGGGCCATGGTGCTGCCTCTGCATGGAACAGTGAGGCTCGACCTCGCCGGGGCTGGGTGCTTCCTCTCCCCACGGAGCATACGCTCCAGTGCAGGTTAACTGGACATATTGGCTGCCTGATTCCTGAAGGCCACAGCCGTTCTCAGACCAAGAATCAGTGAGACGGAGGAGTGGAAATCTGGGGCATATCCTTTCACTGTTTGATCTCCTTCTGGGTGAGAACACGAACACAGCTTCTTGTGCAAAGTTGGCACTCCTCCTCCTCCTCGAAAGATGCTTATGTTTATTTTATACCTCCCATTGACATGCAAATTACTTCTGTTTTAAATAGCAATGCTTTAGGGGCCACTTTAAGCTACTTTTCCTTCTTTGTGTCTTTAAGTGAGACAAGGTAATCTAATGAACATCTTATTATAGTCATCAGATAAATAGTTATTTCATGAATGGGTATTTCTTATCAGACTGCATGACCCAGTGAGGACAGACTGTCTGTTTGTCCTCAGATGTATTCTGGAGGCTCAGCACAGTCCTTGGACATAGTACATGCTCAGTAAAGAACTGTGTATGGACGGACTGGCCGACCTAGTGACTTAATGACTGTTGCTAAAATACTGCTCGTGACTGGAGGAAAGCACCCATTTTCTGGAATAACATTTCCAGCTCTTGGGTGATTATGTGACAGTTTAATCCTTACTTGTTTTACCAGTTTGTTAGACCCTCCAACTTTTATCAGTGGCTACTTGTAGATTACTGTTACTGAATCCATTCAAAATGATGAAATTTGGAGTTTAGAAAAGAGCATTTTGTAGGAATCTAAAGTTACTTTCTTGCATATAGTTTCAAAATGACTCAGTCATTGCGTACTTCATTCTTTTTAAAACATCTTAATGAACGTAGGGAATGAATGAATGAATGAGTAACAGTGTAATCCTACATAGAGGCCTAGGTACAAAACTTACTTGATTTCCTTTCTGACTATCTGATGCATTCTATGAATAAATACTTAGGGGAAGGGAGAAAGATTCTTCATAATATTTAAATTCCATGTGTGTTAACATATTATGGACTGAGTACTTGGAACCATTTTTCAAGAGTCACAGCAAAGAAAAATTACTGCAACTGTTCATTGTTACATATTTTAAAGTCTCTAGCAATTAGCTATCATCTTTCCATTCTTCAGCTGATTGATTCCAGTTTGAATTTACTTGATCAGGTGCTATTTTATTGACCAGTAATGACTTGATTAGTGGTTCTCATTTAAATGTTTTGTGCTCAGCGGCATTCATAGGAAACTCACATAACATTCTCATCTCCCGCAGAGGGAAGCCATGAAAGTGAAAGCTTCCCAACAATCCTGAACAGCATCTTTTAACATGTTTGATATTTTCCAAATGAGTAGAAAAAACTGCCCGACATGGCACCAGAATTGATCCTACTATAATTCTCTTAACATGGGTGGGGGGAAATAATCTTCAAAATAACGATGAAAGAATAACATGCTAAGTTCCTCTCAGCAGAAAGCACCTCCGGCGTGGTGAGGGTGCATGTTCTGTACTCGAATGTATCTCCAATAAATGTGATTTCTGATGTAGAGGACTGGTAATGCTGCAGATTGTTGCCAAACATAATATGAAGAACCACTTACTCAGACACCTGATCTTTTCGAATGCGGCATCGTTTGTAACAATTTTAACGCTAACTAAGTACACTTTGATGAGACAGCATTTAATAAAATGCTCATTAATTTCATCATTAGCAAGGGTATGCTAAGAAGGAAGCCAGTTTCTTATGTCACGCCCAATTAGCATCCCGTGCTAGTAATCCCATTAGTATTGTTGAATTCGCTAATGGAGAGACTAATGGGCATGGTACCAGGGCACATTAATTGGGCACGACACCAGTTCTGGTTTTAATTATTAAACTACGATAATGAAATGTGTGTTTGTAAAATATTTAAATGTTGAAATAGGGCTGAAGAAAAATAAGGAACATGTGGAGAGAGGAAAGAGAGAAGGAAAGTCAGCCTATGACTATTTCAGGGGCTAGAAAATGGACTCACCCAATGGTCGTTTTTTCCCAGCCGACCGAGTTGTCTGTAAAAGTTGGGGCATTGTCCATGAGCAAAGCAACCCATGCCCACCCCTGGGAAATTAGAAGCTGCTTTTTGGTGGTATGAAATGCTGTATGTCACCTGCGTTGGCACCCTCGCTATGAGGCCTGACAGGAGCCAATTAAAAGTGTAGAGTGTGGACATCTTATGTTGCTGAAGCTGTTTTAGGGAAATCTAAAGAGAAATGTTTTGGATGGTACGCTTGACATGGCACTATTTGTGATCTAAATCTTCAGCCATATTATATCAGGTCATGGTCAGTTTTCTCTTTTTTTTTTTTTTAGATTTTATTTATTTATTTTTAGAGAGGGAAGGGAAAGAGGAAGAGAGAGAGAGAGAGAGAGAGAGAGAGAGAGAAATATCAATGTATGGTTGCTGGGAGCCATGGCCTGCAACCCAGGCATGTGCCCTGACTGGGAATTGAACCAGCAATGCCTGGTTCACAGCCCACGCTCAATCCACTGAGCTACACCAGCCAGGGCTAGTTTTCTCTTTTTGAAAAATGCTATACCAAAATAAGTCGAGTTTTGTGAAACATTACAAGTAATTAAGAAAATATTTTAATATTTTACCCAGTCTTTTTGGGGGTTTTGAAAAATTGTCAGTGGTTGAAGTTCATGACTGCTAAGAAAATCAACTTTATTAAGAAAGAATGAAAGAATTTTTTTCTTTCCTTTAGAAGGCTTAGAATAATTTCCTGGTTGTTCTTTCTTTAGTAGCAGTAGTGTTAAATGATGATGGTAACAAAGTTGAAATGTCTTTTACTCAGTCTTATTTCACTCATTCACACTAAAAGGAATAGCATTGTGTTAATCCTAATATACTGAAAAAGTGTTTATTTGGCTGCAATGTGCTGAGATAGAAAGTTCTTTTTTTTTTCTTTTTTACTCTCACTTCCTTTTTGAGAATCTCTATTCCCGATATCTGCCATTTCCTAGTATCCACTTAGGAACTCATTTTAACTGGGACACTATTACCTTAGGCAAAAGTGTAATTGTGAGATCTCGGACTACGAAGCATTGACAGTAAAGTTTAACCACAACACTTAACAGTCGGTTTTCGAATAAGGGGCTAATTTTCAATGTCACTGCATCCCCCATTAGTCGTGTAATGTAGGCGAGAAAAACGAGCTTGCCAGGCATTTCCCTGTCTTAAAAACTCTATTGGTTGAGTAGTATTTTATTAGTTTCAAATTCTTGTTTTTCATGTACCTGACAAAAATTGCAATATAAATTAAAAAATAGAAACTTTATTACATTTCTGATGAATATAGGTCATCAGAATGCAAGTGCGGGACAGGGAGAGCAATGGGGGGGGGGGTTGGGACCACTGTCACTGAAAACAATAAAAAATATTATACTCAACATCAAGAAAAGCAGGCGTGCTTATGAGAAATTCTTATTCCGAAGAGTTCTTTTCCGATTTGAGCACAGCGGTCATCACAGACACACATGCCAGATAAGCCTGATGATGATGGAAATCCACTTTAATTCTGGGTTCTGTTTGCAGCATTCCTGCACCAGGCTCCTGTTAGGATTTATGTATCTATATGTTTGTATGAATGTACATTCATGCATTTATTCATTTGCTCCTTCACTCCCTTCAGGGCTCGTCAGTGGAAGTGACCACAACCAATGACGATGGCAGACAATACAGTGATGGCAAATGGCATGATGTCATCGCTATCCGGCACCAGGCTGTCGGCCAAATCACCCTGGACGGGCAATACACCGGTACGGACTTCCTTGGTAGATAACGACGATTCTGTTGATGGGCTGACGGTGCCATACTCTTCTGTTATCTATATTTTTATGCCTGTTCTTTCCCCTTCTTTTCCACTCAACTGCATCCAGTTCCTGTTAAGTTTACCTTCGGCTGCTCCTACAGTGAAGTCGGGCAACCATCGGCTCATCCCTATAGGGCATTTCTGCAAAGCAAAGATAAGATGAAGTCATCAGTGGCAGTTTTGTATCTTGAACAGTTCTTTACAACCTGAAAGGGCGTGAGCTTAGGTTTTCTGTTGTTACTTTGGACTTCCAGAAGACAAATAAAACAAAGCAGTTATTATATGCATTTCAGAGATGAGGAAACTGGGGCTTAGAAAAGGTAACTGATTGCTTCCAATTTGCTGGGCAGCATTCTTGGGGGACAGACATACCCTGTCTCTGCAACTCCAAGGCTAGTATCCTCTCTACCCTACCCTGTTGGCATCATGCAATTATAAAGCAGTTACAGGATCCATATGATGATGCAGGCTTTTATTAATTTATTCAGGAAATATGGAATTGTAATGAGCACCTACCATGTTCCAGGCATTGCTCTAAAAATTCTGGACACAAAGAGAAAAAGCCTACATTTTAGGTGGGAGAAGGGCAGGAGACAACATAAATAACCATTGAACAATCAGCTGTGTGCCAGGAATAATAAAGTCAGAGAAGAGGAAAAGGGGCGAATGTGTGTGTGTGCTGGGGGAGATGCGTTGAGTTTATAAAAGATGCTCAGAGACGCTCTCTCTGATGAGATGGTGCCCGAGCAGAGACCTAAAGGGGGCGAGGGGGGGAACCAGCAAAATGTTCAGCAGAGGGATGTGTTGAGCCAGGCGAACAGCAGGCACCAGGCACCCGAGGTGAGACCATACCACATGGGGCATGTCCCGGACCAACAGGAGGCCACTGTAGGGAAGAGGGGCCGAAGGGTTGGTGGCAGCCTGTGACACCAGAGAGACCATTAGAACTGTGGGAGGTGAGGCTTTGTGGACTCTTTCCTGGAAAGAGGAAGCCTTTGGAGAATCCTGAGAGAGGAGTGACAGGAAACGACTTCTTTCTTTGAAAGTAACTCTCTGGCCGCTCCAGTGAGAACACCTTTTACAGGAATAAGGCTAGAAGCACGGAGACATGCGAATAGGCTCCTGTGATAACTTTTAAATAATTCAGGCAAAAGAAATGATGGTTTCTTTGAATGGGTAAGTCATTTGGATATGAAGAGAAATGTGGAGATATTGTAAATGTTACATTAGGAAGAGGTGATTGTGGTAGAACTGGCAAACTCCCACCTGTGGGCCAATTCAAGCTCTAACACATTTTTATAAAGTTTTATTGAAACACAGCTTAATCTATTTATTACATATTATCTGTGGCTGCTTGGGGCTCTATGGTCTGCAAAGCCTAAAATATATGCTAGTTGGCCCTTCACAGAAAGACCTTGCCAACCCCTACTGTAGAGCATGGTGCTAGGTTTGGGGTCAGGGCCACCGGAGGAAGGTTGCCGCCGTAACGAAGATGCACGAGACACAGGGACGAGCAGACTGGGAGAGAGGCATTCAGAGTTCAGTCTGAACCAGTTAAGTCTTAGGTCTCCATGAGGCGTCCCAGTAGTGACATCAGGCAAGTTGCTGAACACACAAGTCTGAGTTCGGGGGGAGAGATTTGCAGACTAGAGATCCAAATCGGAGTTGTCGGCTGAGATGGAATTCGGAGCCGAGGGACCAGACAGGTATTCACGGGGCTGACCACAATGGTTTGTGCTCTGAGAAGAACATTTCCGCTGCTCCGAAAGGAGAATGGAGTCAGATAGTAACCTTAACAGGTTTGCATTTTGATGTAACAGAGTCAGGGACCCAGGCCTGTCCTGGGCTCTGTCCCTGGGGGTTTGCACAGGTGCCCTGCCATTGACTTACCCTCTGGAGGATGTAGGGCATCGTCGTAGGTGGAACAAGAGATCAGAGAAGAGGGAGGCCTGGGTCACCCCAACATGGAGATGTTGGGGCCGGTCAGGGAGAGCCTGTGGAGAAAATTAACCAGGGCAGACACTAAGGTAAGAGAAGGACCAAGTGATGTCCCGAAAGCCCAGTGAGGAGCTCACTCACTTGGTAAACGACTAGAAAAGACAATCCTGCTGACATTGGACTTGCCCTCTGCGCCTCCGTAGGTTCCTCTGGGCCCCGGAACGGCAGCACGGTCATTGGAGAGAACACAGGCGTGTTTGTGGGGGGCCTGCCGCGGGGCTACGCCATCCGGAGGAAGCATCCCGGTGAGTCTGGGAAAGCTCTAGAATGTACAGGTCACCCCCATACTTAGGATAGAGTCAAATGGCATTGCTTGAAAGTAGGAGTAATAGTGTTGTTTTCCGTCTCACGCTGTATTCCTTCCCTATATCCCTATGTCCCAATTTTCCCTTAGGTCTCCCCTTTTCTAAAGGAACCTTGGATTCATTGACAATCTTAGCCACCAGTCCTTCATATGTAAAAATTTATTAAACTTTTGCCTACATGAATTACGGTATTTTAGCAGTGTGTGTCAGTTTGGTTTGGAGATTTTTAAGTTGAACATAAAACCACACAGAAATGGAGAGCCGTGAGCTTGATTTGCAGTTTAAATCGGGTGAAGAATGTTTGCTGTGTGCAACTGGGCTGCGTCAAAGGCAGTAACTAGCCAACTCAGCCCCGAGGTATCCACAGGTGAGTCACAGGGGGCCTTCGCCACGGCAGGAGGCGTGGATGTATCAACAGGTGATTCCAGCCTTATGCCACAAGTGCTATCACTGGGGCAGAGACAAAGGCATTCCTGTATTTTAGGGCAATGCAACAAAAACTGTGAAGCTAATAAAACTAACCTGAGTGAATCTAACCTTGGGCAGAAAAAAATCGCCCTCCCTAGAAATGAGAGTGAAATATTGATTGACTTGTATAACAGACAAGTTATGAGGGAACTAAACTATCAATGGTAGATTTAATAGAAACACTTCCTTCAAATGTTACTTTTAAAACATGATAGCACAATTATTTTTAAGACCAGTGGCAGATGAAATGTCCTTGTTAGGTCAAACGCATTATTCGCCCTGGCTGGTGTGGATCAGTGGATTGAGTGCCGGCCTGTGAACTAAAGGGTCGCCGGTTCGATTCCCAGTCAGGGCACATGCCTGGGTTGTGGGCCAGGTCCCCAGTAGGGGGCGTGTGAGAGGCAACCACACATTGATGTTTCACTCCCTCTCTTTCTCTCTCCCTTCCTCTCTCCCTAGAAAGAAAGAAATAAAAATCTTTTTTTAACAAAGGCATTATTCTTGCTAGTATTATGAAACTAACTTTTATTTTGCCTTCACATCTGCTTCTGTATATATGATGGGTCAGAGCCAGGGCTAAAGATTATCATTGTTACCACTTAGCACAGCTGGTGGTGTGGTGTTTACATGAATCAGTAAGGGTCTGCAGTCAATAGGTGGAGAGAGCTATTGCCCGTTACTTTTAGTTGCACGTAGATTAATTGCTTGAAAAGAATTTTCAAAATACGTATTCCTTGATATCCATCAACTCCTGCAGACATCATCCAAAAGGGCTTTGTGGGCTGTCTCAAGGACGTGTATTTTATGAAGAATTACAACCCCTCTGCTCTTTGGGAGCCTCTGGATTGGCAGAGTTCTGAAGAGCAACTCAACGTGCACAACACCTGGGAAGGATGCCCCTCTTCACTGCAGGAGGGGGCCCAGTTCCTAGGGACAGGTAAGGTCCTCAGGTAGCCATTGGGCACTGCCTAGCATGCATGTGCTATCCTTGGCGTAGTTTAATCTCTCCTGACCGATTACTTTGACCTCTTAGGAATACCTGGTTATGCCACGGTGCCCATAAATATATGCTCAAAGTTGGGAAACATAACATGAATTGTAAGACTTGTGAATATACACGAATAATCGTGTGTAAGCTCTAGGGTGGCCCAAAGCAGCTCTTGGTTTACATGTGTTCGTGTCAGAAATGTCCATTTGAAAGTCAATTGTTTTACCTCGAATAAAATTTATGTAGAAAGCTGTTTCAAAGGAGTTACTAGGTTAAACCCCAAGTACCTCCTTATTTTAGTACATAGACGGACACTATTGCTCAGAGTAAAATTTCAGCTTTGTGATGGGGTAAGTGGGTCATCAAAAAAGAGCTAGAGAGGATAACCTCTCTCATTGCCATTTCACCAAGGGCTACAGCAAAGGCGATGTGGTGTCCCCAGCATGTCCCCACCCACAGTCTCTGCCTGGCATCCCTCCAGGAGAATGGGGTGGCGGTGGGAACATGGTGATTAGCGGACGTGACTCATTCTTCAAGTGAAAGTCCACCTTTGCCTCCTGCCTTTGTAACGAAGTTGGTCAGTTGTTAAGTTGCTTAAACTACATTCAGAACAGAAAGCTACATATCATAATCTGTGTACTTTTTCGTTGCTCTTTCTCATCGTCGCTTTCAGAAGTCAGTGCAACTGCTTATTGCTAATATTTATGTAAAATGACAATAGCCTTAGCTGTATCCATGATTTAGAGAATAAATTGCTTCCTCTTAAAAGGTATGTCAACTTCATTCTGTCACTTCTGTACAGTTGCAAGGGGGGTTTCTTACCATTGAACTGCATCTTCTCATGTGAGAGATGCAAGGATAGTACGTGCCCCAGGGGTATCTTCTGGCACATGTACAATGCTGGCTTTCCACACGCTCACACGTACGTATTCCTTTCTTTAAAGGATTCCTGGAGCTTTACCCATACATGTTCCAAGGTGGACTGGACTTTGAGATTTCCTTCACCTTCAGAACAGACCAATTGAATGGATTACTTCTCTTCATTTACAACAAAGATGGACCTGATTTTCTTGCTGTATGTGAATTAATTCAATCATATTTACTTTACAATGTCAGATCCAACTTTAAATAAATAAACCAGGGGTTTGCATTATACTGAACTGGGGTTTCTTTTTAAATTTACTTTTGTTTTTATATTTTTTCCCTAAATCATGTTCAGTGTTGGAGTCCTATGAAGCATTTTATATTTTAGGGTCCCAATGATTTTTTTTAAATGACCATTGTTACCACGACCATGAAAATTGTAATTTTAACAAGACAGTATAAGGGATTAAAATCCAGTTTACTGCAATAGTATAAAAGTGCAGCGAACACCCTTGGAGGTAGCACCCCACCCAACACTAAAATGTTACCCATTTTTACATCTACCTCTCGGGTCTCCCCCGGCCCATTTCCTTGTCTCCCTCCAGAGCTCATACGTCACCAGAATCTTGTGTTTATTGTTCTCTCTCATGCTTGTGGTTTGAACGCCATGTATGAATGTCTAAAAATTCTTGCTTTTGGCATTGAGAAAAGTGTTATTGTATTCTTATTGCTCCTGACTTTCCCGAATACTAGTTGCCCTGGATTTCCCTGAAATCTGCTGGCTTCTGCAAGATCATTGTCACCTTAAATATTTACTCTACTTTCCCTTAAAACATTGCTTTTAACCAAACATTCTATATTCTTTTCCTTTTTCTTTTTCACTAACTGGATGATTGTATTGCTCTCATCATGAACTTTTTCCATTTTACTGGCCTCTCTTTATGGTCAGCTGCCCCAAGGAAACTTCCTTCCGGGTGTCTTACAGGCATTTCAAACCCCCTCTTCCTGATAAAAACATCAATAGACGGTCTTTCTTTCTACTGCTTTGTATCGTGATGGTGTATCGTGATGGTGGAAAAACACACCCAAGCAAGACAGAGGGATGTCTCCATGTGTCCTTGTCTGACTTCATTCATATAATACATTCAACTGCTCGCCAGGTCCCACTGGGTAGCTTTGAAAAATCAGCACTTAGATTGAATTTTCAGTTATCATTATTATTATCCTTAGTTTCATCTCTCATCATTTCCCCCCAAATTATACTGATTCCCTAAGAGTTTTCTTTTTCTTTTTTTTTTTTCAATTCCAGTCCAGCTTTTATTTCCAGTATATACTTCTTAGGACTGGGAGAGTGAATGGTTAGCTCAGATAATGGTGGAAAGAACAGGGGTGAACATTTTTCTTTATCACTCAAGTTCTTCAGAAATCTTGCTTCTACATACCTGGGAGGACTTTTCCTACCTATTTACCGCCGCCCCCCCCCAGCCCCACCCACTTACAGGCATCCTCTGTCTTTCCTGACTTGGTCCCTTTCTCTAGACCTGATGAGCTTGTACAAGTCCCCAAGCCTTTGGATGTGTTAACCCTCTGCTCGGATGGTCCTCCAGGGATCCCACACACCTGTGCTTGAAACCTTCCCCAGCTCCCAGGGAGCTCTCGCACTGCACCCTGTTACGGTGCTGCTCCGCACGCCTGCCTCTGCTGTGACACTTCTTTCTCTGGCCTTATTTGCTTCACTAGATGGGACTATCTCCAGTGGTTAAGTATCCTGTGGTCACTGATTTGGCTTCTAACCATTTAAAACCTAGTAAAGATAATCATCATGTACGGTTTTGAAGGAAAACATATTGGAGGCATTTCTTGTATCATGAAAACTTGGGCAGAATATGTTTGGGTTAGGAAATGGCACCGTCATCTAGAAGGAAACCCAGAGAAGCAATTATGTTGGTTAGAAATTTAGAATGTCACAACTGAAATAGTGACTCAGAACACATCTTAAAAATTTGAAATTGAGTTCACCAACCAGTTGAAATAAGCTTAATCAAGCTTGACATTTCATTTTCTTATTGTCTTGTCATATTTTCCCCCCAAAACTAAATTGATATATGGAGTAGTAGTTGCTCATTTTCTAAAATCTCGAAAATACCAGTTCAAATTGTTTTGTTCTCTTCAGTCACTTATGCTAATGTTTACGCTTTATGTTTTTACCCTCCCCCCACAAAAAAAAGGTCCTGCCTACATCATATTGTAAGATAGCATATAATCATTGCTGAATAGACACTTTTTACTGCAATACAAAATTCTTCATGTCAGTTATCAGCTCGCAAAGTACTTCATTGTACGTTACTCCAGTTTGGCTTAGAACAAAGTGGAATATTTTTATAGAGTGCTTTCAGGGAAATTTCTTGCTTTTCTTCAAGAAATTGACCTTCTGCCCTGGCTGGCATAGCTCAGTGGATTGAGCACAGGCTGCAAACCAAAGTGTCGCAGGTTTGATTCCCAGTCAGGGTACATGCCTGGGTTGCAGGCCATGACCCCCAGCAACCGCACATTGATGTTTCTCTCTCTCTCTCTCTCTCTCTCTCTCTCTCTCTCTCTCTCTCTCTCTCCCCCTCTCCCTCCCTTCCCTCTCTAAAAATAAATAAATAAAATCTTTATAAAAAAAAGGAAAAAAAAAGAAATTGACCTTCTGCTTGCTCCCAAACTGCCACTCTGCAGTCTTTTTATGTCTCTGTTCTCTTGTTTCACGTGAAACGCAGGTGGAACTGAAGAGCGGGCTCCTGAGCCTGCGGCTGAACACCAGCCTTGCTTTCACCCGCCTGGACCTGTGGCTGGGGCTGTCCTACTGCGAAGGACAGTGGAACAAAGTCGTTCTCAAGAAGGCGGGCCCCGTTGTCTCAGCAAGCCTGAATGAGCTGACGGAGCGCGTGTCGGAGTCCAGAGCCCAGCCCCTGACGCTGAACTCCCCCGTCTACGTGGGGGGAGCCCCATCGTGGCTGCAAGACGCGTATAAACACCTGACGTTGGAACCAGGTAAAACCCCCTGGGGGAACCCCCAAACTGTGACAGCCCTGGTCGTCACAGGTTTTGGTGGCCCAGTGTTTCAAGATACAGCAATAGAGTCAGGCTGCGTGCAACATTCACCCACCCCTTCGGTGCAGAATTTGAAGCTCTTAAAAAAAGATGACAGACTCCTTCTTCAACTAGTTTCGTATGTTGCCCTTAAGCGTGTGCCCTCCTACATAATCAATATATTTATACATGCTTTGCCTATTTATAATCAATAGATTTATTATAACATGTCTTCAGAAAATATGATTTTAAGTAATATGTAATATATTGGTCTTTGTCATGTGTTTTCACAGAAAACACGTGTGGTTCTGGTTCTTTTGAACACTCATCACCTCATTTACAGACTAAGAGATGAATCAGGCTGGTGTGCACGACTAGGAAGAATGGCATTCAGTTCATAATAGGGTTGTTTTCTGATGATGTAAATGCTGATTGTGTCCACGCGTTTCAAAGGTGCTCCCACGCAGCAAAGCACGAGAAAAGGTGGGCTGAGCTGAACTTCAAAGTTCTTGTGAAAAATCTCTCTCTGATTCTTAATAACCATGAAGAAAACGTTCACGAGTGTGTGAGTCATAACTAAAGCAAGTATTTAACCCATATCGTGGTGAAACACATAACGTAATCAGAGGAACAAATAACTCATGTAGCGCATAGTATTTGACTCGTATAATGAGCGAGCCCAATCGGAGAGACCAATTGTAGAAGGCTGACCATGACTTAGTACGCTTGTGTGCCAGGTGCGGTTCTGAGAGCTTTTACAAGTGGGAGGGGGTTCTTCCCAACAAGCCTATGACTGAGGTGTTGTTATTTGTAGCCCCATTTTACAGGCGAGGGACCTGAAGGGCTGGGAGGAAAGTCGTCTGCCCAAGGTCCCATGGCTGGTGGCAGATACAGAGCGGGCGCATTCACTGGTCAGGCTTCCTGGTGTCAACGCCCGCTTTCTTATAGGAAGTGTCCTCTCTGTGGGCAGGGGCCAGTGCTCCTTCCCTCTGAAGTGGGGGGCCAGCTCGGGACTCAGCGCACTCCCACACGGAAAATGTTCTCTGCGCCTTTCAAAGTCTGCGCACTGTGAATGGTTAAGACTTCCACGGAGCAGGTTTCGCCCATTTGGGGAGTACATAAAGATTTAAATGCCTCGGGGTAGAAAATATATGGCAAGCCCTCCGAAGACTCGCAGAAGGGTACGAGCAAGGAGTTAATGAATATCTGAGGTGGGAGACAGTAATGACATTTCCAAGGCACTTAACGTGTAGCAGAAGCTGGAAATATTGCGTCCGTATAAAGGCGGCTCCTGATGTTCAGGTTTCGGAGGTTAGAAAGAGCTCCAAAACCCTTTCCATGAGCGAGACTCCTCGACCTTATTTACAGCTAGGGAAAAAGCTCCCTGCCTGTCAAGCATTACGCTTCCCAACTCCCATTAGCCAGGGCGGCCCTAGAGGCGTGGCCTAAACTATAATCATATACTGCCAGAAGTTTAAAACATCAACATAGACCCAAGGGGAAGAATTTAATCTGCACTATATGACTAAATCTGTAATACTGAAAGATATTTTATTTATGGGTAATACTAAATTTTTATCATTGCACTGTCAGCCACATCAGTGGTTCTCAGACCGCTGATAAAATATGAAGTGTGGTAGCTGGGACACAGGAAGAACTCAATACAATTAGCTGGTATTATTATTATTATTATCCAAGATATATTGGAATTCCCTGGAAATGTTATTAAAATGTATATTTTATGACACTGCCCCCTACAATTCGAGCTTAGATGCATTGAGTGATACTAATCTTTAGAAGTAACTACCTGTTTTATATGGAGATCAGGAAAATATTCACTATATAGAGGTGCTGCCTACACGAAGTATTTAAATCGTAATTCAGATTAATCATGTTCACGTGCTGTATTCTTTAGTCCATTAGCATCAGTCTTAAAAATCTTCCTACGCTTCTCAATTAGCACCTCTTTTCAGAGGCTCGATTTTGTTAGGGTTCCCCCCCAACCTTATTTATCCATTAGTGTTGTAACGTCCCTTTGAATCAAATGCAAATTAATGTTTCTCTGTGCTTTGGAAATGCTGGCCAACATACTTTGCTGAAGATGCACCAGCTCAGAGCCCAGGAGTGTAGCTTAGAACTGTCACGTGGGACTGTCCCGGACCTCTAGGTTGGGAGCGCCTGGGCGTGGCACATGGTGGCCTCAGGTTCGGTTCAGTGCGGCTGGCGGAAGTAGGGGCAGAGCCAGCCTTGCTCCCAGGCCAGGAGCCTGTGGTTGGACAGCTTCCCCCGGGGAAGGCCACTGGCTGGGTCATCAACCCAGAGCTCTGGGGCAGCTTTTAGTGACTTGGAGGCCTAAGGGTGGGGTGGTGGTGGGAGGGTTTGTTTGTTTGTCTGTTTTCGATGCTCACAAAGGCAGGGAAGCAAGGAAAGGAGGAGTCTGCTCTCCTCCCCCCACAAACAGATCCTCCCCCCTCTTCTCATCCTCACAAC
Source organism: Phyllostomus hastatus (assembly GCF_019186645.2). Classification (NCBI taxonomy): domain Eukaryota; kingdom Metazoa; phylum Chordata; class Mammalia; order Chiroptera; family Phyllostomidae; genus Phyllostomus; species Phyllostomus hastatus. Next base: position 17,625,347 of record NW_025333607.1, read on the forward strand.
CCGTTCGAATGTGGAAGGAAGTCAGGCCACATTCCTGGTGGGAGCGTTTCTGGGGTGCAGATTTGAAGGACCACTGCAAGTTCGTTCTCAGGGCTCTGCCCCACGGGGGCCAGAGAGACCCCACTGACGCTCAGGCGCCTCCCCCGTGAGGTCTGCCAGCAGAGGCCACTTCCCCGTGAGGACTAGGCCTCGCAGACCTCCTGCTGTGACTCCGGACCCTTTCCTTTGTCAGTGCAGGAAGGGGACACTCTGCCGGTGGCCTGCCCCATGTTGAAAACTCCATCCTGTAGATTAAGTCTTAAGACTTTTTTCTTAAAATTTTAGAAATTGTGCAGAAATCAACAAATGTTACCATATTAACTATTTTTAGACGTGCAGTTCTGTGGCATCAAGCACACTCGCGTTGTTGTGCAATCATGTCCAGAATTCTTTCCATCTTGCAAACCGAAACTCCTTGCCCCTTAAACTTTCAGTGAGATGTTTCTTATAGCACACCTCAGGGCTCGCCAAAGCCGCCTTTCCACTGTTGGCGTCCTGTTGGTAGGGAAACCGGACAGGGTCTGGAGCAGTTAGGTGAGTCAGCTCCGTGCCGTCAGAAGATTACTGGTGAAGCAATTAGGATTTTTAGCTGTTGCATTGTCAAGCAGATGCTTTTTTTGTTGAGCTTCATTCCTTTTAATTCAGTTCACCCAACTTAGTGTCTACTGTGTGTCCAAGGCAGACTAGCAGTACTGATCTCCCAGGCCTGAAACAGGGTGAATACTAGCAACGGCATTTCAAAGGGAAGACGCTGCCACTTAACATGTCTGGAGCCATAGTAAGACATCATATAAATGCTGAAGAGAACAATGTGGCCATTGTTACTATTACGTTATCTTACTGTTCAGCGTTTGCTTGGATGGTTTATTTCCACTTTCTGTGGAGGTGCTTTCATCCTGACAATCACATGCTCAGGACCTTTCGAACTTGACAGTGCTTTGTTCGGAATGCGTGTGTGTGTGCATGTGTGTGCGCTACAGCGATCTCAAAGGCAGTCTGCTCATTTCCTCCTTGACCTCTCAGAGCAGACTTCGGAGCAGAGGACTGCCAGACCTCACAAAACTGACGTCTGTTTACACAGACTGGCGTGGGATTCAAAGCCACTGCCAGTCCCTGGCTGGCTGCCCCACGGTTTCCCTCCCCCCCACCGCCTTTCCTCCGTGTTCTGTGTTCAAGTTTACAGACCTGAACTGCACCATGGTCGTGCTACAGTCAGTTATGCAGATGACACATTCACTGAACCTTCAGTGTTGCTGTTGCTGCAGTCGGTTCCTGTCTTGCTAACATAAACCCCAAACTAGTACCACCGTGTACATCCTGGGTTCTGGAACTCCATGAAAATGGTCGCGCACAGATGCAGCATCTCTGCCTGCAGATATGACTGGGACTTAGTTCTGTGGCCCCGAAATGATTGTCATGGAATTCCTTGCAATATCCCAGGACTCTAGAGTACTTTGAAACTCTGTTCTCCCTCCTGTTATCCTGCATAATATCCTCTAAGGGTATTTTCCCCCCAAAGATCTTCCTGAATAATTATGCTACTTCAAATACTTATTTTTTGGGCCCATTAACCCTGACTTTTACAGGGAACTTCATTTGTTGGAACTGTGGGGTATGTGGATACCCCCTGCCGTAATATGGGATTGCCTAAGTTTTATTTCAGTGGCGTATATACAATGAGAAAAACGTGCATAACGAATACTTGCAGTTGCATAGAAGTCAGTTGAATTTTACTTATCAGCTTATGTATTTTTTTCAAAATAACATAATTATTTCCTTGAGATAACTTCCCCTGATAAAGAGCAAGAGGAGACATCCAGGATTTCCCAAGGGAGACTTGCAGGTTTAAAACTTGGTATCTAAAGCAGCCCCCACCCACCTCATGAACACGCACCGCAGAGGACGAAAGCGGTAGGGAACCAATGGCCCCGGCCCTCCGGGGGATGCCGACCCCTCACCCTCGCCAGGTTTCGGTGGCTGCATGAAGGACGTGGCGTTCGCACGGGGTGCCGTTGCTCCCTTGGCGTCTGTGTCCAGCGGTGCTGTCAGAGTCAATCTGGACGGGTGCCTGTCAACTGACAGCGCAGTTAACTGCCGGGGAAATGACTCCATCCTGGTGTACCGGGGAGCGGAGCGGAGCGCTCGCGAGCACGGCCTCCAGCCTTTCACAGGTAACGTGGGGGTGCGCCGAGTGGGTCGTGACACACCTCCTGCCCGTGCCCTCCGCCCCCTGCCGGCCCGCCCCTGGTCTACCTGACTCATTACCTTTACTCTCTCCTCCTCCTTTCCACTGAAGAATACCTGTATCGAGTGATAGCCTCACACGAAGGCGGTTCTGTCTATAGTGACTGGAGCCGGGGACGGACCACCGGAGCCGGTAAGTGTTCTTTACCTTCAAGTGTGTATGTGCCACATCCGTGTTTGTGCCACATCCGTGTTTGTGCATCCATGTATGTGCCATATCCATGCCTGCGCCACATCCGTGTTTGTGCATCCATGTATGTGCCATATCCATGCCTGTGCCACATCCGTGTTTGTGCCACATCCGTGTTTGTGCCACATCCGTGTTTGTGCATCCATGTATGTGCCATATCCATGCCTGTGCCACATCCGTGTTTGTGCCACATCCGTGTTTGTGCATCCATGTATGTGCCATATCCATGCCTGTGCCACATCCGTGTTTGTGCCACATCCGTGTTTGTGCCACATCCGTGTTTGTGCATCCATGTATGTGCCATATCCATGCCTGTGCCACATCCGTGTTTGTGCCACATCCGTGTTTGTGCCACATCCGTGTTTGTGCATCCATGTATGTGCCATATCCATGCCTGCGCCACATCCATGTTTGTGCCACATCTGTGTTTGTGCATCCATGTTTGTGCCACATCCATGTTTGTGCCACATCCGTGTTTGTGCCACATCCATGTTTGTGCATGTGAAGGAAAGGAAAGACCATCACTCGGAGGCAAGGAGTGTGTTTGCAGCCTCGTGACAAAGCTTGCCTTGGTGGGCAGACGTGTCAGCCGATAGCTCAAGGTGGCGCTTTTGATTTTTCAAGAACTTAGTTAAGTACTGGCCTGGGCTTGATTCTTTCCTCTGAGGATGCAGAAGGAAGTTGCTTGTTGTCTCAGGGATTTCACGGGCCTGGATCTACAGGAATGCAGCCAAGGACAGGAACCCTTCTTGGACCGCAGAGGCCCTGGGAAGCTGCAGCCGGGATTGCCATTCAGTGGGGGTGGCAGCCCCTAGCCTCCCCGTGGCAGAAGGTGCAGGAACCTGCACCCTGGTCGGAAGCACGTGTCTTCTGCCCCCTCGTGACAGATGCGTGCCATGGTGTTGACTTGAGGGTCTTAGAAGGACTCACCCAGGATAGAAATTGATGATCGGTCTAATTTTTTTGCATTAGCAGGGAGACAACTAGGAGATACATAGACTACATTAGGTCTCATCTCAGACAACTGATTTATAAATGCGTTGAGCTTCTGACAGTGACCAAAACATCTTTTCACAGAATGTCATCACAGGAAGGCATTCATCACAAAAAGTTTGGTGAATCAGTACCCTTCTACCCTTTTGGGTCAAATATCTGTCAGCAAGGCAAATCCATTTCCATATGATTGCCACTTAAATCTCTTAACGTTTATCCTTAGCAAGTTACAATTTATCTAAAGATACGTTTTTCACTAAGATATTCTCTCATACTTTTTATCAACAATGGGTTACTAACCCAGGCATCTTTTGCAGAATCTTGTTCATGTAAAGTATAATTAAGTACCAAGGTGAGCTACTGAGAATAATTTTTGAAGATCCCTGCCTTACAGGTTTTCTAGAACAAGACAGCTTGACACTTTTCCAGGATAATTCAGATTATCATCTCTTCGTAGGCAAGACAATGAATTGAATATGCTCTTAAAATCTTACTCAACCTCAGTGCTTGCAGAAAGGTCTCATATAAACTATGCATTTGTTACCGGAATGTCCTCTGGCCTCATTTCACATCCCTCTGCCTTATTAACAAATACACTACAAAGCCTGCTTTCAGCCTAATTCAGTGAACGGGTATCTAGAAGGTGCATCACTTGCATAGCTTAACAGTCTCCATTTTGGGGGCCACTGAGAAAGGCTGCAAAGAGAATTCTGAATTTTTAGCAATGATCTGACCACAAAAACTTATGCCATAAATTCATATTTACAATCTGACCACAACACCAAGCAGCTACATGCTCCCAGGGGTTGGAGAATAATTGCGCTATTTAATTATTTTTGAGTCAGTTTCGCTCTGTCCCCTATGAGAAGACCATCTGTTAGCCAGTCCTGGGCTCTGCCCTGCACCGCATTTCAGAACTAATAAAATCAGCGTCGCGGCCGCTGTCCCCGCGCTGGCAGCCCGGCTGCTGCACGGTCTGCGTGCTGTCGGTGGGCGCCCGCGGTGTTTCACCTGCAGAGACACGGGCTCTCCCCCTCCTCTGGGCTTCCTTCCGCTCCCCATGCTTCGTGCTCCCCTCGCCTCCCTGGAAGCTGCCCTGTTTGACCGGTCTGAACAGTAACGTCCGAGCAGGGGGAGAGCTGGTGTGGGAACACCCGAGCCACATCCTCCGTCCGACGGCAGGGCTCCGGAGTCCGCGAGCGGTCGGAGCAGGTCCCTCATCCATCATCCTGCCACGGGCTTCCTGGGGCGTTCTCTCGGTGTCCCCACGCGGCCGGCTGTGATGGAGTTTTTCCTGATCAGCCCCGTGCAAGCATGCAGTAAGTAGTTACAGGTATGGATTGTTCAAATTAGGGGGCCCAGCTCGTCAGGGAGGTCTCGCAGTTGCTTTCCACTTCCTCCTTTCGCGTTGGTGTTTTGTGATGCTCTGAAGAAAATGTCCCCGAAAATGACTGTGCCAAACCTCAGGGGGAGAGAAGCTCCTCTAACCCAGGAATGTGCTTCGCGATGTATCTGTATATCATATCTGACGGAATTTTGATTTTTTAAAAATTAATATGAAAACAATGGAATTTGGACAATGAGATCGGGCGTTCAAGTACAATGCCATCCCATTGTGATATTTTTTGGCTAACATGCCGAAGACATAAAAGTGTCAAACCTCTATGTATAATAACACTAATTATCTTGCTTCGGAGGGGTCCATCCTTACAGCATTTGAATTTGTTATCTGCCCACCATCCACCTCCTGCTTTTTATGAGTGATGTCTAAAACATGTCGGCTACGTTAAATATTTTGGGAAAGCCTGGACTAGCCTCGAAGGCATGTTATGTCGACGGAGTTTTGATGGTTTTGAAATATCGCTCAAACCAAATGGCTAAAGATGTGCAGTCATATTAAATCAATGCTGAAAAGTTACAACTCTAATAAATTGTATTTATGCTAATGGTCGAGTCTGATTTACTGCGGCCATTAGCAGTGAAGAATGGGGCCACGGTCTTCTCAGCCCGGCCATTTCCTCTACTCTGGCTCTCATCTCCCCCGCAGCTCCGCAGCATGTTCCGCCTCCCGCCCGAGTCCGCAGCGCACACGGGCGCCGCGTGGAGGTGGCCTGGGATGCACCCGTCGTGGCCAGGGGTGTGATCGAGAAGTACCTCCTGCGAGCCTACCGGGAGGGCGGCAGCCCCCACCTGCCCCGCGCGCCCGCCGCCACTTCGGAGCTGGTCAACGCCAGCGCCCGCACAGGTAATGGCAATGCCTTATGGGAGCAAGTCTTCGTAATTTTCTGCTTGTTTGATTTTAAGTAAGAATGTTCTAAGCCCTGGCTGGCATAGCTCAGTGGATTGAGCGCGGGCTGGGAACCAAAGTGTCACAGGTTCGATTCCCAACCAGGGTACATGCCTGGGTTGCAGGCTGTAACCCCCAGCAACCGCACATTGATGTTTCTCTCTCTCTCTTTCTCTATCTCCCTCCCTTCCCTCTAAAAATAAATAAATAAAATCTTAAAAATTAAAAAAAAAAGAACGTTCTTCAAGATCCTGCCCCACTAGCCCATTCTTTATTCACCTATGTTTGCCTGATTAAAGACAAGACCCATCTAAGGAGACGGGAGCTTGGACCCCCCTAGGATGAAAGGAAGACTTCTATAATAGCATCGCTTTTATGCATAGCTTCATTACAAGATTGGCATTCTCTCTGCCCCTGAAAGATTAGTTCACAGGTGTTTACAGCCCTTCAAAGTCTCTAGACGTCTTTTAGTGATCCTGCACACACATATACCACCAGCTCACCTGTTTCACCACATAAAAGTTTACTCCGTGGGACTGGCCGAGTTCACAGCACCGTTATTTATTGTAAAATTGTTCATTAAACCTAATTATGTCCAGGTAGAGGAGTACCAGAGCACCAGTGGTTTGACGGGCACACCGGAGAATCCATTTCTCACAGGGCGGCATACTGTGCTGACCCATCGGAGTGGGTTAGACTCACACGCATCACACACGCACGCCCCAAACGCAAATTTGCGCGCACGCATGCAGTTCACAGCTTCAAGAAATGTTAAAGCCCCTTTGAATGAAGGGTCACATGGAACCCTTTGTCCACAAAAGCAAAATGCATCAAAAAATCTGATAGGGGGAAAACATGTTTTGCTCTGTCAAAGAATCTTATAACTTGAACAATCATATGGCTTTTAGAGTAGCCTTAATTGTCTTCCTGGCGAATCTATTGGTCCCACCGCTCCAGCCCTGACTGCCTGTTCTAGACTCTTTAGCCTCTACAGCTCAAATATATCAAAGGTGTCTTTTTAAACTTGTATCTTGACTTTGTCTTGTCTTTAACCACCTTGTAGAAGCCCACCCTGACATCATCCACAGTTCAGCGTTGCCCAGTCTGTGAGCTTTATCTAAGTGAGTGGGGGAGAAAAAAAAAAAAAAACGGTTCATCGCTAAAAATTCTCAATCTACATTTTCCAAGTGAGCCCTCAGTAATGACCTAGTTCCCACCCCACTTTTATCATAAGCTCCTTCTTAGTAAATATTTGATATTTCCCAAACTATCTAAATGCTAACTTCCCTTCCTCTTCCTGCTCGGTGGATATTTATATTAGATCCTCTTACACACCAGAGAAGAAGTAAAATCCACCACATGTGATTTTTGCTGTTTTTTTACAACCAAGCATATACACTAATTGCATTTTGCTGACTGATTGGGTAGTGTTTAAGGTTTAAATGAATGAATATATGCTAAAACATTTAAAATGGCTTTGGCATATAATAGGCATTTGCCATCACCACTATTTTCATTTTTATTTTTTACTTTTCTCTTTTTTCTGTTCCTGCTTTTTACAGAGCTTTCCTTATCATATCAAAAATAAAATCTTCAAAAGTCCTCTGGTGCCAACTCTTGTGCCTTTTCTGAAATGTTACTGACGGGTCTGCTGTCTCCACCGCGGTGGTTCACAGTCGTGAAATAACTAGAGAAGGACATGTGTTAGATGCTAATTGTAAAGATTCTAGAGAATTCCAGTGTTGTCAGGTGGACCTTTATTGTACAGAATCAGGACATTGGGGGGCAGGGGGTGGGCAGGCGTGAATTGAGAGGCACCAACGCCAGCTTGGACAATTCTCCGAAGTCAGAGCCTTCCAGAGCACACAGGAAGGCATGCTGGAGAGCGAGGGGGGAGGGGGGAGAAGGCGGAGAGCCCCCGAGTGGGGTCTGGTGGAATGTGGGGGTGTGGAGACCCAGGGGTGGCGGCTGCTTTCCCGGGGGCTGAGCTGACCAGGAGCCCCGAGAAGGAAATGGGGAAGTTGGTCATGAGCAGTTTTGCTCTTGACACTGAATGTAATGCTCCTTCAGCATTTCTCTGGTGACTTTTGTTGAGATTGCCATGTTTAAATGTGGTTGTTAGAGTGACAGTTATTTGGGTTTTGTTTGTTTTATTTTTATTTTTTGAAGGAAACGATGATATGGGATGCACAGGCAATTTAACTGTATTGGTTCCCGTCGGGTTCTTTGCCTATTAATTCAGAAATATATCAGAATCCCTGGCTGGAGTAGCTCAGTGGATTGAGTGCGGGCTAGGAACCAAAGTGTCCCAGGTTCGATTCCCAGCCAGGGTACATTCCTGGGTTGCAGGCCATAACCCCCAGCAACCGCACATTGATGTTTCTCTCTCTCTCTCTCTCTCTCTATGTCCCTCCCTTCCCTCCCTAAAAATAAATAAATAAAATCTTAAAAAAAAAAGAAATATATCAGAAAATATTTTTTTTCCTCTGTTATATAGCAACTCTTTCATTCTTCAGATTTGGGTCTTTTTCAGCTTAGAAATGTTGATGTTTTTTATAGTATCATTACTTCTGGTGAGAAATAACAGTTTTCCATATCGTCTATTTCTTCCCAGTTTGTTTTTTATTTTAGTAGTCCAGAACACAGCTTGTAGAGTCAAGCTGGTCTCAGTTTATGCTTCAGCTATGGAGCTTGTCAGCTGTATGCTCTCAGGCAAGTTTTAAAACATAGATAAAAAAAACAAATTACCTAAATAAAATATCTTGCTCAGAAATGGGCACATGGTAAATGTCCAACAAATTAATGATCTTTATACTCTTTAGTCCCTGAATTCTAGATTATTGCTTCACAGTGGCTTCCCTTTCATTCTTCTGATTGTTGCACTGCTGCATCTACTCTTTGAGCCTTTGAAGATAATTTAAAGAATTGTTTCCGTGTCAGTCTTCTGTATAATGTGCATTTGCCCCTCATCTCATCCAGCATGCTGTGATTACTGCCTCCTCCTCGGTGTTCTCAGTTTTCGTCTCTCTGTTTGACACGTGCCTTCTCCCTCTTGTTTAATGGGTTCCAAGGTTTTTTGGGTCTTATGCCTAGCAGCAAACTGATGATTCTTAAACGTGCAGGTCCCCTGAATGAAATCCTCCCCAGTGCGTGAGGGTGTTCTCTAATTTGAATGTGTTCTCTTCTTCCTTTGGGGTGACAGATGTTTTCCCTTGAGCTACATGTTCCCCAGAGCCCCCCCCCCAATTTAGCTAAATGCAGTCCCATCCTGACCTGTAGAGTTCAGTTGTCCCATCCCTAAGCTTGTCTTCAGACTGGGGTTGCTCAAGGAAATAAAATCATTTTCAAATTATTTCACTGGACACCTCGTTGTTAATACAAACCTTCCCCGGGAGTATGATGGGGTCAGCAGGTACATTCGCAGCTTCTTTCTTCTTGGGGTTTCCAGAGAAAGGGTGCTGAGACCTCGAGGGCATTTTCCATTCAGGTTCAGATCCCGTTTGCCTTGGGCTCCCCTGCAAGTCTTCGTTTGTCTTTGTTTCGTGTTTTTCCACGTGTTTATAAACCTTTGGTCGGTACACTGGGGTTCTTACAAGGTAGTAGTTCTCAACCATGCTGCACGCTGAGCTCTCAGGGGCTCTCAGGAATACTGGTCCCTCGGCATCACCTGCCAATGGGCTCAGCCTCTGGTCTCGATGGTAGCCCGCGTGTGGGCATTTAGGTGTTTTTGTAGTGTGAAGCCAGCATTGGGAAACCCTGGGAGAGAGTGGTGTCTGCCCAGTGATCGAGTTTCAGTTTCACCCAGAAATTCTTATACCAGCCTGCACCCAGCCACGGAACCTCGAAAATGTAGGCTAAACAGAGTTCACCGTCTATGGAAAAATGCTAAAATAGGGAAAGTGTGTAGAGAAAATGAGCAAAGGAAAATGATAGACACCGAAAATAAGTCAAATGATGATTGGGAAGAACTGATACATGATGGTCACACTTACAAAATGCAGAAGGCAAATGGGGAAAAAAAATGAATATTAACTAAGGGAGCTGGGAGGACAGAATAGCGAGACGGAATATTTACCACTAATGAATTTGGCTACCAGAGGACTCAACGAGGGAAATCCCAGTAGCACGGAGAGTCCAAGGGTTAACAGCCCCACTCAAGAGCAAATGGGCCCCCGTGGGCCACGGCGTCCGGGCTCCGTGCCCTGCGGAGGCCAGGGTTCAGAGCAGCGAGTTCTTGCGAGTTCATTTCCTCAGCTGCAGCCCCAGGGTAGGCAGGCCTGCAGTTACCATCCGAGTGGGTCTTCAGGCTTCCCGCAAAGGGCTCCAATTAACTGCACGGCCTCGGCTGATTCTGCCTCCAGCCCCATTAACATGCAGAGCTGCCACCCCCGGGAGACGGCCCTGGCCTTCCCCTTGCAACCCGGGGCTGCTCACAAAGGGCCCTGACAATTGGACGGGAGGTTCTATCAAGAATTTGCACGTATACAATATCTTTCCTTTTTTTTCCTTACGGTGTTTAAACATGTAAACTTTCCATCATACTTTGTAGTGCTAGATATGTAACTGTTACAAAGACAATATTTTCTCAATTTCTTTATTGCATTAGATAGAGCTAAAGACTAGGAAGTTATATTCCTTTCCCAAATAGATTAATAGATGGTAATAATAGTTATTATTCCCTATAGTTTAGCAGAAGAGCCAACAATAATCTTTCAGATGATCCAAATGAATCTAAATTTATATAGAAAAAGATATTTTCATTCATAATACAGCTTTTGTGGTGAAAACTGCCTCAGTCTTCATATACGTTAGTTGCTCCTCTACCAGCAGCACATGGGTTACATACTGAAAATATGTCTCTCATTTTTCTCTCTCTTCCACAGTTAGTGGTAATAATTAGTGATTCTCAAATATATGGATCATAAGGTAATTCCCGAACTACGTAAAAATGCAGATTCTTGGGCTCCACAGGCAAGGTCTTGTGCATTTGGCCCGGGGTTGGAAATCCGCCTGTTTAGTGCCAGTGCTCTAGCTGGCTCCCCCGCAGAGGGCCCACGGACCACTCACCGGGAAATGCTGGGGGGAGAGGAACGGCCGGCCGGCGGAGGGGGGCCCCCTTCCCTGCTGGGCCTGGAGTATCCCTGTTCTGTCTGTCCCTGCCCCTTGCTCCTACTGCAGGAGCTCTGCTAGCGGAAGCAGGACAGTGAAGACACAGAGGTCGTGTGAGTGGGGCCTCTGCCCTTAGGGATGGCTCTTCTGAAAGGCGCCTCTGTTGCCGGCCAGTGCTGAAAGCAATCGTTTTGTTGTTGTTGCTGGGTTTGCTTTTTTCCTATTGTGCTAAAGCACGCATAACAAGCAGTCTGTTCTTATACCACCAAAATATAGTCCAGACACTCTTCCTAACATTATATTATGTAAAATATTAAATTTTTATGCAGGGAAAGAGTATAGATGGGTTTTTCATTTTTTAATTAATTTCTGCTGAGAGACTGAGAACCTAAAATAACAGTGACTGAAGAAAGATTTAAGTTTTTCTCTCTCTGGTAAGAGCTATTCAGTGAGTCCATGTGACGGGGGGCAAGCTCACAGGGCCAGAGACACACGTATTTCATCTTTCTGCTATGCCACGCTTAGGGACCAGGCTTCTGCCTCATGGTCCAAGGTGGTTGCTGGAGCTCAGCCATTCAGCCTGGATTCCATCTAGCAGAAAGAATGACTGAAGAAAGACATGTACATTCACTTTAAAGACATATTTCAGGAGTTACTCCTTCACTTCTGGTTACATTTTAAGTTCAGAACTTATCCACACGTCTATACCTCGCTGCAGAGAATCCTGGGAAATGTCCTTACTCAAAGTAACCATTTGCCCAGCTTTAAAAAAAATCTTTTTACTGTGCAGGAAGAGGAGAATATATTATATAATACAGGGTACTTGGTGGTCTTTGGCACAATAGGCAAACATCAGAAGTAAATTTAAAAAATTCATTTTGATGATAGTATGAAAAAATGACTTTTGAGGAAGTCTGCCATTTTCAGAGTACTTTATAAATTAATATCACATATTTGCAGTTTATTACAAACTCTTGCTTTAAATGTAAATCTTGAAAGAAATTGGTCTGAAGAATTCACAGGACAAAAATATAGCCTAGGACATAAATAACGAAAATAGAAATGATGTAATGTTCCTGCTTAGTGAATGTAGGAGAGTTTCATTAGGTAATGTAGTGTTGATGAGCTAATGGCTTTGTCTAACTCTCCTGCATCCATAATGTGCCTGAACTACTTTCACACCGTGAAGTCTTCAGATAGAGATTTTTACAAGTTATTTGTTTTACTATATGCAGTAATAATGTGCAGCGAAGAATGTAGATTTCTTTCTGGAAACATTTTGTACCAAAAGAATGGTAATGTGTGTGTATAAACATACATGCATAGTGGTTATCAACTGGGCATGTCTGTACCACTACAGTATTTGATATAAATACTTCAGGGTTACCAATCAGATCTGATTTTTTAAAAAAGGAGCAATCACTTCAAAGTATCTGTTTTCTGACTTTTATGACCTTTTAATATTTGTATTGTATCTGGCACTACTCAGAAATGTTATATATTAATATGTAAAAGTCCAGTGTTACAGTCAGCAGCGCACACACTGATGTAAGTGGCATTTCTTGTGGACCAGTTGTTTTTGTAAAGGACTGTTATAGGCATGCATGCTTGCTCATTTGGGGAGATAGACACGCTGCTTTCTGTCTGTGCATAGTAGGTTTTAGTAATAAACTGGGGTCCTTTAACTCATTTTAAGGTATTTTAAATGAAATACATGCCATAAAAAGCATGCTATTATTTTTAGTGGTGTTTCTTCAACCAGTCCTTTTCCTTCCTGGGGAAGTGGGGTTTCAGTCAGTGGCAAGGCCAGCGCCCTTGGAGTCAGGAGACAGGTCAGCTTCCCCTTCTGTTAGGTCCCTCAGCAGTAGGGGGTGGCTCTCGTTGTCTTCCCTTTCCTCCTGGCTTCTCTCCTGCCTCCCCACTTAGTTGAGTCTAGTCTTTCCCTGGAGCGTTCTAGTGGCTTCCATGTCAGCCCTTTGAGTCAGAGACCAAGTTAACCTGGGCAGGTCCTTCACACCTTCTGCAGGATCAGAAGGACGATGACAGAGACTGAGGTTCCTGGCACAAAGGTGTGGATGGAAAATATGAGGTTGGATGTCAGCCTGCTAGGAGAATCTTAGCTGGAAAACGTGTTAAGGTCAATTAAAATCATTCTTTAAGCCATTCTTTAAGACTGGGATTACAGCCTCCATTCTACAAAGAAAATAACAGAGTAAGAAAAATTCTCCTCCTATTTGTAAGCATCAAAATCTGTTTAGTCTTTGATCCAAGGTACATCATTTGCCACACTCGTTACTAGAATTTTTAAAGGTCAGAGTGTCCACAGGAAGGAAATTAAGTGTAAAAAAAAATGTTTTTGGAGTTTTCAAAAGATTGCCTTAGGTTTGCGGTACGTGTGTTTAGAGTTCCACCTTTTGCCGAAAATGAAAATTGATTCTTGTTTTCTAAACATTAGGGAACCCTGACTTTCATTTAAAATATTACCAGAAACATAAAACAAACAGAAAAACCAATGCCACCTTCCTGGGCTACCAAGAACCAGAGGAGAAGCATCCTGGGTATGTTTCCAGATCCCTGCTAGACCGTTACATTTCCATCCATATTTAACAAATGTCATTATTCAGTTTCATGGGGTCACTGTGTCCAAATGTCTCTGTTAGGACTTTAATGTATTTTCCGGGGTTCCTTCAAGCGGGCAGAAAGGAGGGTGTGTCGGGTTGACTTAAACTCTCTTTAATCCACATCCTGGATTGGTTTGCAACTCAGAACTCATCCTGAGATGTGCACTCAAAAATTAGAATTTGTCAGCGCCGCCACAGCATCCGGAGTCACAGAGGGCTCCTTCTCTTCCGCCCCCCCTCCCCGGGCTGGCTTCCTTCTCAAGAGCGGGCTCTCCTGTTCTGTCCCCAGGTAGCTGTGGCAGCTCTGCCTGTGCGGTACCCTTCACCAGATGGCCCTCTTAATAAATGCCTGCTCCTGCCCACCTCACTGTCTTGATCCAAATGTGAAATGCCAGCAAATAAATAAGACCATTGTACTCTGATGAGTCCTCTGGAGATGGAGCAAAGCCCGGGGGAGAGGAAGCTAGAAACAGCTTTTCTGTTCACTGTGACGGCTGCTAATTACTGGCCAGTAGGTAGAAGACACCGTTTAGATAGAATAAAATGTAAAGGGAAGGCAGAGAGACAGAGAGACAGAGAGAGAGAGAGAGAGAGAGAGAGGGAGAGAGGGAGAGAGGGAGAGAGAGAGAGAGGAGGGAGGGAGGGCACAGAGTCTCCGCACTATGGCAGAGGCCTTTGATGACGCGAAAACACTCTTGGATTGCTCGAGTTCATCTGAAATGTTACCCGTGATCTTTGCGAGTCTACCCCGGACTCCGCACCCGGGGTAGGCGACTGCCGCGCGCGGGGGTTTCACCGCCAGACTCGAAGAGCAACGGAAAGCGAGCGGGTAATGAGAGCAGAGCAGCCAGTGCTTTAATTGAATTAAAAGCTGGGTGACATCGAAGCAGACACCTGTCCAATTACAGGCAGGCCGAGGTGTTTACCGTTGCCGCGCAAGCGATTCGAAGGTGACAGAAATCTTTCCGCCCACAGATTAACATAATGAAGGAGAACAGATTACCGTGGACGCCGGCCAAACACCGAGCCTGGCAGCTGGGGGTGGGGCGGGGGAGGGGGTGGGGCCCGCTCAAGTGTGTAAGCAGCCGCAGAGACCCTGCTCCTGCTCCAACCGCGTTTGGCTTTTCGGAAGGTGCCATTTTGCTCCGTGTCTCGGGGCATGGGTGTCGGGGCAGAGCACGCCTCCTTGTCTGCATGCAGTCACAGGCATCGGTCGTAAAACGTCACCATCAGAGCCGGTCACGCTGCTGTTGCCTCGCCTCTCCGCACGTGGTTTCTGTTCCAGGCTCGAGAGCCCCCACGGCCGGTGCCAGCTCCACCGTCATTTTCTCTTAGGTCAGTCGGGCTGCCTCCAATCATTAGTGTTTCTTGTCAGCTCCTTTGAAACTTGAGGTGAGAGCAAGGAGGGGGGAATGTTGGAAATAATCATCTCATTGGTCCAAAGAAGCAATGTAGGTACTTTGCTAGCTCCCTGGAGAAGGTAGGTTGGGTGTGTGGGTGGGGGCTCCTTTATAGTGAGGGAGACAGCTGCGGAGAGGAAAGAGGGTGAAAAGTCTTCATTTTGGGGTCGAACATCAAGTGTACACTTTTGGGGAATGACCACACTAGCTGCTAGCAGATAGGGCAAATAAAGACATAAAACGACATGCCCTTTGCATTCCAGGAGTTCACCCCAAGTCACTGCGAAGGGCTTTAAAATTACAAGGTTCTCCAGGAGAAGGCTCAAAACTTCCTCCCGTGATGTGCTCCCACCCCTCACATCAAATCCCTGCCCCTCTTCCAGCCTGGGCTCTGTGTACCCACCAAGGCCCCCAGGGCTGGAGTTCGAAGGGAAGATACTTAACTTTCCCTTCAAACTCCCTTGGTGGGGCATGTCAGGATTTCTCAATGTTAAGCATTAATGCAAAGTGCATTATCGCTTAGCCCTGAGAGTTCTGGTCATGCCTTCGCTGATGATGCTAATCTGGAGACCGAAGCTGCTGCGTTTCATGGGATACTAACACTTTTAAAACATCAATAACGCCTCCTCCATGCTTATTGAATGTCTCTTCAGCTCTCCCTCTTCCATTATCAAAGGAGACTGGCAGGCTTCCTGACATGGTTGGGGCCGTTTTCCCTTTTCACGGATTCTGGTGACTGAAAGGGCACTGGAGAGTTCACGGGGCCTGCCTGGAGGTAGGGACAGCCCTCAGGTTCAAGGGGAAGAGTCTCCTCTCTGATGTGTCCCACAGAAAAAGATTTATGTCCAAGCCAGCCTTTAAAGTTCTCACTGTTAAGGCATACTTCCTTACTGCAAACACCCGAAGTGCCATAAAGGGAGACCACCCCACGTTCTCTTATTGGGTTTTCTGTGTACGCAGAACACATGCCATATTTTTCTGTTTAGAATCCCTTTATTAAAATGTCACACCATAGCTTATTCAGTGTTTTGGGATATCTACTAAAATATACTTTTCAATGGTTATCCCCTTTTTCTCTTTGTCTTTTTAAAAAAAGATTTTATTTTTAGAAAGAGGGGAAGGGAGGGAGAAAGAGAGGGAGAGAAACATCAATGTGTGGTTGCCTCTCACACACCCCCTACTGGGGACCTGGCCCACAACCCAGGTACGTGCCTTGTCTGGGAATCGAACCAGCAACCCTTTGGTTCTCAGGCTGACACTCAATCCACTGAGTCACACCAGGCAGGGCTCTGTGTCTTTACTTAAGTATAGATCTCCTATCATCTTGGATTAGAGAGTTGGATCTTGTGAATACCTTATTTCCGTGAATATATACAGATATTCTGCTTCATATATTTATGTGTTGCTGTTATCCTTATGTTCCTCCTAGTTCTGATATTTTCTTAGATTAGAAACTCTCTTGAGATCACTTATGTCCCAAGGCACCCTTCCCAGAGGCACATAGAAGAAAAATTGATAAATACTTTTTGATGATGACATATTACCATACTAGTACCTTTTTTTCCCTGGAGAGTATATAATGTAAGTGTGATTCTGACACTTAATGCGAGGCCTGCGGGTCGATCACTCAGCGATCTCTAGGCACCTGTCCAAGAAGGGCTCCCTTCCTTACTCCTGGAGAGGATACTCATGCTCTCTTCCTCTGGCAGTTGCAGAACTTCTATGAGCATCAACTTTAACCCATCCTGGTAAATTTCCCAGGACCAGGAAACCAAAGAGATGATCCACATGTCCCGAACAAGGGGGTCCCTCTGTCCCTTTTCTGACTGAGGGAAGGTCATTTGTTTAGTTGGCCGGCTCCCTTCTCTCAACCCATCTGTTCGTCGTAACCTGACCAGAGAGAAAATGCTCGATCATTACACTACTCCTCTTACTGGAACAGATGAAACTAACTTGTGCTTAGGGAAGGTTATTCCAATGCTTTGGTGAACCTTGGCTCTCACACACAACATTCTGAGCAGGATCTCTCCTGGAAATAAATTAAAAAAAAAAATGCTGCCTCAATCTCAGCAAGTACGACACGTTTTGGAAAGAGTGTGTTACAAACCACCCAGAATTTTCCACCCGGGATTCAGAGTCAGCAAGAACCAAAGCATCAGCTTCCTCCTTAATCTTCTTCCCCCCACCACCCATTTTGCAGCTTTCTTTTCTCAGCGTGTATTACTGTTTCTCCTGCCTTGAAACAAGAAATGCGAACGCTTGGTAAGTGGATGAAGAGATGATCTGTCAACAGTTCCTCTCAGGACATTTCTTTAAGAACTCGGGGACTTTTCTACAGAATACAGTTTGGTCAACTCCACCACCAAAGCACAAAGCGGAAGGGAGCCAGTCTGATGAGAGTGGTATAGCCCGTGTTGAAAGGTACTTTCAGGGCGAAAAAGGCAGCAGAGGAATTCATGATGCAACACACACACAGTGGCTCCTTTAGCGAAGGCAAGGAAGCTTAAGTAAAACACTGAAGACCATTCAGTGAATGAGAGCCCGGCATCTGGGCTGGCGTGGTCCTTCTGAAAGTCTGCATTAATACCGTTCCTGCTAAGTCCAGCAGTGCCCTTCAGCTGTTATTCAGGGGGGCATATCTAAGGATAAGGTATTATGTGGAGCCAGTTTTCAACATTTCAAAATAATGAACTGCTTTTGTCGCAATTCTCAATGATAATATTAAGCATCGTCATACTAAAAATTTCAGACCACAGACCTGTATGCAACCACTGTGTCTGGACACAGTCTCTCTGGGTTTCAGCTCTTTCCTGCCCACGTATGGGAACGGATGCTTCTCACCTGAGCCACATAGATGAAGTGATGAACAAAGGAAAGTAATCTCACGCCAACGCCTTTTTTTTGCTCTCTGTAGGATCCTTTCATTCTCCATGGGCTGATTTATTTCCTGTTAGGATGGCATTATATGATGCAGGCATGCGTATTGTCTTACTCAAATTCTTGCTGTACATTTCTGCTTGGCAATAAGAAGGACCTGACAAATGTCAAAGATTTTCAAGGGTAAAATGCCTGGAATCTACCTTACCTTCGTTGTGAGTCTGGAATGTTGGGATCACGACGGAGGAATTAAGGCATGGAAAGACAGTGCTCACGAAAGAGATTGGGACGTCAGGTCTGGATGGCATGTCAAGAGTGAAATGCAGTGGGGCACCAGGTGGGGCACCTGGCCTGCAGGGTGAAGTGTGGAACCGGAGCTTTGGGGAGAGATGAAACATCTGACGCTATCACGAGGTCGTGGAGAGGTGGGGCTCGATAAGCTAATAAAGGCCAGTGTTTGAAGAAGCCGGAAGACCCAGCCTTGTGGAAGAGAAGCTGTCTAAAGAACTGTGGGAGGAAGATGGGTCTGTTGGCTCAGGGAAGGAAAGGAAAGGAGCTCTCAGCAGTTTAGAAGGACAACTCAGGAAATCGGACGTGGAGGGAGGCGAAGTCTGGTGAGTGGAGGAGGAAGAGGACTGAGGAAGGATTTCCCATCTGGCACTTACAGTATTTAGGAGCGCGAGGCGGGCAGAAACTGGGCTGCGATGCAAACACGGCCCGGACTGACGTGAACCGGTGCCAGAGTTCTCTGCATCGGGCACATCGTATTCCTGAACTCCTTCATCTCGATGGAGACACTCCGAGGTAAATAGGAGTTTATCCTCATGGCACAGGTGCAGCCCATGAGGCCTCTCCTCCATCAGGCCGGGGACTTTGCTCTCTGTTCACAGGTGGGGAAACTGAGTCACAGGGGTCCGCACCGCTTGCCTGGTCCCGGGGGACAAACTGGTAGCAGAGTTGGCGTGTGAACCCAGCCAGCCTGGCCTGAGCACCCGTGTTTTTCTCGACCTCTCCGCCCCCCTGTGGTGAGGGTGCACGTTTTCATCTAAGAGGTGTCGTGGGAGGAAAAATGAAAGAAACTGAGCTCCGGGTGTGGGCTATAGTCTTGGAGATTTGAGGGGAAACGGCGATCTCGGTGGCAGGGCTGAGGGAAAGCAGGAGGCCCCAGCGTGAGGGGACTGTGAAATTAGAGACCACTGAACTTGGCCTGGGAGGGCCACACGTGCTTGCGTGTCACTTCGTTGGCTCGCTGTCGTCCTTGGCCATCAGCTCAGACCAAGCTGCCGAGGGCAGCAGAGAGAGGACTCGGTGCCCAGAGGGGTTCTTGGGGAGCCGCTGGGAGGAAGGCACAGCAACACCAGGGACCGGACAGAGAGCTGGGAGGTGCCAAAACAAGCAATGGCTGTGGTGTGTGCTTCATCCTGTGTCTTTGCTCTATTAACTTGTAAAATTACCTCTTGGGGAGGGAGACTAGGGAAGCATGCATGTTAAAATATCTATGAACAATGCAAGCTGTCACCACTATTGGCACGTTAAAACAATAGCATCCTCCAGGCCACTGAAGGCTTACTCCATGAAGGGATACCATGGGTGGGGCCATTTTTATGTAAGAATGATGATCATCTTTGTGGTTAGAATTAAAGACAGCTCTGGAAACCTTCTGCAGTGAACAACACTGGTGGACAAATATAGGAATCATGTTTCTGATACTTCTTTAATGCCCAGGATTAACTAAATGAAGAGCTTCTGCCTCTTTGATGAAGAGGAGAAATCAGTGCATGGTTGCCTCTCACATGCCCCCTACCGGGCACCTGGCCCACGACCCAGGCATGTGCCCTGACTAGGATTCAAACCAGCGACCCTTTGGTTCACAGGGAGGTGCTCAATCCACTGAGCCACACCAGCCAGAGTTCGGCAGGTACTTTTAACTACTGAACAAATCTTATACATCTACCACCGAGTCAGGTTAATTCAACACTTTTGTGAGTAATACGTCTGTTGAGGACAGGTGTCTTAATTAAATTAACTAATAATTTTTGCAAGTAGAAGTACAAAAGCATAATTATCTAATTGTTCAACTCTGTTGATTTGCATATTTGTTAGCTACCACATAAACAAACAGTTTGCATGTGTGTGTCCTACCGTTGCAATAATGAAGCCAGTCTTGGGAGTGTGTTTCCTAAAGTGTGTTAATAGATGCTGCATACAAAGGACTCTCGTTAAGTAAGACTGAAAAAGTGTGTTAATAGATGCTGCATACAAAGGACTCTTGTTAAGTAAGACTGAAAAAGTGTGTTAATAGATGCTGCATACAAAGGACTCTTGTTAAGTAAGACTGAAAAATGGAAGAGTTGTGTTTCTGCGGGAGGCCCAGGGTCCTGTAACGGGACAACGTGTGCCCCAGCCACCGGATACGCTGGGCTCCGCGTCCTGACCTCTACGCGCCCCTCCACCGGCCAACATTCCACAGGGGAAGCATCTCAGGGCACTAATGTTTGGGGAGACACATTTGGTGAATGCTGTTTAGAGCTGTCTTAACAATACGTTGGTCGTCTGACTTTCTTCTTTTACTGGTTACTCCCTTCTGCAGTGAGCACACAGACGGGACAATAAAAAGGCCTATGTTTTTTATTTTTGTTTTTATCTCTTGGTGCCTCCCCGACACCCCCCCACACACACACACGCACGCTAGTCTTTCTGGCAGCGCACGGTAAACATGCCACCTCTTCTCTCCCCCTGCTGTTCCAGGCGTGCTGACAGGCTTGCTACCCTTCACAAACTACGCAGTAACCCTAACCGCCTGCACTCTGGCCGGCTGTACTGAGAGCTCACAGGCATTGAACATCTCTACTCCACAAGAAGGTAAAGTAATTTCAAAGGTCTTGACTTCCACATTTCAGTCATGAATAATAAAATAGGAGAAGAGCTAAATGCTGCAAGGCCATTTGCTGGAAAACCCCAACCTAATTTGATGACAAAGTGCATCGCCAGGCCATAATTGCTCCATTTTTGGGGGGTGTGCGAAAATGAATCAAACTCCATACCCTTTAATGACATGCATCTTTAATAGCTGTAATGCAGATTAATGGGCTTTTTAATTGCTGTTACATTGTTCATGCAAGAGCCTTGTCATTAATATGGAGCATCTGAAAGATTAATGAAAGCTTCCTCATTTTACTATGGCTCAGAAGTAAATCTAGAGACAGTCTGACTAAAAAGAATTGATTGTATGGCTCAGTATGAAATTGAGAACCAAACGGTTGATTTCCATGGTCTCTTTTAACTGCTAAACACCAGCACGGACAACAATTATTTCAATATGATGGAAGCTCCAAACGCCAATTGAGGCCTTATTAATCACTGCTCAGTTCCTTCCGACTACCGCCTCACTTTCGTCTACTTGGAACTCACACACTGTCGGCACGAATTAGTGCTGCAGGGAGCATATGCTAAGGAGGCAGCGAGACAGGGAACGCACTTCGGCACTCCCAAGTGGAGGCTGCGCCCCGGCGTCATCCCTCGAAGGGGCAACAGCTCCCAAGATGTTGGGAGCCTCGCTCCTTCCGATCTCCCCCTCCCTGGTGAGAGGAAGTGCATGTTTCTTTCACCGCCTGGTTGTAGAATTATTTAGGGGCCTCCGAACTTGATCTTGGGGGGGAAAGAGTCAGTCTCTCTCTTTTGCAGTATCCAGCCACCCCCTCTCTCCCCCTTCTCCTGAGCCCTTCTTCCCAGTCATCTAGCAGGGCCACTTGCACAGAAGGTGTGCAGGAGAAAGGCAGTGCCCACACTGGCGACACTGTGACGGAACAAAGGAGTCGGTGAAATCCTCCCTGTCACCCTTTATTCTTCCCGCTTTGCACCTGACTGCACCGGCCCCTGCTCACCTGGACTGCACCGGCGGTGACCCATTGTCCACGTTTGCTCAGGGTTCTCTCTGTCTAATCTCCTGAGAAGAGCCGTTTTTCTTGACGTGTCATTGCTTCTGCCGGGGCGCATGACGAGCACCCCTTCACAAGCACCGCCACCAGCTTCAGGGCGGGACAAGTTGTCCTCTGTCCCTTGAGTTCCGCTGTGTCCCCTCCTCCATCCTCTGCCCAGGCTGTGCCTGGTACCTCCCGGCCATACCCCTGAAAGTTTCCTACTCGTCCATTCTCACTCATTTCCCTTCCAGCGTTTAAGGAATTCCCCATTTCTGGATTTCCTTTAAATGTATTGCCGATGTTTCAAACAACAGGTATGTGTAGGATCAACTTTTTAAAGCCGTTAGTTATCCTGACTCCAATTCGTGGACCATTCCAGAAACTGAACAGACCCCTTTAAAAAAAAAAAAACAACAAAACTTGCACACAGTGTAGTTTCTGTGAACAATTAATTAAATTGCTCCTTTCTGGCTATTTCTATTGTTATGTATACTTTTTATATCTTCTACAAACCATTCTCGCCAGCATTGCCCATCTTAGACCAAAAGCTGCAGGAGGGCAGGGACTCCCTCCGTTTAATCTGCTTCCGCCGGCACAGCCCCTGAGTGGAGATTACGGGCTAATAACACTTTTGATGGAGGAACGCGTCAGTCAGGTGGACTCCGTCAGACCTTCCCATCCATCACTGATGCAAATTCTCATAAATTCCGGACAGTTATTTAGTGCTGTTCCGAAAGCAATTACTGACAAGCCGCCCGCGAATCAGGAGCATTTCCATGCCTGGGATTTCAGGTTTATTCCATGATTTATTGGTTTGCGTCTGAAAAGTTTCAATTAGAAAAGTAAACTAAAATTAGACTCTGTAAATCTTTTTTTTCCCCCCCACAGCGCCACAAGAGCTTCAGCCACCAGTAGCCCAGTCCCTTCCCGATTCTTTGATAGTCTCCTGGGATCCACCCGAAAAGGCGAATGGCATTATAACGCAGTACTCTTTGTATATGGATGGGACGCTGATCTATTCAGGCAGGGGAGAGAACTACACAGTCACAGGTGAGACTTCCACACGTATCAGTAAGTAATTATAGAACACGTATAACTACATATAATTGCAAACTAGAGCATGTGTGTGCATGTATTTCAGACAGTAACTGATAGTTATCTGAGAACGTGTCCTGAGAACGTGGCCTTAAAATTTGGGGTTAATTATTTATGTCTCCTGTGAAAAATTTGGGGTTAATTATTTATGTCTCCTGTGAAGCCAAGGAAATTCCATGACTTTTATGGTTATGTTACATTTCTGGTGAAGCCAAAACTGACCAAACAATGGACAAGTGCTCCTGCTGCTCCCCCTCTCCCTCCCCCTTAGGCTGTCTGGCTGGGCGTTCTCTGCTGGAGACCAGTCACACCCCACCCAGGTTCTGCTGCTGATTTGCCTTCCCTCAGGGGCACAGAGGGCTCAGCCCAAGACACCTCTGCTCGACCTGGTCACAGGACTGAAGCTGGGACCCTCGCAGTCCCCAGACATGCACTTGAGTCAGTGACGTCACTTCAGACAACTCCCCCGTCACGTGTGGTAACTCCTTGAAAGTCCACAAGAATGTGGGCTCTTCCCAAGACTCAGAAGTTGGACTCAGTGATCTCTGAATTTTAGAGCATTTGACAAGGAACTTAGTAGGGATGCCCAGCTCATAGCATAAAGTGTAAGGACACTTAAGGAAATTCAGTCATTGAAACCTTGTGAGACACTAGAGGCTTCTATCGTGTTATGTTGTCTGGCATTGAAAACCACACACAATAGGGGAGCCCCGTAAAGGGGAGCCCCAAAAACTCATAGAAATGAGAGCGTGCGACAGGTCAGATGCCAACCAACCACAAGCCAACTAGCGTGCACTAACCCCCCTTTATCTTTCCCTCCTAGTGTTACAGAGCAACAGGGGGGGGCCTGGGACGATATACTATTACCAAAAGGAAGCCCCCAGGTTTGTTAATGCGCCGCCAGAGGAAAGACCTCTCTCAATGCCAGAGATTTGTGAAAAGGAAATGTTTATTTAATGCTGTATAAATTTAAAGTAGTGACCTAGTGTCTTCATCAAAATTCCTCCAAAGTCCCTGAAAATACCCACAAACACACAGTCCTTCCTTCCCCCTGTGCCCAGTCTGGGGTACCGTGTCTCAGAAAAAGAAACAGAAGCCCGTGGCTCAGGCAGCCCCTGGTTCTTCCCAGTAATCTGTCTCGGCTGGTCAGCCTCCCTCAGTTCCTGGCACCAACAGATGTGTTGCCCGGATCTCTCCTGAATCCGGGTTGTGGTTCCCCCTTCTAAAGCTGTGGGGGTCCCCACTCTGGCAAAGCCACATGGTTCTCTCTCTGCGCAATGGCCATGGGAGTCCCCACTCAGCCAAAACCATGTGGTTCTCCCGGAACAATGGCTGCAGGAGTCTCCACTCTGCCAAAGCTGCGTGATTCTCCCTCCAATGGCTGCAAGGAGGGGGGTCACCACTCTGCCAAAGCCAAGTGGCAGTTCTCTGCCAAAGCCGCATGGTGATTCTCTTACATGTCCACAGCCATGTGGTCCTCCCCTGCAATGGCTTCCATGTCTGGGTTTAAATCCCCGCGCCAATCCTCCTCTGCAGCCCCATTTCCGACTCCTCCCACACTCAGTTACACCTGCCAGTACTCTCAAAGCCTTCCAGCTTTACTGGGCTGCCATTGTGAATCTGGGCAGGTGTGGCCCCATGTTGTGGAGCCAATCTTCTCCAAGCTCCAACACAGGTGCTGTAACTTGGGGGACCTGCCCCTCCAGTTACATCTTGGTGGAGAAGTTACTTCCATTCCCCTGGCTCAGAGCATGGCCACAGCTATTTAACATATCTATGCAACCAGTTAAAGGTTATAGATATGTTAAATGACCACACCTGAGGTTGGCTGCAAAGCTATTGCTATGCAAAACAGCTCTCCATGTTCCTGCCACATGTGTCCCTTCCCCCAACCCACACCTGTTGGGGGAAGGGGTGAGGACATCCTATAATCTTTCTAATACTTCCTGGACACCTTGAGTTCTGGACCCCATTCCAAATCCCTATTTAGGGCCCCGCTACTGGCTGCACCCTGTTACAATCCCTCCTTTCAGATATACACCTACTTTATAATCTTACAAAGACAATGGGCGAAGGTCTCATCTTCTTGTAACTACTTCGGCTGGACTTGGGTCAGGGCTGCCCTGAAAGGGAAGGGGGTGCATGCAGCACAGAGGGAGTCCTTCCTGTAAGGGGAAGGACCTTATAGAATCCTGGTCAGTTGGCTGTCACCAGGAAGTTGCAGGCTTGGTGTCCAAAGTCTGGCATTGCTGGACCGTTGGCATCCTGGTCATATTCTGAAAGTGACAGATTCAGAAAGAGTTGGAAGGCACAATTAAATCATAACCACTAAATGACAAAGGCATTAAGTAAAGACTTAAGAATGCCTTATCAGGAGGAAGGTGTACAAGGCATGCTACACCTATCCAAAACTCTTGTGGCCCACTATACTTCACTTGGGCTGAGGGGAATACATTAGGATTTCCCTCCTTTCAGATATCTGGGCCCTTTCTGTCCAAGCCATCAAGACAGAAAATGGAAAATCAGTTCTAAAGTGAAGCCCACAGACCACCCAAGCCCTTCACCAACCCAACCACTTAGTTCAGACAAACCATTGAGTCTCAGGGGGCGATGATGAAGGTGGGCTCCTTAAGTGAGGCCTGTACTGCAACCAACCACTCTGGTAATGAGGTCATAGGCATACACCCTGTGAAAACAGAAGAACACACAGGTTAAATCAAGCAACAATCCCCAAACCAGTCTCTGTGCCTGTGAGACTGTCTTTTGGGAAGACATTCAGTTGCAAGGCCCTTCCTGCAATGACGTTTAGCAATTGCAATTTGACAGGTCCTCCACACCTGTAAACTGTACATCTTTGGTGATATTACAAACCCAGTTTCAACTTTCAAAAGAAAAACTTTCAAGACAGTTAGCTGCGCCATTCTGATGTCCAATACTGAGCATTGTGATTTTCCTCGAACCACAATTTATCTCAAGATCACCCTCACTGTTATTAAAGGGACTACTTGGAGTCCTGCTTTTAATTTGACTGTTCATTTGCATAAACACACCAAAAGCAGCCTGGATCACTTATGATCTTTAAGTCCACTTTGCTGGAACTCACACAGGGAACCTTTAGATTGACTGCTCAGTCCACCCCTCAGGGCACAGAAGCAGAGCCACACGTCTGCCATCTGGCTTTGCCTGTACCAGTTGTTTCACCCAACTGCTTGAGGCTTCCATTGGCCTACAGGTTCCTTTTTGGCCATCTTTCATAAAAGCAACCTTTGTTCCTTCCCTGGAAAGACTGCCATGAACCGTACAGCCAACCAAAGTACTAGCCTTTCCTCGTGGGCTTACGCTAGCTTCGCAAGTCAATCCCAGTTCCTCAGGGCTTTCTGGTAATAACCAGACCCCACACATGCCTCCTTCAGGTGTGACATTCCAGTCAAAGTCTTGGTTAACAAAACACTATTAATGACTGGTCTTATTGGTTTTATGCAAAGAAACCTTATGCCATCACTCATTCCTTCAGAATACCAAATTCTGGAGGGATCAGGTAGGGAGAAAAATACAAAGTGTGAAGGAAAATCCTTTTCCTTCTGATATCCACCAGACTTCTCAAAACTTTCCTATAGAGTGAAGTTTCAACCTTCCCTGGAATCCTCAATTTCCTGTTCAGAGCAGATACAGAGGAAAATTCAAAACACAGAGTTCCAGAACAATACACATGTAGGGGCATTCTCTTGCCCCAATGCGTCCATTGATGCCTCGCAGAGGCCTCTGGCTGAAGCACTCATCAGCCCTGAATGACCCTTTCCTGGGTCCCGAGTGGCAAAGGCATTCTCCCCAACCGGTTACAGGTGACCTTTCCTGGGTCTTACAGGTGACCTTTCTTAGGTCTTCAAATACAGAAGGTTTCTGATCAGAAACAAAACCAATGTGAGAAGTTTGCTCTTCCCCCATGAAACCAGAAAACAAGTAGTTGAGGTTTCCTTTACTCCAGGTTTAAAACTTTCACATCCTTCATACATAATTTTACTCATCCAGATTTAACCATCAGTCTCTTTTAATCCTTGTTCCTTTCCCACACTGGGAAGGACTGTACTTAAACTCAGCACTTAAACTCAGCATCTGGCAGCCAAAAGTCCCCAGCACTACGGGTACCTTCCACTAAAAGTTCCTAGATTCGCAGAGACATCCTGCAGCTTTCTGAAGCTCAGACCTTGCAAACACCCTATAAATCAGGTGGTCACCCTTGGACCCCAGTTCATGGGCTTCAGAACCAGAGCCATCCCCAACAGAACCAGTTGCACAGAGACCCTGACTGATGCCCACACAGCAGCCACACACAGCCCGTAGTCTGGAGAGACCCCTTAGCCACCACCTTGCCCAGTTCCAAGATGGCGGGGCTCTCAGGTGACCCATCATCCAAGATGGCAGCGCCCATGCACACCGGGTCGTCCAAGATGGCGGTGCCCATGCACAACCCACCCTCCACGATGGGGGCACTCACGTGGCTCATCCTCCATTTTACCCAAAATGGCGGTGCACCCACATGGTTTGCTGTCCGATCCCCAACATACATGCAGGCTCGGCTCACAGAGCCCAGGGGTTTGCTTCCTCCCCACACCTGAGTGCAGGTTCCCTTAGTGCCACCTGGGCTCCCCAAAACTGTGAGTGAGCAGACAGGGGCCACCTGGGAGCAGCCCGCTAACCAACCATCACCCACAGCTCCATGGTTCCAAACGGTGCTCAGAAACCAGTTTCCAACCAGAACACTTTCACTTCTCTGCTCCCTCCCCGTTTCGTTTCCTTTTCACCTTTCCAGGTGTGATAGGCGGCCAGTGCCCTCAGGAGGAGCGCAGAGAAATTCTCGAGACGGGGAAAACCCCGAAGTCTCCCTCTCTCACACTTTAGGGGGTCGGTCTGCCACGGACAATTACTGTCCCATCTGGGTCGCCAAAAACTTACAGAGCAACAAGGCGGGGGGGGGGGGGGAAGGGCAATATACTATTACCCAAAGGAAGCCCTCATGTTCGTTAACCTGCCGCCAGAGGAAAGACATCTCTTAATACCAGAGATTCGTGAAAAGGAAAGGAAATGTTTATTTAATGCTGTACAAACTTAAAGGAGTGACCTAATGTCCTCATCAAAATCCCAAAGTCCCTAAAAACACCCACAAACACACACAGTCCTTGCTTCCCCCTTTGCCCAGTCTGGGGTACCGTGTTTCAGGAAAAGAAACTGGAGTCCGTGGCTCAGGCAGCCCCCCGGTTCTTCCCAGTAATCCGTCTCAGCTGGTCGGCCTCCCTCGGTTCCCGGCACCATCAGCTGTGTCGCCGGGATCTCTCCTGAAGCCGGGTTGTGGTTCCCCCTTCTAAAGCTGCGGGGGTCCCCACTCTGCCAAAGCCATGAGGTTCTCCCTCCCAGGGCCGTGGGAGTCCCCACTCAGCCAAAACCGTGTGGCTCTCCTGGAACAATGGCTGCGAGGAGGGGGAGTCACCACTCTGCCAGAGCCACATGGTGATCCTCTTACGTGTCCACAGCTTCCTGGTCCTCCCCTGCAATGGCTGCGGTGTCTGGGTTTAAATCCCCTCACCAATCTTCCTCTGCAGCCTCATTTCCAACACCTCCAACAATTGGCTACACCTGCCAGCACTCTCATATCCTTCCAGCTTTACTGGGCTGCCATCCTGAGTCTGGGCAGGTGTGGCCCATGGTATGGAGCCAATCTTCTCCAAGCTCCCACGCAGGTGCTGTAACTCAGGGGACTTGCCCCCCTGTTACATCTTGGTGGGAAAGTTACTTCCATTCCCCAGGCTCAGAGCATGGCCACAGCTATTTAACATATCTATGCAACCAGTTAAAGGTTATAGATATGTTAAGTGACCACACCTGAGGTTAGCTGCAAAGCTGTTGCTGTGCAAAACAGCTCTCCATGTTCCTGCTCCCTTCCCCCAACCCACACCTGCAGGGGTGGGGGGTGAGGGCATCCTAATATTTCCTGGACACCTTGAGTTCTGAACCCCATTCCAAATCCCTATTTGGAGCCCCCCTCTTGGCTGCACCCTGTTACACTAACTGCAGTCCAGATCCTTGCCCCTTTGTGTGTCTGTTGCCGAGTCAGCAACAATATATTTCTATGGTGTATATACATAACATAATATATAGTAATAACATTTGTATGTTAAGTATGTAGTTATATATTTCATAGTATTTTATATAGTGTCTTTGGCTGTCAGGTGGGACATCATTGACCAAATATTGACCAATTTAAAAATACTGAGGCCTAGAGACATTAAATTCTCCACGAAGGGTCTCCACCAGTTAGAGTGAGAAGCAGCATAGGTTGTTTGTGTATTCGCTCCATCCCGTTAACACCAGGGATGAGGCTGTAGCAGGGACTCGGTTGGACATCGCCCCCCCTCTTTTTGGGGCTCGTGATTTCATGGGGCCACGCACAGATGCTGGTGGACAGGGGTACAGCATCTGCCCAACTGCACTCTCAGGGCTGACAGTCTTTTGTGCTGTCTAGTCTGAGAACCTCCGAACGACTAGAGCAGTTGC
This sequence comes from Phyllostomus hastatus, assembly GCF_019186645.2. Lineage (NCBI taxonomy): Eukaryota > Metazoa > Chordata > Mammalia > Chiroptera > Phyllostomidae > Phyllostomus > Phyllostomus hastatus. Next base: position 17,654,671 of record NW_025333607.1, read on the forward strand.
TTTTATATAGTATCCACTGTGGTTGGACAGAATTCTGTAATGCTGCTTCTACAGGGCACATATTGTCCTTGCCCCCATTTTGCAAATGAGGACATTGAAGCATCCAAAGATGAAGGAACTTTCTCAAGGTCATGCAGCCTCTAAAGGGTAGACTTGGATACCAACTCAAACGTTCTGGCTTTGGTGGAGTGGGTGTGGTCTTCAACGGGCCACTTAACATTTCTGAGACTTCGTTTCTAAGACTTGAAAATGGAGGTAACTACAATTTTCAAGATTTTCAAAAGACCTAGAGCTGTATATAAAACACCTAGCATGTTCTTGGCCCTTAGTAAAAAGAACAATAATTATTACTTCCTGTTGAATGCAGAGTTTATGTGAGAAACTAAAAGAACAGATTAATTGTGCCCTGACAATATCTGAAGGCATTATTTTAACTAAAAATTGTAGACCACAGAAATTACTTTAGAAGAATGAAAACGTAGCATAGCATGAACTTCATCTGTGCATTAATCATTAATACACAAGGCATGTCTTCAGGGCTTACATATAGTATCATGTGGGTGGCTGGTATGGCCAATTCCTCTGAGAAGGCTTTGCTGACTGCCAGGCATGAGTTAGGTGCCCTCTGTGTGTACACTGAACATCTTCAAGCCTGCTCCTTTTGGTTCGCGTGGTCTTGAATAAGGCGGCCTGTTTCCTTTTCAGTTTTCCCTGCTAAACCATGAGGGTCATCCGGAGGCAGCCATGCCTGTCTTGTTCATGACTGCTGGTCCAGGGCCCATCACGGAGTGGGTACAGAAGAAACAGTGTTGCATACATGAACGAATGAAGTCAGGTGACTGCTAGGAACAACAAAAAAAGAAGCTACTAAAGGGGAGTTGCTGGGAACAGCAGCAGGGCGAGAAAGAAAAAGCAGCAAAGAAAAGATTGTGAAGAAGGTAGCCACTGGGTGAAAAGAAACTGGGATCCCTTGCTGGGCAGACCCCAGTCTGATGCAATGCACAGGCCGGTGGCACAGCTGATGGCAGATCTCAGCCTGTGGGCCTTGAATGTTTCCAAAATGTGCAGAATGCTGTGAGGGGACACTGTGCAAAGCCACAAAAAGGGCAATGCGGGAGGCGAAGAGGCCAGAATTCACACTGGTTTCCAATACTACGTACAATACGGCACTGAGTCTGTATTTTGTTTGAGTCATCAAAAGAGTCATGTGACTACAGTATCTGCCATGAAAGGTCATGGCTAATATGACCACAATGGATTAGTACAACAGACGCCCCCAATACAAAGTAAAGACAGTGGAAAGTTTTCATACTGCTCACAGCCATCTTCTTAGATGCAATGGGAATAGGTTCTTTAGTGGTTTTCCTTCTTCTGTGAGTCTTTAGAGATTATGTCTCCTAATCACTCAGGGTTTTTTTTCTCTATAGCCCTCTTGGCTTCTCACAACCAACTGTACTTCTTATCGCTCTCATCCCCTGTTGGCTCAAGACACCAAGCACGTTGGGACTGCCATGTTGGTCACTAAGGAGAGAAACAAAGCCACGGACATTACGATGGGTCAAAGCTACACATGGTGGTTCTGACATTGCAGTTAGCAAACCTGGGGCCCAAGGAGGTCAAGAAATTCTGCTTAGGACCTAGAGAAACCTGGGTAGACCCGGGTCTGTTTGGCCCCAAGGTGCATATTTTAATCTTGACACATTCTCCTTATTGAACGCACATGATTTTATCTTTCCCAATAGCAACTCTGAAAGGGAGACAGGAGGCTGATTGCAGACCACGGAGCCGCTGTATTAATCTTCTAGGGCCACCGTAATGAAAGAACACAGACGGGGTGGCTTCCACTAAAGACATTTTTTTCTCACAGTTCTGGAGACAAGAACTCTGAGGTCAAGGTGTTGACAGGTTGGGTGTCTCCTGAGGCCTCTCTCCTTGGCTCTCAGACAGCTGCCTTCTTGCCGTGTCCTCAGGTGGCCTTTCTTCTGGCACACAGCGCCGGTGTGTCTTCTTCTCACTAGGACACCGGTCCTATCGGATTAGGGCTCTGCCCTTACGACCTCACTTAACCTTAACCACCCCTCTAAAAGCCCTACCTCTACCCAGAGTCACACTGGACTTGGAGGCTTCAACCATGTAGATTTTGGGGAACACAAGTCAGGTCTGCCTGTGATATGTACTAAATTCAGGTCCTGTGTGTCTTCAAAGCGTCCTTGGTCACCGGGAATGACAGGGGAGGCAGACTGGGAAAGGGATTCTGTCAGAATCGGCCAAGGGAGAGCTGGTGCAGGACGGGGCCCCGGCCCGGGGGACAGGCTGCAGCCTCTGCAGACACGTTGGACCTGCGCCGTGTTTCATTACAGCACAGTCAGTAATGCTCTCGACTCCCATGGCTTGTCTTTGTGTCAGGATATGTGTGACCTACTGCCTACTGAAGTTCAACCCACGTGCAATGGCCTGTGGTTGAACTTCCGGACAGGAGGGCTGATGCTGTGGGCAATAGGGACAGTTTGGGGGCCTGGAAGGTGGACTTGGGCAGGGTGGAAATGTCGGTTCACAGAAAGATTGAATGGAAAACACGGTCTATGAGATCAGCAGGAAAATGGTAATATTTTTAATTATAAAAGGTAATAAATGCTTGTTGAAGATCATTTACATCATATAGATATTGAATACCTAATCATCCTACCATACAGATGGAAACTCTTAATATTTGATGTTCCTTCTAGTAGTTTCTTCATTCTTAACCAAGTGAGCCATCATATTCCAATATGAGTACTCGTGTATTCCCTTTTTATGACTATATCCTGCATCATTAACCATCTTTCTAAAAATGTTTTGAAATATTGTTAATGATAGCATCATATTCAGTTTTATGAAAGTACACTAATGCATTAGATCACTTAGATGATTCAAAAGTTTCTAATTTATCTCTGTTAAATATGTTCTGATAAATATTGTACATATATCTTTGCTTGCGAGATTCCTGAAAGAGCAACAGTTAATCAAAGGCAGTGAGCTTTTAAAGAATAATTGATACACATTTTTGCATTGTTTCCTAGGAAAGTTCATCAGCAGTGAATGTTATATTCTTACATTTTTGATCATTCTACCAGTGGAAATTTATTTTTATTTGCATGTTTAACTACTAGTTACACTGAATACTTTTCTGCATGATTATTAGCCATTTATATTTTACCTTAATTTATCTGATCATAGCCTTGATGAGCAAAAACTTAATGAAGGGAGGAATCATTTGGAAACTTCTTCACGGGCTACATTTCATCTCCTGTTTTGCCTGCTGTTCCCATCACAACCATCTGCACTATTTAAAACCCTTTGCCTTCTACACTATCAAACCCTCCCTGATAACTTGGCTTATGGTCCCCTCCCCAGTGTTCAAAGGGCCAACATCCTTTCTCTTACTCCGACTTCATCTATTTGTAGCTTCCTTTTCCGTGTCTCGTGGAGAGCCCACATCCTTCTAGTACGCGTTGGAAGTGGTTCTTGCCTCCATGGTGGCCCTGGGTGAGGGTAAATGCAGGTCACTTCAGAAGCCAGCGGGCATCTAGGTCGCGTGAAGCTTTTTCTTCTTTCTCTCCGATACGAAGCATTGAAAGTCAAAGGCATTGCTGCACCTTGAGTTAGTGCAACATATATTTAAAAATGCATACAGTTCAGATTTTCTGCCTCGCACAGGCCATAAGCTAGTAGCATGGTGGGTCAGCCATGACACTGAAAAATGGATCCAGTTAGAGAGCCGCCCGAAGGCTGTTGATGTTCGCTATAATAAATAGCACGCACTTTAAGTCAAACTTTTTCATTCTGTATTCAAAGGTAATGGATTTTTCGTAACCATAGTAACCTCGGTGTATTTCTGGATAAATACATGAGGTATATACATTCTAGTTTTATTTTTGAATATAAACTACCACATTATGTATTACTAATAATATGAAAAATAGGATGTAGGTTAGTATAATGACAGCTTAAACTAGTATGCATTTTTCTTCTGCAAAAAATAAATATTTATCAAAAGTATAGGTTCAATTAATTTTTCCCCAGTTTTGTGGTATTCTGGTGGTGCCATTTATCTTTTTTTGCAAGATCTCCATTAATCTCTTATTTCTGTCCCATAACAGATTTTTAAGAATTTTGAAGTGAAAACAATTGCCTTAAAGCTTATGATTAAAAACATTATCGAAAGATTGAAGGACCTATATTGATATCGCTAGCAGAGCTATTGTGGGCCACTTAAGATATGTGTATACAGGATGTTAATAAATAGGTAGAAAAAAATAACCTTTTGTCTGTTCAAGATACTGGGATTGCTTCAAAGTTCAGGCTAGATAGCATTCTGATTGATGACGACTATCCAAACTGTAGCCAACCAGATCATTCTCATTTAAATGAGCACCCTAGCAGAAACTAGCAATCTTTAAGAAGTTTGTGGGATGTTTCAGAGACGCTTCCAGTGTCTTTAGAAACGAGGATTGCAAGATACGGGTAATTGTGGAAGTATTCCACGAGCCTGACAAGGAGGTTTCTATGAGTCGTACGGACTGATGAAGTTCCAGTTAGTGTTGTGATCCCTCTGACAGTTTTTTTTTTTAACTAAATACATTCTTTTTGGTTAGCCCAACCTAAGACGTGACTACTTGCAACCAGTAGAACCCCAATGTGGAGGAGAAGGTCAGTAGGGACTCTAGTGAAAACACACACACAGATCTGACACCAAACAGGAACCTCTAGAGCTGTATTTTTCAAGTGCGTCAGTTAATCCACGGCAGTCTGTGTTAACGATGGAATCGGAGCGCCCAACTTGACTTCAGCACCACGGAGAGCATCTTCCCACGGGGGCTCGCCCAGCGCCTGTGCTTGTTTCTGAGACCGAGGCATTGAGGCAAAGATGATAGCAGTGTAAGAAGTGCATGTATGAATGTGTGTGTGTGTGTGTGTGTGTGTGTGTGTGTGTGTGTGTAAGAAAGACAGAGACTGAGAGAAGGGAAGGAGAGAGGAGAAGAAGATAAACTTCTCTTAAAGTCAGATAGGCAATAAGTGTATCTTTAAACAACCCAAAGTGGTAAAACCTGTTTTTGTCTTATTTGCCAAGGTCAAACAGAATCACCTATAAACAGTGAAATAGAAATGTTCATCCTGAGCCTTCAAAACACTTAAGTCTTATGATGAGAAGTTTATTGTAGAAGAAGCTATATCGCCAATGGCACAATAAAACAACATTTAAAGGTTAGGAACTTCTAACTGGGCATTATGAGGAAGCTTATCAACCCTCTGCAAATTTGAGCTAAATTATATTCATTCATACTGATAGGTTCCACAAGATCCTTCTTTAGCAAAATAAAGCCTCACTTTAACCTTGGTAGTTCCTTTAATTTTGGAGGTTTGAGCACCGCCACGCAGTGTGTCTAAATTACTCCCCTTACACGAAGCGATGTTCCTGCAGGGACTAGTGTTGGCGTGCTTGCGCTCCGTTCTGCGAGGCCGAGTATTAATAAGGCAGAATACGTGAGGGTTTTCAGGGCAGGCAGTGATTTCATCTATGAGTCACTGTGCCTCTCTATTGCGAACTAAGTCATACTGTGCCCTTCTATGTCATAGAGATAGAGCATTAAATTATACAAAGTCTGAGGAACCTTGAGGAGACAAGGGGAAAAGCCTGAACTATGAAAAGAAGCTGGAGCCTTCTGAAGCCAAGTTTCCAAATTTGTGACCAGACTTGAGAAGAATTGGCCGGGGGCTAGCTGCATACCAGATCCTTGGGTTGATAAACAGTGTGGCTGCATTATTCTAGAGAGGCATGCCCGCTTAGTAGCAAAGGGTCAAGTAAAATGAAATACTTTGCATAGGATGCATAAATATCAGTTGGGCTTAACTATAAACAGTATAACCAAGTATCATTCCTACGCTGAGATGCTTCTGCTATGCACCAGGATGTGGAGAAATTAAACATGTGTAACTTATCCATTAAGATCTGTACCCAAACATTACCTGAGATCTGTTAACCTAATTGATGAATATCACTCTCTTTAATGGTAGGAAAGGACACTACGTTTGAAGGGTGTCAGAGCGAGAAAGGGAATAACGTCCCTTTTAGAAATATGGTGGTGTTAAATCCTGAAAAAGGTAAAATGTACCCTTTTATGGAGAGCTTTGCAAATAGAGGCCTCTGGCTATTTTGAACATGTTGAGAGCAGCCATTGTCTTTCAATTATTTTTTAAAACTTCTTAGTTGAGTTATAAATTCATTCTGAAAAGCAAACATATCTTAAATAGGCAGCCTGGCAGCTCACACACGGAACACATTTGTGGGAACAGCACCCACATCCAGAAACAGAACAGAACCAGCATCCCAGGGGCCCCTGTTCTGTCTCTCAAGTCCTGTTTCCTGACTTGGGTGACCACTTTCCCGGTTATCTACAGCATGGATTCATTTTGCCGTGCTTGTACGTGCTTGTGCATAGAATCAAATAGTTTGTTGTCTTTTCTCGCTGGCTGCTTCTGCAGGGTGTGGGCGGGAGCGTGAGTCGGGGAAACACCTCCGTGCCCTGAGCCCTCTGACCTCCAGGAAGCTGCCCTCCTGCTGTCAGGCCGGCGCCCCCACCTCCCAGGGAGTCACCGGAGTGTTTGCAAAGGGAACCACCTTCCTCTTTCCTTGAGTCCAACTATCTTCAGTCCGAAAAATAATTATATAAAGGCTTTCTCTATGAAATGACCACTCAGCGCATAACCTCGCTGGCCCGTGTACACCAGCAAAAAGGCAGAAGCCTGAATGTCCAATAATGGCACATCGTGTGCGCGGCCAGATAGATGCTGGGGCTGCAGAGGGGTATTTAACAACATGGAAAGACGTTAAAAACAAATATCTGTACAGACAGCGTGTAAAATATGAGTCTGTTTTAGTCAAATGTGCGTATGTACCTGTGTGCGCACATCCCTGAATGTGTTTGTATACATATACGGCACACCGGTGCTACCAGTGATTGTCTCCCAGTACTGGCCTCCTAGTGTTTCATTTTTTCCCTGCAAGGAAGTCTTTTTACCTTTTAAATCCTCTGTACTTTGGGTTTTAGTAAGCAGAGTTTCTACAGTATTTTTCCCAATTTTAGTATCGATGATAAAACTGATACAAGGAATGACTATTTTAGGAATCTGATGATGGCATTTAGCCATTAATACTTTTAGTTTCCCCTGGTTTTCACCTTGATCTTGAATGAGGTTGCCCACCTTCCTCATTTCCCTCCAGCCAGGCTCACCTGTGCTTTCTCCATACCTGCAGTGTTGCGCACCGCCATTGAAACACTGCGCGTGCTTGGTGATATGCCTCAATGTCCACATCTCCTTTAGTTCATAGACTCTTTTATATTATGTCCTACACATTTGTCCCTTGAATATATTCTGTCTTGAAATATTAATATATTTCAAGGGGGTAAATCTTGATTGAATGCATGAATGTAAGTGCCTTGAGTACAATGACCATGCACTTTATTTTTATTATCTTTGTGGTATGTGATATAGGAATAAGGACCCGACTGGCCTCTCACATGCTCTTACTGGAATGAGTTGGAACGGATTGAATTAAATTGAGGAAACACTGAGAATTAGTGAATTAATATTGTACAGTAAATGACAACAAATACCAATGCATAATTCAGAAGTAATTAATATGCAAAATGTGGTAAACAGTTTTAACGAGGTAGGATGTTCCTGTAGCTTCTCAGGATTTTTCATTTCGTTACCCAATAGGTAGCAGTATTTTCTGTGGTTGTTAATTACTTGTATTAGGTTGCTTGGGCTGCCGTAACAAAGTACCACAAACTGGGGGGATTAAACAAGAGAAAGCTGTCTCCCGTTCTGGAGGCCAGGAGTGCCCCCTCAGTGTGCTGGAGGGGTGGGCTGTGGGGAAGGGCCTGTCTCATGCCACTTTCCTCACTTCTGCTGGCAGCCTTTGTGTTCGCTGGCTTGTGGCCACATGGTCCCCTCAGCCCCTGCCTCCCTGTTCATGGGACTTCCTCCTTGTGAGCTGCGTGCATCCAAACTCGCCCTTTCTGTAAAGACACAGGTTGTCCTGGGTGAGGGCCCACCCCAAGGACATGATCTGAACGAATTACAACTGTGAGAGCCTACTTTCCAACAAGGTCACTTTCTGAGGTGCTGGGGGCTGGGATTTCAATATATGCATCTTGGGAAGACACAATTCAACCTGTAACTCTGTACATTTGATGCTGTGATTAATAGCGTTCTAAAACTTCCCTCAAATACCTAAAACCGTTAGAGAGGACAAGGCATTTTTGATATTAAACCTTTTTCAGAACTGTCGTTTGCCAATATCTTCTCCCAATTGGTTGGTTGCCTGTTTGCTTTGTCGGCAGTTTCTTTTGCTGTGCAGAAGCTTTGTAGTTTGCTAGAGTCTCACTCATTTATGTTTGCCTTTCCTTCCCTTGCCTCTGGGGTCATATTCATAAAATCCTCTCTAAGACTAAGACTAAGACTGCATATGTTTAGTACCTATGTTTTCTTCCATGTAATTTATTGTTTTCGGTCTTATATCTAGGTCTTTGTTTCACTTTGAGCTGTTTTTTGTACATGGGCACCAACAGTGGTCCCCAGCTCCCTCCATCCCAGCAAAGCGGAACCTCTCTTGCATCCAATGCCGTCTGTGCTTTGCGTCTCTCTGACGTCCCCGACTACCATCTGCAGAATCTGGTTTTGAAGGGCTCCTAATTGGGTTGGGCACACATCAGCATCATCTCTTTTTTCATATGAGGTCAGACCGCTGTGGGAGTGTTATCTGGAGTCATGGTCACAGGGTCCGCCCACCCCCAAAGGGGAGGGATTTGTGCAAGGGTGAGAGTCACTGGGAGCCGTTTCTAGAAGGATTCCCGCAGCAGGTTCAGGGCACAGAATCTCCCAGGTATGACTCGGCTAAGCCTTGCTTTCCTGGCAAAATGGAAATAACAGTATCTACTTCAGAGACACCGTGTGGGAATCAAGGGTGATAATGCATGTAAAATGGTTAGCATAGCACTCACAACTTTTTCATTAAAACAGCAAATAGTCAACACATGCACACGTTTAGTTGTAGAAATAATGCAGTCAGTGTTGAACAATAAGGAGACGCCTCAAAAAATTATAACTTAGAGCTATTGTGTCACCCAGCAACTCTGCATCTGTGTATCTACCTGAAAAATGTAAAAACATCTATTTGGTGTATCATCCATCATAAAGATTGTTAATTTAAAAAAAATCCCCTTCAGGCATATCTCTAAATTAAATATTTAATTTAATTCAAAAAATATTTGTTAGACAGCTACTATGTACTTGTCACTACATCAGAGTTTGGGAGTTATGTATAAGATTCAGATATTGTCGTTGGCCCTCAAATCTTTTCCAGTTGGATTGCTTAGAAAGAAACAGATACAACTAAATTTAATGCTGTCCAGTCAGTGGTAATTTCTGTAACAGGCATGAGAACAGAGAAGAGGTAATTAGCCTGGAAGAGAAGGTATCCCCAAGAAAGTGATTTTGCAGGTGTTAAGAGTTTCAGTCTCTACAGCAGCAGCCTAAGGCCTGGGGTGGCATCGCCAAGGGCACATGGCTGTGCATGTGCTTGCCAGGAGAATGCCGTGGTCACAGTTTCATGTGAGTTAGCACCCTGGGTCAGTGGTCCAGAGCAGTGAGAGACAAGGTGGGGGACACATTATCCAGGGGGCTACAGGTGTGATCAGGTGTTTGCACATTGTTCTGAGACAAAGAGGAACCACTGAAGGATTTTTAGAATTGAGGTGGCTTGAGCTAATCATTGTATTGGAAAACAAATGATTGACATGTGGCTACTTCGAAATAGTCACTAATGCACCTACATGGCTGTTGTCACCATTCCTTGGGTGGAAGGACAGGGAGGTTGGAACTGTAAATGCAGGAAGGTGATTGGATTTAACAGTACAGATGGCGAAAGGATGGGAGGGGAGAGCATTAGGTTTGTTTGTTAACAGCTCTATTGTATTACATTTCTGTGCATCAGTCAGTGTAAAATAAAATCTACTTACTTTAAATCGTGTTTAAATATTTCCCGATGACACAGTCTGCTAAAGTATTTACCCTTGGTGCAGATTTCCATTAACCTTGTTGCAGATACTAAGCCTAAAACTGTGTTTTTTGGAGAGGCCTCACTTATGGAGTAGCCTGGTGACCTCATTATAATCCCACATCTGGACACCCTTTGTCTTTCTGTCCGATTTGGAAAATTCAGTAAACTACAGGGGAATACCTCTATTAACAGAACTTATATTCTCAGATTATTAGGTTGTCCTTTCTCCAGAAATAAAGGCAGAGAGCGATGAAAACCTCTAATGCTGTAAATGGTAGAGCGAAGTACTCAGTATGCACTCTCCAGGGGTATTCAGTGAGTTTGGTCGTATTTAACATGCAAGAAGAAAAAAGGGGCAAAGATTAAATTCTAAGTACTCTTTCCACACATCTAAATTTTGTTGATATTTTTTATTGTTTTTAGTGAGTCTGCATAAATCCTTCAGTCGCCTAAATGGTAAAAAATTTATATTTTCATAAATTATTTCCAAAATAGTATCTCTGTGTCACAGATACAAAAATTGAATGAAAAAGAAGGAATGCTCAGGAATGCTCAGGTTGTTTCTTTTGGTGAAGATTTGGCTCAGTAATGAAGCTGGAACAAAAAGTTATTTTCTCCATTCACCCAAGTACTATAGCTATCTTAGCTTGTAAAACACCTTTTATAATATACTTGGGTTTTTCCCCCATGAAAAAAGTTGGAATGGTTCAGAAACAACGGTTATTATTCATTTTTGGTTTTACAAAGTAAATATATTCAATGGTCGTGAGTGTTTCAATGGCAAGTGTTAAAAATCCAACGATTTTATCTTCAGGTTGTTTAAAATGGGATCCGTTCTCTGTTTTAACTTGTGGGCTTCCTCCGTGGACTGGAGAATGCGGTGAGCACCCGCTCTGAATTCACGCCCTCCTGGCTGGGAAACTCCCCAGTTCCAGGCCAGAAGATGCTGAGGAAGAACACTGATTGGTCCGTCTTGGGCCACACGCACAGCTTTGGGGTAAAAGAGGCAGGATGTGGGTTCTGGGAGAAGAAAGAGTAGAAAGAAAAATATAGCCCCTGAGGGAGTTACTATGAGCTGCAGTGCTAACCCAACGTAGCTCATGTGTTAGATTTACAAATATTAGAACCTTACTTCCAATAAAGCCTCAGCCTTACATGAGTGTTTTTATGAGCACAGTTTATAAATCTGTTCCCCTGGAAATCACCCAACTCTGCTGTCTACCTGGGTCCTTCCCTTTGACAATGCCCATGAAATTTTATCTGTTTTCTAAAAATTGCATCTCTACTTTGTTGATTTATTTTCTCCCATTTTTGAAACACTTGAATCTGTCAGGGTAGGGCTTCCTCTCCAGAGTAAGAAACAAAGTTTCAGATTATTCCTCTACTATTTTTGTATTGACAGAAGGCCATTCATTTCTTGATTTTTATCGTCTGCATTAACCCATGATTTCATAGCCTTCCTAATATTATTAGTGATGCATTACACCCATGGTATCAGCTTTGTAGCTAAAGTCTAAATACCTTAAACGTCCTATCTCTATTCATTTGTGTTTATTGAACATACATATTCAAAAATGCCACCTACTATACTTTCTAGGCACAGATCTCTAAAGATAGCATGACAAACCTCATGAACCATTAACTCCTAAGTTATAACTTGACAGCGGGTTTAAACCTAGTAGCTGTATAACATTAATAAAAGCAACCAAAAAAAACAGTAACAAATAAACCTTCTCAAACATTTGTAGACTTTTACATTTTATTGTGCTTAGGATTGTTCCAAAGTTACTGATTTTTGGCCATATGTAAACACCTGTGATATGATATATTTAATATAATATAGATGAAAATGTCTCATGAACACCCATAGAAGACTAGTTAAATAATTTACGGCTAATAATTAATATTGCCCTGGGATGATATGTGGACACTGGAATATTACGTGGTGACTTACCAGAGCAAGCAGATCTTCCCTCGTAGTGTGGCAACCTTAAGTATCTTGTGAAGAAACGGTGCAAAAAAGTACGTTCTCTACTCCGGTGACATTTGTGTATTTGGTAATATACTTAGACTATTTCTGGAGGCGCACATAAACGTTTAGTAAAGGCTAACCTCCTGGAAGGGAACAGGATAATTGGAAAACCAGGGTAAACAGAGACTTAATTTTCATGTAAGCTCTTTAGGATCTTTTAGATTTTTGGACGGTTTGTACATATTAATGTGTTACACATTCAAAGTCAAGAACAATAACATTGTAAAAATAAAATTATTCCAAAATGGTGAATTGTAAACTAAAGACACTTAGAAAAAAGCAGATTAACATCCCCCAGTTTTCACCCGCCAGAGACAATCACTAATTCTATTTTAGCTTATGCCCTTCCTCTCTTCTGACTTTTGTTGTGGTTGTTGATGCGCAGACACATACATACTATCTGGGTCCATCTATTTTATGACCTTTACTACTTCATAATAGAGGTGGCACTACTGACTCACTAAATTATTTTCTAAATCTTGCTTTAAGTGGCTGCATGATATTTTAAAATATTTCACAATGTATTTAAGCAAATCACTACAATATTTGGGTTATTGGCAATTTTTCTCTATTATAAGGTACAGTACAATTTCAGCATCCTTTTATATAACGTTTGTGTGTGTACATTTCTAATTCTTTAAAATTCCCCAAATATTTTTGTGCTATTTGCAGTGATATAGTCTTCCTGTTTTTTTTTTAATATTTTTAATATATATTAAACATGCTTACCATTTTCATCGAAGATGTATTACCTATTTTTGTCATTTGTATTTTTTTTACTTTGTTTATGGTGGTTTTTAAATTAGGTCATTTTGCTTAAACTTTTAGTCAAATCTACAATACTTTCATCATTTTTTCCTTAGATAGAAAATCTTAGATTTTTCTCACCCCCAAGAACATAAATATTTTGATTTTTTAATAATTTATTCTTTCAAAAATATTTTCATATGTACCAGCTCCTATGAGCCCTTAAATTACACAGTTAAACAATAAAACAGTTAAACAATTTTATTTTCATTTGGTAGATTAAAAAAATAGAGATTCAGAAATTTAATTGATTTGCCTGTATTCATGAGGTCAGTTAACGCTGTCTCTGAGACTAGAATTTTGGTGCTCTAATAATTTTCTGACTCCCAACTCACAGATCTCAACTAGAGAAGTTTAAAGAATTATGGGAAATTCCATGACATTTTCATATTCAGCGGTGTCAAAATATTAATACAACATTGATATCTTCATTGCCTCATCAATGCATTGTTAAAGACAACATGTCAATGAAAGTGTCTCATTCAAATGCTAGCTTTAATTTTTTAAGCTGAGAGCAAGCCTACCGACTTTCCATGGGAACTAGCATTGTGCCCTCGTCCGTTGAGGAGATGAAGCAGGAAGCGACAGCGCTGCAGAGGGTGGTGTCGAGAAGAAGGAGGAGCCATTTCTCCAAAGTCGGCAGTGAACAGTTACACCTGCAAGCCAGGGTTTTATGACTTCCTGCTGCGTGACCTGCCTTCCTCGTTTCAATTACCCATGGCCGTGAAGGAACAATGTCTCCTCTTAATCCACTCACAGAAGTGGGAGTTTGCTAGAGCTGCCATGAGAAAGAAAATATCAGCTGGGGTGGCTGGAGTAACAGGGATTTATTTTCTCACAGTCTTGGAGGCTAGAAGTTCAAGATCAAGGTGTCAGCGAGATGGGTTTCTCCTGAGGCTTCTCTCCGTGACTTGCAGACGGCCACCTTCTGGCTGTGTCCTCACATGTCTCCCTCCTCTGATGCGCATCCCTGGTGTCTTTCTTCGTGAGTCCAGCTCTCCTGTTCTTAGAATGTCAGACTGGATTAGGACCCACACTAGTGGCCCCGTTTCAACTTCATCACCTCTTCAAAAACCCTATCTCCAAGTACAGTCGCACTCTGAGGCGCTGGTGCTCACATATGGATTTTGTAGGGATGTAGTTCCGCCTTGGCAGAAGGTACCCTTTGCAATGATTATACACAGCTGTGTACCAAGGTAGTAAAAATGAAACACTTTATTTGTTTATTCCTCTGAGGCAATAATGCTTAAAGAATATTAGCACCACATATATTTCAAAAATGCTGATTTGTGGTTCTTTCATTAATTTATGCACACCCCCATTATTCATATACCTTTACTGTGAATTCTGAGGCTGGAGCAATGTCCTGGCATCTGAGGACTAACCTGGTGCTGTAGGACATGTGTGGTCTTCCATTTTCCTCTGTGTGTTCCCCCCTCTCACGTCACCGAGCACCCTCTGCTAGAATGCTTGCTCGACTTGGCTGTCTTCTCTGCTGGACGGTGAGACTGTGAGTAGACTGGTAGGCACTGTAACTTTCATATTCTTTCTTTAAAAATTGTTCTATTACAATTGTCCCAGTTTCTCTCATTGCTCTGCCCACCCCCAACTCCCGTAGTCTGTCCTCACCCTGTCATCCATGTCCATGGGTCACTGACACCTGTTCTTTGACCAGACCCTTTCCCTTTCTTCCTCCCTTAACTCCGTCCATCCTTCCCTCTGCTCACGGTTAGTCTGTTCCTTGTTTCCATGCCTCTGGTTCTATTTTGCTCATTTGTTTGTTTGTTCATTAGGGTCCTCTTACTCTTTCCTGAAGACCTGGAGAGGCACATGCACACAGTAGGAAAACAATCAAGATTGTTTTCAAAGTGAAGGACTGAAGGAATCATTTTTTTTCATTCATGAGAAAACTAAGCATTATGTGGAGAACGTGCCAGAAAACCAACTGGTATTCAAAAGGAAGTTCAGGACCGAGTAGTTTGTCTGGGGCTGACAGCCAGATCCAAGTTGATTGGTGACAGAGAAGTGGCATGTGCCCCAGTGCTTGACTTCCACTGGGCAAATGCTGCTTCCTACTTCTCCACGTTGTACAACTACAAAGACTACGGCAAGACTCATAAGCACTTCATTCGTGCAAAACCTGTGAGAGGTGCCACCCCATGTCTACAAATATGACGCATTATATTCAAGTTTGCAAAAATGGATCAATTGTTTTAACATTTATAGAAGTGATATAATTAAATTCTCCCTAATCACCACCAAAATACTGGTACATATTTAAACATAAAATAGTTGCTTTACCACAAGTGAGAAACTTCAGATGCGTGTTACTGAATGACTTAGGGTGTAGACAAGGCCTTCCTGCCTATTGATTTAAAAATGCCGTTCCCCTGTCCACTGCACTTCCCAGTTGCATTCAAACCTAGAATGGTAGAAAAAGAATTCGAGTCTAAAATTAAAAAAAAAAATCCAATAGAGTGTAGGGAAGTTTGTTTCCTATATCCCAACTTTTAAAGGCTATTTTGCAAAGACGATATACTTGTATTGCCCTCTCTCCATTTTTTCTACCCTATGGTGGAAATATATATCAGTCCAGCAACTCCTAGGGAAATAGTCCCAAATTTGCAAATATTTGAATATCTATTTCATGTGGGA
Source organism: Phyllostomus hastatus (assembly GCF_019186645.2). Lineage (NCBI taxonomy): Eukaryota > Metazoa > Chordata > Mammalia > Chiroptera > Phyllostomidae > Phyllostomus > Phyllostomus hastatus. The sequence continues at coordinate 17,670,270 of NW_025333607.1, forward strand.
AGATTAGAAAGTCACTTTCTGCCACTTGTGTAGCTCTATTATGCAAAAATCAAGATGATACAGGCCATAAATTCTATTAGGTTAGAACTCTGGTTGTCAAAAAGACTATATAGATAATATTAAAAGATTTCCCTCTCACTGAATCACTACTATAAAGATCAGCTTGGTTTTGAAAATATAAATCAAATGAATGTTTTCCATAAAGCTGCATACCTGTAGTGTAAACTGAACTTGTACAAACTTCTGAGCATGCATTTCTCAAATTCACCATCTATAGAAACCCTGAAAATGTGAGCATTTGGGGAGCTCATAGTACAATATTAATGCTAATACACTATCTTCAACTTCACATCTGTAAGTAGTTGGGTGCTAACATCCTCCTTGTAATTTGTTGTTAATCAGTGAAATTTGAGCTCCTCCATAAATGCGTTCTTTTTATCAGCAGTAGTTCAATCCCCATCATAGGCGATACACTATAATTTGTAATTTTGCACAGATATTCTTCTCAAATCATTTACCGTTTTATATCATAAGCAATATAAGTTAAAGTGGCTTGGAATCATGCTTACATAGTAAATATCCACACCAGGTAAAGCGCAGTACCTCTCATGTTTGGAAGGCATAACCCCGAGCAGTGTTCAATCCAAAAGACCCATCTGAAACCACCTTGTCCACACCTGTTATCTGCTGCGCAGCAGTGTATAAAATACATAGCACATGCCCCGCAAATATTTGTGCAGTGAATAAATTAATAAATGGCAAAAAGCTATTTCTGAATGTATATATTGAGGTAAATACTCTTTTTAAAATAAGAATCCAGCTATATGTTTTGGATTTAACTGAAAGAAAATGCCCTAAACGTTAGATAATTACATGATAAAGTATGTTTTAAAAGTATATGAGTATTATTTACTGTGTTTATGAGCGTTAATTAGTGAAGCTACAACTAAACAAAAGAATCAGCCTCTGCTGTGTTTGATAATGGTTTAAAATTGTTATCTCTTACCTGTGTAATGCATGGTCCTTTCTAGAATGTTTTCATGGCAGCCTTATTTTTTTCTTCATAGCAATTATAAGCAGAGATGTTACAAATGACACACTCTTCTTTTTGACAAAGGAAGAACCTGAAGTCTGAAACTTCAGTGATTCACTTCTATGAACCCAAGTCAAGGCTAAACTAGAACCCCAGTCTTTGCTGATTCCTTCTCTCCTCCCTTGCCTCCCCACCTCTCCCTCCTCCCCTCTTCTCCACCCCCCCCCATCAAGTCCATGACCACATATTAATCCATTTTGTTTCGGTTTTTGTTTGTTTTGTTTTTGTTTCTTTTAAACAGTTTTAAGAGGACAACAGAAGAGTGATATATTAAAAAAAGGGAGAGAGATCTACTTCTCCTGTCTCTTCTCACCTGTAAACTGTACCAATTTTCACTTTGCTCTCCTGAATCTGTGCATTGAAGACATTGTCCGTCTAAAAAAGACAGAATCCCAAACCCAAGGCTCTAGGCAGTGAGCTCCCATTGATTGAACTTCAGAGGTGATACAGATTACTGGCTGATGGACAGATGGACGGATGGATGGATAGAAAGACAGATACTCATAGATAGGTGGGTGGGCGTAAATAGGTTTATCTCACACTTTCCCAGATCTCCCTAATCTGAAAATACAAATGTGTCTCTTTAGTTCTAATACTCATACTTCACGTGTTCCTTGCCCTCAACCAGTGCTGCCTGATCTCCGCCTGCCGCAGTCCCCGTGCATTTCTGGGGAGCCACAGAGGTTTTCTCACGTGCGCTTAGAGTTGGTCCATTTCAGCACACCATCTGTCCCTTGTCAGGGCCCCAAATGATTCCTCGTTGATTTGAAATACCACTTCCAAGAGTTTGTGTTAAAGAAATAATCATGTGCATTATAATACAGTAAATCTATATTATGTACTATCATAGGGATAAAATTATGCAACTGAAGCACAAAACAGGGATTCGCCCAAACTGGAGGAGTCTGAGAAGGCTTCCTGTAGGAGGTGGCATTAGATTTGTGTCTAGGACAGCATGCAAAGGTCTGCCAAAGGAGAAATGTGTCTGTCTTGCCACCCAAAAGAGAGATACTGGGTTTTCAAGGCAGGTACTCACTGCTTTTCTCCTATCATACAGTATCCAGTATGGGCTGGGTTGGAATAAGCATTAAATTAATATTTAAGGATGGACAACGGGCCTGCATGAAGCACCACTGTCAGGTCACACTCTATAAGCTGACAGTGCGCAGGTATGATCTGGGAAGGGTCCACTTTGTGATGTAAGTGTAGTCTGCCCGTGGGCAGCTGTGGCCAGTGTCCTCTGGCGCTGCTCTCTGAGCAAACTCGGGGGGCATTGGTTTGGGCCCGACACAGCTGACTTCTGTGGCTGAACCTTGTCCCCTGTGCATGTCCAGTAACAGCACCTGTCGCACAGTTCTTCCGAGACTTCAATGAGAAAGAACAAGGTGTACTTAATAGCACTAGCCAAATAGTAGGTAGTCAGTGCTAAAGGTATTATTTTTACACAATTAACAACATTTTGTCTTTACCATAGTATTTTGTGGAAGCCTCATTAATAACTTTATTCTTTCCCTGCCACAGGTAGGCACTTATTATGTCTCATTAACTTCTGTTGATTAACAATATGTCACATAGATTGAGTATTATTTTGCAGTATAGTAACTGACATCTAAGGTTATTGAAGAATATGATAGTAGCAACTATGCACCTAAATTTGGGGTGGAGGGAAACCTTTAGTTTTGCATGAAATATTTAGCTAAGCTGTATGACTAAAATTTGTTCAGAAACATTGCTGGAATGTTATCACAATTCTCTCTCTTTGCTTTGTGAGTTGTAGGCATTTATAAAAGTTATAAGCCCATTACTGATTCCCTACTTCTACCATACTCCGTAAGTAAAGTAGATTGCACGGGGGGGCCGGTGTAGAGAGAATGGGAAGGGGGAATGGTACTGCTCTCGGGGTATATTATCATAAAAGTAACCAAGAAAACAAACTATCTTGGTTTCAATATGGTATAATTTACTGTAAGTTGAGTATGGGGGTACTCAGGTACCCAGACCGGAAGACAGCCGGCGGAGAGAGCTGCCGCCTAAGGAGTTGTTGTGGAAGCTTCTGTCCTCCCCAGCCGCTGAAGGAAAAAGGAGGAGGAGGGGGAACAACCATCCTCATTATCACAAGTGACCGCGACGGTCCTTAGTTTTTTCCTCCCTACCAGTGACTGTCAGCTCCTAGCGGGCCGGGATCCCCCACCACATGCCACCACACGCCACCCCCTCCTGGCCTCCCAGGGGGTACCAGGTCTTCTTTCGCGTACAATTAGACTTCTCCCTGAGACCCAGTCTTCGTCGTGCCACCATCAGGAGGGTCCAGAGGGTGAGGAGTCCTCAGGGGAACCTGGGAGACTGCGCATTTCTCGTTCTCAGGGAACTGGTCCCCCCATGTGGACGCGTGGCTGGGGCAAGGATGCTCACAGGGGGATGTGTTTGCTTAGAAAGGCAACAAAATAGAGTATAAACTGTGCACACATTTGGGAGAATCAGGAGATGCTGCATGAATAATACAAACTCTGAACAGGGTTTTCGTGAAAGGGGGGCATATGTGGATTTCTCTGATGAGGTGGAGAACATTGTGTGGGAAAATAGAAAAGGAGTTTGGGTATACACCCAAACTGCATAAATAAATAAATATAAATGAATGAATGAATGAATGAGTGTGTGTGTGTGTGTGTGTGTGTGTATACACACGCGCACACCAGGGCAAATTGGTTTGAAAGAACAGAACTGGATGTTGGCGATGGGTAATTGCTCACCTGGCCTAAAGGGAATCAGGTGACAAGTTAAGGCTTCTATGAGGAACAGAAGAGCAAGGATGTTCAGGCCAAAGAAAGGCTGTGTTTTTATGAATTATAAGGTCAGAGCCTGAGTTTGCTGGGCCCAGAAGGCTGAGCAAGCCGCTGGGAAGCAAGGGCTGACCAAGGCAGAGATGGATGCAGCCTGGCACCACGCGTCGCCCTGCAGACTTCTGCAGGAGACACGCCACTGGCGGGTCGGCCGTCCGAGTTGAGTTCTCTCTAGGTGTGACCCGGAAGTGGTTCTCAGGTTGGGGCGCCCAGTGACAGAGGAGAGGTGGTCAGTACTGACCTAACTTGTTCCAGCAGTTTTAAACATCCAGGTGATGACTTGGGGGGGGTGCAGAGAAGCAGCCCTAGTTTGTAGTCGGAAGTTGTTGGAGGAACCACTGGATAACACGCCTTAGATCGTCCAGAGGCAAGAACTGGTTCGCAGTTTTCGAATGGGAGGCACCAGCAAGAAGATAGAAATTCCTCAGTTTACACCAGGAGTTAAAAGAAAATCATTGCCTACTTATTGGTTCCTTTTATAAATTGAGATCAATGAAATTCTCTGAACAACAGCATGAAATCAATTGTAAAACAGCATATAATTCACAGCCCGTATTGTAAATTGTAGTTTGCCTGACAATAATAGGTGAGGTTTCCATGCACTGGGGCGGGGGGGTGGGGGGGGCATTTCCTCGCGGTGCCTGGGGATCCATTTCTGCTGCCTATCGGACTGATCTGTTTTTCTCATTCAAAATTCTCTGTTTGATCTGGTGCAAATGACGCAATCAGGCAAATGGACAAGATGGCGTTGCTGGGGGCTCCGACACACAGCAGCCCGGTGTTGTCTGGGTTCCCCCACCCTCCATGGACTCCACTCAGGCTTGTGTACTCGCCTGCAGTTGCTGGGATCCACTGGTCCGTGACATTGCCCTTGAGGGGCCTGGTCACATCTGTGGAGACCTACCACCAAATCAGCTGCAGCCAGGGTGGGGGCGGGGGGCGGGAGTTAGTCTTCTGTTCCTCTTGGTTTTAAATTTGAAACTGCTGTTTCTTTAGGCTTCACCGCTGAACAACACCTCAGTCCTGCTCCCCCTGGAACCTTCTTTCTCACTTTTTCAAATTCTTAAAAAAAAAATAATCTACCATTTTGATTGTTCTTTTTCACAAAGCTACCTCCCCGCCCCACCTGATCTGGCCTCCTCTTTCCCTGTCTAGTTTTCTTTCCCCTCGTTCTCACCACCTCCCCTCACTTTACCAAGGATTTCCCCATCGGCCACCTGTGCAGCCCCCTCTCCCGTGTACCGTGCTATGTTCTGTTCCCTTCTTTTCTCCATGCCTCATTATTCAGAGGACACAAGTGACACTTCATCTTCTTATGGAAATACAGTAAGAATAATCCACTTCGGGGTGGACAGCGCAGGCATAAAAATGACTTGGAAGTCAAAAAAGCTATTTAATCAGACTGGCTTTCTTGGTACTATTGAGCTTACAGTTTTCAAGAATCCCAAGAAAATCCTCAGTTCCCATTGTAGCAGAGGCATTGGATTTCCCAAACCAGATAGAGTGATTGTTTTGTGATTTAATTTATCTTCAAAAAACAAACAAACAATTGGAAGTCAGTTTTAACCGCATACAGGTTTGAAAGTCTTGGCTGCATGGTCATCATAAGCACGAATCAAGTGCGAGGTGAGCATGATGCATTTACAAATCTCAGTCAATAAGAGATACACCTCTACGTCTGTGTCTGTGAATATCCGTGTCTTTATTCTGCAACTGGGCCGAATGTCTGACATTCCTCCCCACAGTCACTCTTGGGGTCCCTCTGCCCCCTAAAGGTGTGAAAGCTTCCAGGGGCTTAGATGGCTTCTTGGCGCTGGGCGTGTGGCCACCCGTCCAGGACGCCACCTCCTCCGTACACAGGAAGCCCTCCTGAGGTCACCCCCTCGGATGCAGCAGCACTCCTGGTGGCTCCCAGAGCACCCTCGGGAAATTGAAATCACCACAATGTGTCCTGGTGCCCTGCCTGCCTGCCTGCCTGCCTGCTGGCACCCTCCAGAGTCACCATTTGCTGGGGTCTGTCCCCGCCCTGGAGCTTTACCTTGGAAACAGGCGTTGGGGTCCCACTTCTCCAGATCATATGCATTTCCATCCCCTTCTTCCTTTAGTCCATCCATCAGGGAAATCCGAGGTCGGGGAGGGAGGCTCGGTACACCTTATGTTTCTCCTAAGCATTAAACCTAAACCCCAAGTCCTCCTCATTCTCTTAACGGCTCTGTCCAGAAGGTTCCCTCGCTATTTCTGCTTTCTGACCAGTCCCATTCTATTCCTTATGCCGTGCCTATTTTATAGGGAAATTCTGACTTCATAATTTGATTGAGGGAAATTCAGAGGGGAATTTAAATGAGGGAAAGCCATGGAGTCCAGGGCAGGGAAGAGCAGGAAGAAAACCATATTGACCTGGTCCCCCCGGCACAGATACCAAACATGATAGGGGTTCAGAGGGGGCTAGACCTGAGGGCTTCCACTGGAGACCCCACTCCATTCCTCCCGAGAACTGGCCAAACCATGGAGGAGACAAAAATAGTGAAAGATCAGGTCAATGAAGGAAGAAACAGGGAGACAAGGGAGTAACGGCTGAGAAGCGCCCAGGGTCCAGTTCAAGTGAGAAAACCTGAAAGTATAGTAGACGCTCAGGCCTGTGCAGCAACGTCTCCCAGTCCCGTCTGCCAGACAGGAGGGGTATTGGGGAAATGAGATGATGAGACTTACCCAGAGCTCGGGATGGGGGAAGCTGAGCGAGAACAGCGTTGCAGAGATGCAGGGCTTTGGAGACTGGAGAGTGTGCCTTCGAAACAGGTGATCAGAGACCCCAGCGAGGCACCTCACGCGGTGTGAGCGCCCTGGGAAGAACAGCCTGGGCACGCGTGGTCGCAGAGAGAGGTCGCATGAATGTGACAAGTGGGCGCGGTGGGAGGTCACGGGGCTGTGGTCGGAGAGGGGAGATGTTAAATCAAGAATCTTGGAAACGGTCCCAGAGGTGACCAAGCGGTGGGTGTGACTACGCTGGGTGTTGAAAAATGCAGTCCAGATGAAGGACATTGCGCTTGAGGGAGTGAAAGTGAGGCCAGATTCGGGGATGAGTCATGACTGAGGACGCTGGAGTGGCCAAAGACGGGGAGTGTGGTCGCGGAGGAGCCGAGCCAGTGCTGACGTCACCGAGGGAAGGCGAAGTGACTTAGGAGCTGTCAACGCGGGCCTGTGAGGCTGGGGCTGGGTTTTCTCCGGTGATGCGTTTGTATTGGGGAATTGTATGGTGGCTGGCTCTTCTCCATCTGTGACGCACACGTGTGTCCTGGAAAACTTGAAACTATACATCATAAAGCATTTAAATCATCCCTGTGACGTCACTCTGAGAGACCACCATTAACATTTTGGTGTACCGCCATCTCTTGTTTTTTTTTGTTTTATTTTTTTTTAATGAAGCACTATCGTTTGAGAATTATGTCTAGCCATTCATACACGTACCAAAAACGTGACCAGTGTTAAAGTTGACAGAACTTTGGGTCGATTCATTGAGCAAAATAACTGAGTACCTTGGCAAAGGAACTCGTGAGCACTGGATTAGTAAAGGGCAGATTTTTCTGATGCTTGTATTCAAAACCGACGATGTGCCAGGCACTGTGCTGGACGCCGAGGATGCAGAAGGAGTCTAGCGCCGTTCCTGCCCTTTCAGAGTTCCCTCTGAGGCACTGAGTATGTGGTCACGCAAACAGATCATTCTGTCGTGCTGAGGGTGTGTGCCGACACTGAGGGAGGGAGAGGAGAGGGTAAGAGCTCCATCTTGTGCCAGAGGTCACGATAGAATGAGCCAGGGATATCTTAAGCAAGAAGCAGGCATTTGCCCTGAGCCTGGGCAGCTTGAAGGTCAAATAATAGCTGTCCGTGTGCAGAGGGAAGAAAGGGAATTCAGCGAAAGGAATTCCGAGCTCAAAGGCTTTGTTACAAGCTATGTATTTGAATTGCAAAAGCAACTCCTGTTGTCTTCCAATGTGCTTTAAAATAATTTGAATGTCTCATTTATTTTTTAACAGAGCCACTGAGCTAACTCTAAACTCAGAAACCGATTTACCTGGTCAGGGACATTCAAGAAACAACAGTCAAATTGTTAAAATGAAAAGGTTAACGGATGAGTTTGACTGACAGTTGCCTATTTAAAAATACCCATAGTATATGTAAGGGATGAAACAGACTATTGGTATTGATTTTGATGGCTATTGATCCTGATTTGCAGCTTTCCTTTAACAGATCTAAGTAGGAGCATAGAGGGGGAGTGAAAGCTCTGGAAATAAAATGTATAATTGTAAATAAATTCTTGTTTCCCATGTGCCCCAGATTTAGCAGTGTTCACGCCCCACCGGTTTTTACTGAGCGCGTGCACATGTGCCGGATGTGCAAACAGCTCCCTGGTCACGCTGCACACGGCCCCGCTGCCCCCGGAGCGCGTGGACCCCCCCACTCTGACCGTCCTGGATCCGAGGACCGTACACGTCCAGTAAGTAGAAACATCGTTTCTGTCACACAGGGGTTCGCGCAAGCATCCCGGCGAGTTCAATCAAGGGAAAGGTTTGTGACACAGAATTAATTTTATTGTGATTAAATGCATGGGAGTGATTAGTTCAGTGGTTCTGGGAGCCTTTGATTATCACTCGCCAACTTAATTTCCATTCTGTCTCTGTGCAATCAGGCCGAGCTGCACTTGTACACACACGCGGCTCCTCTGCAAACTCCAATGAGGGGGAACTGACCACTTTCAGGTCCGCCTCCGCTTTTGAGGGCCGAGGTGTTATTTGTAACGATGTGGAAGTACAGGGTGCACATATGCATCGGCTTTCGGAGGATAAACTAGGCCCTTCGTGTTCCTTTCCCTTTAAGGTCACAGAGGAACTTGCACATACAGGCGCGTTCAGGTTACTTTTGACGTGAGCGATTTTTGTCTGTTTTCTCGTATAAGAGGTACTGGATATATGGCAGTATTGATAAAAAACTCTTCTCACCAGTTAATACTTGTTGTTATTCATTGTTCTTGACTTCAGTTTTCTCATCTCTGAAAGAAGAGTTTGGACTAAATATTTATTCCAGAAAAAAAAAAAAACAATATTCGTATCCCGTTGTTCCAAATCTAAACCCTCCCATCAGCTTTCTTTTCCCCCACTAAACCAATCCCACATTTTTTGCCCCAAAAGACATCCCAGTTAGAATTCTAAGTATTTCTCCATTTACCAATTTCTGTCCATTCCATGACTTGCCTGTTTATTCCCACGGACACATTGTAACCCACCCTCAGGGGGCGTATTCCCTGGCCTTTCGGACCCCGCCCGACCAGCTGTCACGTGCACAGTCACGTGTCCAGGTCCCGCGTCTGCTCACCAGAGAGGTCTTGCTCCCCTCCTGCTGCCCTCCCTCCCCACAACTCCTCCGCATTCCCTAGCTGCGTGCTCTTAGGTCGCTACTTCTTTGAAGAGGATGACGTCATTCTCTCCCCCTCCCATTGCTCGGAAGCGCTCAGACGTTTGACTTTTCCCAATCACTCTTCTATGTCTTACGTTCAAAATCAAGTGCTCACTCACACATTTTTGTATGATTAGCTAATAAAAATTGTAAGTAACTGGAGAACAGGCACTCTGTCTTATTTTCCTTAAGCCATTCAGAATAGACATTTCAGAACTACTCGAGTTTCTTTTTTTAAAGCAAAGCCCTTTTGGGCTTTCAGTGTGTGGTTTTACTGTGGCATAAATTCAAGCTCATATGTGCCCTATAAAAACTGGGCACATTTCAGGCTTGACTTGAATGAAAGCGGATGACAGTGCTGTATTTTTCCATCCCTAGGTGGAAACAACCGAGAACAGTAAATGGAATTCTGGAACGCTATATATTATATATTTCAAATCACGTGCATGATTTTACAATTTGGGACGTCATCTATAACAGCACAGAGCTTTCCGAGGATCACGAACTACAACACCTTTTGCCCGGGACTAAATATCTTATCAAGCTGGGGGTGAGTTCGCTTTACCTTCGTCACTTTCCCTGCCCCTGGCTGCCTCTCTCTGTCCCGCCTTTTCTCCCCCCCTCACAAAAACAAATGAACAAAACCCCTCAAAACTCCTGTGTTGCTATTCACACTGAAAACTCACTTCACGTCCTAAACGTGAATGATGCTGATCTAACACCCACATTATTTCATATTACACAAAAATGATAGCGTAACAACCTGAGCCAGTAGGTTTTCCAAAATCTAATTTAGAATTATCAGAAATTATTTCTTTTCTATTATTTGTAGCGTGTCATGATTGTTGAAGGCTTTTTCTAAAATGCTTGGATTAATAAGGTTATTTCCCCAGGGAGCTTGTATTCATTTGAAAACAATGCACAGTGTGAAAATGTAGGTCTTATTTTTTAAAAGAAGGTTTAAATGACCCCCAGATATTCTTGTGCATTGTTATATTCTGGTTTACATTACTCTTCTATCTCAAACAAACAATCACTAATAAAACCCTAGAATCAACATAGTTTAGAGGTTTCTTTGGACAGACCATAGCAATTTTTTTTCATGCAAAATAGCACTTTTATACAAAGGTCTTCTTAAAGACCTTGATATTACTGTGGAATTTATACGCAGTAGTCCCTTTTGTTTTTTGATGAAATGTAATCTTTTTTAAGTTTAATAGCACATCTGAAAATAACTGAATATAAACATGAGATTGTCCCTATTTGTTTTAAACACACTCTTCATTTTATAGCAATATCTATATAAGGATATTTGCTTTGATAAATGCCATAGAAAATATTCTGCTCTTGATTATGAATAAATTTACATTTATGTAGACACTGTGTATGCATTCATTTTACTTAACATGCTCTTGAATGCTCTAAATATTATACCACGAGCAAATAAACTACATTCAACTACTGCTAAGTGTCTGACCTGACACCGTAAAACAAGGGCAACCAGACAATGTTAGAAACCCTGTTCAGGGCCAAGCCCATGTGCCTAGGTGTTCAGCACACACATGCATTTATGAACAGCAGCTTGGATTACTCTGTTACCCGAGATGTAAAAAATATGTTAACCTGATTTTCAAAGGCTAATACACAAATCCACACTATTTTCTAAACAGTTGTAATATTAAAATCTGGAAAGTTCTCTGTTTCTTAGAAGCTACCACAGTTAAACAGAAATCGTCATGCTCTTGGTTTCTATCAGAGAGCAGCAAAGGTCAAGGAACAGGCCTACTCTCAAGGCCATGCATAGGACATGCTATGCAATTAATGGAAGCGACCCCCTTGCACTGACTGCTGTGGTTTAGTCGGTTGGGCATCACCCCACAAAGCAAAAAGGAGCTGGTTTGATTCCCGGTCACTGCACATGCTTGGGTTATGGGCCCAGTCCCCATTGGGGTGTGTGTGACAGGCAGCCAATCGATGTTTCTCTTGCACATCGATATTTCTCCTCCTCCCTTTCTTTCCCCCTTCCCCTCTCTGTAAAATTAAATAAAATCTAAAAGAACCCCTTAGTCATTTATGTTTTTTAAATCTATAATACCTTGAAAAATAAACACCACAAGATTGTGATTCCACTCTCCTGAGTTTCAATTTAGATTTTGCCACTAACTATGTGGACTAAGGCAAATTTACTTAACTGCACTGAGTTTTATGTTTCCTAAGCCCTCAAATTCTGTGATGCTAAAAAGGTGACCCTGAACAATATTCAATGGAGTCAAACAAGACCCACCCGCCACTGAGTAATGTTGATGCGAGATGTCATAAAGACGTGGAAGTCTTGCCCTAACTTTTGTTAATAAACGTGCTCATGTCTTTTATTATTTTTTATTTGACTATATTTATCAGGGCAGAAAATACACTAATATATGTTTGGGAAATATTTAGCTAAAAGGTTTTTTTTTTTTTACTCAACTTTGTTAACCAGTTAATTAAATGAACCGGAATGTTTTAGGTTCATCTTAATTAATTGAGGGATTACTGTGTATTGCACAGTTTAAACATACTAACTGGCTTTCAAGGTCATCAGATTAGTAGATGGAGATAGGTTCTCAGCCAAGGGGAGTTGCCTGTATAGAGTCTCAGCATGTTGACGAGGTGTCAGAAAACAAAACGTGCAGACATCAGAGTCTTTGAGCAGATATGAGAATAGTGGAAAATACTGGGGAATTGGAACCACTGTGATTTCCTCCAGACTTCATGTGTCTTCCTTTAGTTGCCCATGTTAACTGGGTTATAAACTCTCACAGGGTAGGGGCCAAATCTTTCAAACTTCTGTCTGTAGAGTCGAGCTCAGTGCCTGGTGGGAACTGGACAGCCAGCAAACAGTTCTTGAATGACTGGACCCCAAGCATGTTTGCTTCATTAAGAATCTGAGACTTCTGATATAAATTAACTTGCTGCAACATGTAAGAGTTGGAGGACAGGTGATTCCTAACTTACGCTCTTTCCAGTAGAAGAAACAGTATAACATGTTCTTACACTCAGCAGATGGTGTTGGGAAGTGTGGTCGTCCCTAGTAACAATAATAACAGCAATTAAATAAAGAAGATAGTGAGACAAGTATCAGGATAAGTATGGTCTGATAATTTTCATATGGCTTCTAGACATTTGCCTCTTAATGAACACTGTATTAAATATATTTCCTGAAAGGATTCTTGGAAATGATAAGCTTCACTTTTAAAGATTTTTGTTTTTTAGATTTTATTTATTTATTTTTAGAGAGGGAAGGGAGGGAGAAAGAGAGAAGAGAAACATCAATGTGCGGTTGCTGGGGGCCGTGTCCTGCAACCCAGACATGTGCCCTGACTGGGAATCAAACCTGCGATGCTTTGGTTCGCAGCCCGCAGCTCAATCCACTGAGCTACACCAGCCAGGGCGATAAGGTCCACTTTTCAAAAGGTCATTTGTAGATAATCCGGCCTTGATCTCTTTCATCACACTTTAAAACATGCTGCATTCTTAACATCCTCAGACCCGACTTATCTGCAAACAAATGTTTGGAAAGAGAATGCTAGTTTTCCATGTTCCTAATAGTAATGTTTTTTAAAATAATTTATGTTATTAGTTGTGCATTTCATTAGACCAAAACTGAATTCCCTATTTGGTCAGAAGTTTCTCATCAATTCAGGGTGGTATTTTGACTTTGCATTTTTTTTAAATGGTTGTCATTGATGAAAGCTATGGAGATGGGTTGAGACACGTTATTTTAATAGCTCAGAGTCTAAAAGACTTTGCTGTTTCATAAAGCCACCTCTATTCATTCCCACTATTTTCTTTAGATTTTCCAAGCCAGGATTTTAATAAGCATTCAGTTGCATTGAATGCAGTGGCCCCTGGTGCTGGCAGGTCAAACAAGATACTGATTGGTTCAATTTCATTTAGATGATATCAGTTAGATTAGATCAATGGGGGAGCAACCTTAAGGACCTGTATTCCTTGCTGATGGACCGCGCTCTTAACCCCTCCAAATACCTGCCAAAAAATGTGGAATAATATTTTACAGGTAATTCTGTTATTTCAGCAGCCCCTTTATGCATTTTGTTTCACTTACAAGGCAAATTCTCTTCTGAACTCTTTAGATTCTTAAGAAGTTCTTTGTCACATTGCTAGTTTACGGATCTTTCGTGACAGCCCAAACAAGCAGTCCTTCCAAACCAGAGGGTGTCTTTGTTTATCCCAGAGGGCATCATAAAATTATCGAAACGAAGTCAATTTTAATCCACATTCTGTTTTTTTTTAATATTTAATTTTATGCCGCAAAGTTTAGTATTTCTTTGGGGAGAGTTAGCAGGGAAAAGTCTTAAGTTATTAATGCAAAAATATAGTGACAGACTATCAGAATTAAATCCCGTTGCATTAAGGGTTTACCAATAAGATGCTCAACATTTTTTTCCCTCCCAAGAGAAAAAAAAATCTGGGAAATGCAGAGGATGGGTTTATCTCCCTCTGAGGACTGGAAGGAAGGCCCCTTTGACCGCTTTCTGATGATAACACAGCTGTCCCTCGTGGCCTCTCTTCCTGCCACATTTTCTGGTGGACTTTTAGCACGTCGGAGATGTTTTGATTTTTCTATGTTAATGTTCAGATAGTTGTTCTTGGGCTCACAGCGACGTGTCCTCAGGCTTCCGGTCAGGGTTTCACCACGAGCTCAATTGATTCTTCTTTATTTGCAGAGGATCTGTCCTCAGGAGGAGGGTGGCATCCGTCCGGCATGCATATGCACGTACCACGGCTGAGAATTAGTGGGAACCCACGGAGGTTAATTAGGTCCCCAATCTTAATGCAGTTTCATGCCCGGGCCACAGTCTAGCCCATCTGAACCTTGCGTACACCGATGAGAACGCACCCTGAAAACATGGTCTAATATTGTATTTTTGTAGCAGCCCGTGAGACCGAGCTCCATGTCAATTGACCATGTGTTGTAACTTATACCTGTAATGAATTATTTGCAAAAATTGTGCAATATTAAACTCCAGTGTAAAAGATCATTAAAAATCAGTCAGCTTTCTCCCATCTTTAGTGAATAGAATATTGGCTGTTTTAAGTATCAAAAAGCTATTCCTCATTATCAAACTGAAAAGCAGGGACAGGCCCAAAGACATAAAGAGGTATTTTCATCATTTACATTTGTGATATCTACCTTCCATGGAAATGGACTGAGTAACTGTCTGCTTTTTGCATTGTCCTATGAATTTGCTTCTTTTTCTTATTGATTTGGTAAAAAAAAAAAAGTGGGTTTTTTTAAGATTTTTAAATTCCATTGTGCAACTTACAGTTGTAACCTAGAGAGATGCTTGAACAAAGCTGAAGTATAGTTTTCAAATATCTGTGTTATTTATATAAAGACATAGTTGCTAATATTTGCTAGCAATTTAGTCTAGAAATAGCCCATGTGCCTGTCTCAGTTTCCTGGAAATATGCTTATCCAGCAGTTCAGGGAGTTCGGATATTTTCCTAACACGTTTATACGTTTACTTGCAGATTTTTTGCAGTTTATTATGACAGCATGCACAAAAGTTTCCAAACACATTTAACACCCACATTTCTATTTTTGGCAGGAGCAATACCTTAGTACCTTAGGGAACTGGGGAGGGGTGGCGGGGGGGGAGGTTCTGCGATCCCTTTAAGTCTGTCGGCAGTTTAACAAGGCCCAGCTCCTGTGGTGCAGAAGTCTGACTTGACCCTTTAAGGCATTAAGTAGTCACTCAACAACCTCTTTGCTGTTGATTTATGAGAAATATTGTTGTATTCAATTACACTGTTATATTGGCCACACTATAGTAAATAAAGGGCAGTTATATTTTCTGTGCGTATTTTTTTTCAGAAATCACTTGTTTTCTCCTGAAGAAGTCTTCGGTCTCTGTGCCTTTTTTCATGGGGTGTTAAATTCATTCTCCAATAGGAACCTTTGCACAAGGCGAATTTAGTGAGGGCTGTTCGCCCAGTTACTATGCAGGAGTGGGCAGTGGTAGGTTCGCAGTTGTTCGTAAAGTCTCATCAATAAATAGTGATAGAGAAGAAATCCTGTGCTTTGCACACTCCTAACTGTGACCTGCTTTTGCCCACTCCTGTATGCCCTGTCTCTAGGCTCTGACTTAGGACATATTCTATTTCATATGTCCATGCACTCTGGTTATTTTCTAATTATTGGAGATGGCTGTCTTGTGTCCTTAAAAAATTTAAAACAAAAAACCCACACTAATTAAATGTGAAGCCTCAGTACTGAAACAAATGTATTTTTCGGGGTGAAGAGAGTTTCATTTCAAAGAAATGGAAACTCTTCCCATGAATTCTCTCTCTTCAATGCTCATCTAAACTTTTGGGACCCAAAGTGAAATGCGCTTTTCTTCTCCTTGCATCTCTGTTCAGGCTTGCACGGGGGGCGGGTGCGCGCTGAGCGGGGCCAGCGAGGCCTGGACCGCGGAGAGCGCGCCCGAGGGTGTGGCTGCCCCCAGCGCGCACTCCTATTCACCCCGCTCCTACAACGTCTCCTGGACGGAGCCTCGGCATCCCAACGGTGAGTGAACCCTTTTAGCCTCAAGTGAAAAAGATGATGAGCAAAGGTAAATTAATATTCCACATGGCAGCTTATATGTGGTGCTTAATATTTGATGATCATTTTAGCACACAAAATACCTGAGATAGTATCCTTGTGTGTAGTTGGGAGACTCTGGTTTTTAGGCTAACACGATTTTGGTGGCTCAAAGGTGCTCCCTTTTGATAGTTCCTGTGTACTGCATCTTGTTGTGCAAAAGGTTCCGGAGAGGTAGAGGGAGCGAACGGGGATTCCCTGAGAAGGCCCTCGTGACAGTGACATCGGATTTTCAATGGCTTTCTGCTTTTGACAGTCACTCACTTTTTCTGGGTGTAGAGAGGCGGAAAGTTCATGCACATATTGTATTTCAAAATGCTTTTGATTTAGTAAGATTATCAAGAGATCACTGGGAACTCCATATTTTTAATATGTCATTTATAAACACTTCAGCCTACTGTTTTCTAACAGTGCATACAGTAAATATACATACACTTATACTTGCTTCGTTTGAAGGGGATTGCGTGTGTTACTAAGTGGTATACACATCTTTGCATAGTTTAGAGAATGAAGTTAGTCACCTCAAGTTTGCTGAAATAACATCTTTATAAAGAACTTTTGTAATAACGTGGGGTAGGAATTGCTTTATTCACTGATGGAAAGTATTTTTACACGTCACACTGCACAGTGTCATTGCTCCGAACCTCAGAAACTTACATAACATCACCTTCTTGTTCCTCTGTGAGACAAATATCAAGAAGACTTTTAATATTGTAGAAGTGGTTTTAAGTAACTCATTACTGAAAATTGAAATGGCCTCTTTTAGCATAGCTAAAAAGAATAAAAGAAAAAAATTACAGTTTTATTAGTTTTTCTTATGTTTACTATGTTATTCATTATTCCAGTCATCTCATTTTAATTAAACTTTTGGCAAGTGCAGTAGATATATTTGAGGTAGTGGAGAGAGCTTTAATACTTAAAGTGAGTAATTATCTCTGCTATTGAAGTTATTCTTGTACTATTACAACTTTTCTAATAAAAATAAATGGATGTCTATTTGATAGTTACATTAAACAGTGAAAAATCTTGTCATACGTCAAGCTGCACAAAGTACTCTAGTCCATAGGTGGCAATGAAAATGTTAATAATGATTTATTTCCGTTGGAATGCTGTTAAATGCTATGATGTGATTTTCCTGGTAGAACACTTTCCTTCATCCTAGTTGGTGGTTGCAGCTGGCTTTATTGCTACACTCAGAATCCTAGGTTGACTGGAGAAGTATTTTCGGCCTTTCAGAAAATCTTTGTACATCATGTCTTATGCACTTACAAGCCGTTTTAAAATGTTCATGGAACAATAAGAATTTGAGAGATTTTTGGTGATTTGTGTTAACACTCGTATTGTATTCTCAAGTCCAGTACCTCATCTCACCAGAATTTTTACAATGTTTATTGTAGGAAAATGATTAGACAATTAAAAAGTAATAGTTTCATTACATTACTTTTCTTCTCTTCACTACTTCTCCCTTTAATTTTTCCCAATTCGCCAGTGTTTGACGCCTATTGTCTTTTGTCGGGAAAGGGACAATCTGATGATTGGAAAACAAGTGTCCCTCAGGCTGTTCCCAAAGCCCCCACACTTCTCCCTAAAAGAGGGAAGAATGCAGTCCAAACTGTTTATCCTGGTATCTGGATCTTCCCAGCTTGTGACTCACCCTGCATTTACGTAGCCTTGAGGTGCACTTTCTCCTACAGCCACGCTAGAATACTTGTAGCTTAGTGAGGGGCTGCACGGCATGGGTGTGGAGTCAAATCCTATCTCTGACCTGTAGTAACGGTGCCACTTGGGGAAATTTACTAAATTCCGTGAACCCCGGTTTCTGTGATTATCAAATTGGAGTTAACAGTTCATACCATCTCTCTTTCTTTACCTGTAGAAATCTGGCTCCTTCTGTTTTCTCACAAAAGTCTTCCACTCCTTGGGTATAAGCGAAGCTGTCTGTCTTCTCTTGACCATTTGTTCTGCGTCTGCGCCTTCACGATGGCGGATACTTCATTCATCCCGGGCTCAGATTTATCTGGGTGCATGTCCAACTTGCCTTAACAATGATAAGGACCACAAATTGTTCATTTCTGTCTCCCTCCACGGAGCCTAATGCAGTGTTGTACTTTCCATTGGTATTTAACAATGTTTCATTTATTTAGTTTGTCTTGTGAAAATGACTTTTGAGCAGTGGTATGTATCCTGCAGGGTCCTGGCTCCCTAATGACACCAACAGAGAGAACAGAATACATTTTAAACTCGGCACATCCAGGTTGCCGCCTCCTCACTTCTCTGCCTCTCGACCGGCCCTTCCTTCCGGGTCCCCACTCTGCTCTCACCGATAAACACCATCCAGTCCCCCCAGCCAGGAGCCTGGGGGTGCTCCTGACTTGATCGCCCCAATTTCTCTTGCCACACAACCTCTGACTCCTCATGACCTGCTAAAACCTAAATTTGTCCATTCGTACTGTATTTTTGATGACCTACTATGTGTCAGCATACTGATGATACTAAGTTGAATTTGCTGAATCCTTAATTTGACGGTATTGGAGTTCCTTGGTGGAAATATTCTTGTAAACAAATAATTACAAGGTAGAGATGTCCCAGAACACCAAGTGTAGAGAGAAGCTTCCCGAGGAGATGTACGGGGTGTGGCTGTGTCATCCCTCTGGGTCTTCATTAGCATGTAGCGGGTCTGGATACATGCATGTATTTAGAAGGTCATGTTCAGTCACAGGGGATGCTTGCCTGGTTTTATATGCCCCAGACTCCAAAATCATGACTCTATTAGTCAGTTATAGATCTAAATAGATTTTTTCACAAGGACTTTATAAACATGAAAAAAAAGACCCATGTTGAGAAACAATCAACAAGTGTTAACCCAGTTACTGAGAATTTATATGTGGTTGTGTACCAAGACAGTGGCAATAATGTCAATAAGAACAGAACAATTTTAGGACGTTCATTATTTTTGCCAACTTAAACACAGTACCATGAAGACAATAGAATGTTCTTAAAAGAATGTTTAGTTTGATTTTTTGAGCACATGCATTATTTCAGGAATGGGTGGCAGAGAAACCAACTGACTATAAATCTTTTTTATACACATTCTATATTTGCTGTCCTGAAGGATATAAGGGATAATAGAAGGTAAATAAATTTTTGTAATGTATATAAATGAAGGTGTATATGTAAATATTAATTAAGTACTCCCCCCACGCAAAGAAGGGATTTGATTTCCTGTTAACATAACCAATAATAGTAATAGCACTAATAATGGCTACAGTTTATAACTATGTGCCAGACACTTAATTCTCATAGCTTGCCCGTGAAATAGGTATTGTCATTGCCACATTCAGATGTGGAAACTCCAGTTTATAAGGATTAAGCAATTTAATTATCAAGGCAAGACAACTAGTTAAGTAGGAACGTAATACAAAACAAGATGTGAATGACTCAGAAATTCATGATTTTATTCACTGTACTTCTACCTAAAAATTTTGTAGTAATATTTATACAGTTGGATTCCATCTAGCCATGTGGGAAAAATATATTTTTTTAGTTACTTTGACTTGTCTCATATCTTGTTCTCAGTGCTGATAACATTCCTAAGATCTCTATTCCAATTTTTCTCTGGTTTTAAAGAGATAACTGTTTTTTTTCTTTACTTTTTATTTTGATACAAGTTTGTTTTTTAAGAAGTCAAAATGTGATTCTCTTTCCTTTCCTGGAAATTCTCTGTCTTAATAGGAGCCGTGGGTTCCAGTACTCGGTGAGTCACTTAGGGACACTGCCTTGACAGTTAGGAGCCAACCTCGTGTAACTTTTATGAAACACCTCCGCTCGCTTTGTCAGGTAGAGTTTCCCCAGCACAGTCTCTTTCAGATGGCGCCGCTTCCATTTTTAGGAGAGCATAACAGTAATAAGGCATCACTGCCCCATGCGAAAGCCGTCCTCTCTTTTCCTTTTTAATTGAAGGATCAACTGTTCGCACAGGGACCTGTCTGCCACATCCGATCATCATCGGGCCTGGGGGGAAACCCTCAGCTGGTACTCCCGTTGCCATGCTGCCCTGGAAACAAACAAACAAGTGTGTGTGGAGCGTCGACATATACCAGGCATGTCATTGTTATGACGCACCAAAGCATCGTTGTTTAATTCTCACAGTAGACAGAATTCCTCCGTTTAAACAGAGGCGCCTTGTGTTAAATCGACACTGCATTGTGCTCGTATTGAGTTTCCTCGGTTATGTATGACAAGCTATCGAGCACCTTAGGAAATGCAATTTGACATAACATGATGAAGAGGCACAAAGACATATCCCCCAGTGGATGCGCCCTGTGGACAGTTACTATTCCACTTCCCTGTGAAAATTAAACACCTTAAAAATTCGACCATTGTGGAAAGAGAAAGGTGATAAACATGAAACTGCTGATGCTGGATAGCCAATGGGGTTGAAGTATCCACTTTGTGCGTCATCCATGAAAGAACCTGAATTTGTAGAACTCGATTAAATAACCTGAACCCCCCTTAACACATAACATAATGCTTTGTTTTCTTACCATTCTCTTACTGATTATTAGCTTAAAAGAATAAGCAAGGGGAAAAAGCACAAAAATAGGGTACAATGTCATTCAGTTTCTATTGATCTGTTGGGTATTTGTCTTCCGTCTCTCTCAATCCGCTCTGTACTCTTCCCTGCTGAGCCCTGGGTTCTAGGTGGACCTTCACGCACAACGTCAACAGGCCCCTCCTCTCTCTGCCTGGTTCGCTGTGGGTTCGTCCATGAGCAGTGGCAAGAGAGGAGAGGATGGGAGGCGAATGCAGCCTCAGCACTTCCTCCCTGCGGTTCCCTGTCTTCCTGGCTCTGGGCTGCAGGGCTGCAGTCCTAGCCAAAGGCTCCGGCTCCTATCCAGAGGGCTTCCCACACCCCAGCTCCTTCTCCAGGGTCCTGAATCCACCCCCTCCCTATCCGCTCCACACGTCAAGATGTGTACTGGCTCCCAGCCAGCCGGTCTCCCAGGAGTGCCAGCTATGACTAGCTGGGGATGCTTTATGATCACTTATTGCCCTCCCTTAACCCTTCCCTTCTCTTCATAAGTGGTCCCTTCACTAAATTGTCCTCCGCTGTCCATTTAAGTTGCCACGAGTTTCCTGCTGAGACTCTGATAGATTCCTAAATCTCATTTAATCCCTCTCGCCATGTAGAATCCGGGGAGGGGGGTGGCTAGACAAATATGAAATGCTTCCCTTCATTCTAAGAGTGTCAAAAGGGAGCAAACAGAATTCCCATCCTGTTACACTTTGTTTTGGTGCACTAGATATTTTGAAAGCAAATGCGAGCCGCATTCAGAAGGTCTCAATGCAGACTGCACCTGCCCAGTGTGCCTCATTCTACAGTTCTGGTCTACAGGTGATTTTTCAGCCCTTCCTACAAATGCTGTCAAATATTGCTTATCTACAGAACGTGTGTGTGTGTGTGTGTGTGTGTGTGTGTGTGTGTGTGTGTCTGTCTGTGATCTCACCTGCACTTAAGTTGGACTTCAGTGCCCTCTGCCTCTCAATTCAAATACATCCTAGGTACTAAAAAAGTCTCAGCAGTGGAATTAACTGTCACCAGCTTCCCATCATTTTATGCTCAGCTCATTGTCATTGACTCGTCTTACACTCAGGCCTTGTCTCAGTAACTCTCTGATATTTCTTCATCCCCGGTTCCAGATGTCATGGTTATCTGGTTTCTCAGCATAGCCTGCTAGGGGTTGACTTGGTAGCATGAGTTAGGTGGAGACAAAGAAGTAACTTTTGAAAGACTGTCACTGAGGGAGAATGAGGGGAAATGGAAGAGCTCAAAAAGTAGACCCAAGAAGCGACAAAGTGCAGCTGCTGAGTGATGGGAAGGGTGAGACCTGGGTGGGCGGCCTCTGTCTCCTCAGTCCCGGAGGGTGTTTCTGAATTGGAGAACGCAGTCCCTGATGCCCCTGACGCACGGGCTGAGTCATCGCACAGTGGCTCAGCGATATTCATTACAGTCCGGGGGAGAAGGCGGGTGTGCGGCGCTTGCTAAAAAGATTTCCTTCAAAAATCGTTCAGATTTTTAGAGTTTGCACTTAAGGGATGAGATTTAGTCATCACAAAAATGAACTTCTGTGAAACATCTCATTTCCCAATATGTCAGATAAATGAGATATTATGCACATAATCCTAGCATAAAAGAAACTCTCTGTTCCCCAGTTGTGCAAGAAAAGGGGAATATTGATCTGGGTGGTTTCTATTTCCACGTTGAAAAGTAGGTCAAGTAGATATTTCAGGTGTCTTACGATTTCTTTAGGAGCTTCTGCCACACATTATTTGCACACAGATTGTGTTTGTGTGTGTGTGTGTGTGTGTGTGTGGATTCAGGGATTGCTTAGTGGAGTACCTGGCTCATAACAAGTTCTTGTCCTTATTGTAACTTTGATTTTATCCACTTTTTTCTCTTACATTTTCAGTGAAATCCTTGGTGTTTTCCTGATGTATTTTTCAGTTTCTTCATTTTAATTCTTTTGTGTTTTTGTGTGTCTAATATTAAGTGGCATCAAATCAGATAGTTTCTGTAAGTGTTCTCAGAGTTATCATCCATGGCCACGCCAGAATAAAGGGGCTGAGATGCAGGCAGCCGCGCCCTGCGGAACTATCGGGGTATGTAATAGGAAAAGGAAGCTTCTCCCTCCCAGCTCTGGAAGTAAGGGAAATGGATCTGCTTGTTGAATTTGCTGCGGTCTGTTGTTTTAAAACCCACTCTTTGTCCAAAGCCTCTGTCTCTGAGTTATTCTTTAATATCATCTTTTTAGCAAGTTTCTTTTCATGCTTCGGGTGTCTTAAGTATCTCTTTTTCTGATAGCCTTAAATTTTTACACTATATAGATGTTCATATTTCACTATGCTGCATGTTCATTAATTTATTCATTCAATCAATATTTATTAAGCATCTACTATGTTTTAGGCATGGTGCTAAGCTCTAGTAATACATAAGTAAGGAAACGTCATGTCAGGCAATTAATGTGAAAAGTGAGTAAGTGTTGGAAGGGAGGTGTCCTATGTGTTATGTGACGAGCTCCTGACAGCCATCCTTGTGACAGAGGAGCATTTAAGATAATTTCTC
Source organism: Phyllostomus hastatus (assembly GCF_019186645.2). Lineage (NCBI taxonomy): Eukaryota > Metazoa > Chordata > Mammalia > Chiroptera > Phyllostomidae > Phyllostomus > Phyllostomus hastatus. Next base: position 17,693,420 of record NW_025333607.1, read on the forward strand.
AAGAATACACTAGGAAGCCATTGTGACATTAATTTTCCTTAGAAAGAGGTTCTAATTTAGCATGTAAGCAAAGTTCTGTTTCCCATGGTATAATGAATGTTTTGATTGAATGAGTCAAATGGTTATATGATTAGCCATTCAGTGTCTTTTATCTCTACTAGTTGATGTCATGATAATGTATATAACTTTCCTTCTCAAATACACTGTATTTGATCATTGAAACCATCCAATCAGTTTCTCTAGCCCGTTCATCAGTATCTCATAAATGTGAGTAATTTGCTCAAGGCTCCTGTGTTTACATAATTCAGTGCTGTAGTTAGGAACATGGTCTAGTTGCATGAGGAACCTAAGCTGCCAGGTCATAGTCTGTCTCCTCTGGAGCCCAATCACCTCAATTCAAATCCTGACCCCAAGAGTCACCAGCTGCGTGACCTTGAACAAGTTACCTAATCTGTCTGTGCCTGAGTTTTCTCGTCTGTAAAACGGTGACCATAATATGGCCTGGACCCCTGGCTGGTGTGGCTTAGTTGGTTGGAGTTCTGTCCCGTAGACCAAAAGGATGCGGGTTTAATTCTGGCCAGGGCACATGCCCGGGTTGCAGGTTTGATCCCCGGTTGGGGTGCGCACCCTGGTTGGGGTGCACACCCTGGTTGGGGTGTGTGCAAGAAGGCAACCAGCCAGTGTTTCTCTCTCACATCAGTGTTTCACTTTCACACCAATGCCTCCCTGTCTCTGTCTCCGTCTGTCTGTCTGTTTCTCTCTCGTCCCCTCCCCCCCCAAAAGCAATGAAAAATATAATGTCCCCAGGTGAGGATAAATTTTTCAATAGAACTGCCTGTATTATAGTAGTTCTGTGTGCAGAAGGTTAAAAAGCAGTTCATACACACCAGGTGCTTAAAACCATGCCTGCCACCTCCTGAGTAATATACAATGCATTAACAAATAAGGTCATTTGACTTCCAGAGAACATGTATTAAGGATATCATTTTAGAAAGCAATAAAAATTATAAATGTGCTTAATTTATTCATTTTTGAATTGGAACACACAGGACAGCAGTTAATGGGATGCGATGGAAAGAGTCCCACCCTGGGACTCTTGGGTTTTATTTCCGTCTCTGTACTAATTAGCTTAACAATTTGATAGTCAAGGGTTTAAAGCCTGTTTTTTCCTCTGGAAAGAGACAGGGTTTAGACTCAGGGAAATACCGCATCGCACGAAACTGGGAGTCCCATCAAGAAGTGCTTGCTTTCTCTAAGTCATTCTTGGCCATTGTCTATCAGTCACACTAAATGCCAATTATTGTCTTTCCAGGTGTTATCACTAGTTACGGGCTGTATCTGGATGGCGTGCTAATTCACAATTCCTCAGAACTCAGCTGCCACGTCCATGGGTTCGAGCCTTGGAGCTTACATTCCTTTCGCGTGCAAGCATGCACGGCCGAAGGCTGTGCGCTGGGCCCACTGGTGAGTTCACGTTTGTGGAGTCTGGGAGCTGGTTCATTGTCACGTGAGTGGTGAACCAGGAAGATGTGAGTTCTGGCGACCACTCTCCGAACAGCTAGCCTTGCAGGCAGGACAGGGGATTTTCTTCTTATAGAATTTCACCTAAGACTTAGGAAGAATTTATATTCAACATAAATTCCGAGACCGCGCATGCCTCTGGTGAGGGACAGAACCATCAACGTTTCACTGAAATTTCTAAACATATTGATAAATTGGCCAGCTTAACAGGCAGGCATACAATCTTGCATAACTTAGTGACATATTTAAAGTGCATTTTTTCTTCCTGATAATGGGTTCTACAACTAAGGATGTTTATGATGAAAAAGCAAAAATAAATAGTTGAAAGCCCCCATTGCCACAATAGAGCAACGCCGCTCCCCAATAGTTGGGCTAATCAATTAAAAGGTCGAGTTCACCTCATCTATTAGAATGAAATATTCTAATTTTTATTAGCGTAATATAGCTTCACGAGGACACTGCTTAAAATTATATTTATATCAGCTTTTGATAGCCACATTTTAGAAATCTATAATATATATCTATATTTCACCAGTAGCTGAAAGATTGACAAAAATTATGCTTTTTATTACCAGTCTAATTTCAAAAACGCAATTAGTAGCACGTAATTTTCAGAGACCGGCGTGACATTCTTTAGTTTCAAAACATCACATTTTAATGTTGTGCGTTTTTCTGGATTAATTAGATTTACCTTCTTTTAACGGAAATGCTCATTAGTTTTAGATCCTTTCTGGCAATCTCCCCTAATGCTCTATCATTTTAATGTACTCTGTCTTCATTGAAGAGTGTATTGTATAAATATTACTTTGAAAAAAAAACAGCTCTACCATTTAATTTGCGCTTCCTTATTTTCCATCACACCTCCCATTTTGTTTCAGAAATTGGTGGCTTTCCAAGCTGCTCTAACATCATCTACCCGGGGAACTGAGCTGGAGGCTTTATTGCCATTAAGTATTTTATAGCCCAGACCCTCGGATGGTTACTTACTCTTAAAAGCAGGAATGGCAATAGGCCAGCGTCTCTTCTCCATTCAGAGAAGGAAAAGAAACAAAAGAACACTTCGCGAGAGCTCGAAACTTAGGCTTTCTCAGAAATCTAACCTGCCAGCTGTGGTCCTGGCTGCCACGCTGGCTGCCGCCCCGTCTCCCGTTGTTTGCACGATGTTAAACAAGGGGGACCCGGTTATCGACCTGTGTCCTGCCTGGGCCTAGGCAATGTTAACCTTAAGCAACCAAGTGCCACAGCACCCTGATGGGGGCGGGGGGCGGGGACAGAATCGGAGTGTGAGCCCCACCCCGCCACAGCCCTGTCCCTGCCAGACTCAGTCCTCAAGTGGAGAGGTCTAGTCTTCTCCCCGGGGTACTCGGCTCGATCCTGCGCTCGGCCTGCAGAAGCTTGTCCCAAGTCAGTGATCCGTCTCTAATCACTGGAATTGAACAATAACGTCTTTATTTAGAACAAGTCAACTGTACGCTTGCCGGGAAGTTAGAACCCATGGTCTTCAATAGATTTCTAAAATATTCTGTACAGGTTACAGGACTTCTTATGCCCTCGAGAGATTGCCTGTGAGTATTCTAAGTAGCACAAGACATCTGCCACAATCGTGCAGGATGTTACAGGTTTCGGTCTTTTCGTTGAGGTTTTTTTTTTTTAATGTGTCTCATTGATTTAAGAAGTCTGTGAATCAATCTTAAAAGTCAGGCTTTCCCATGATTAAATTACAGCATGATATTCAACAAAATTCAGCCAAATTAGCGACTACATATACATTTCACAGGTATTCTTTTATCTGAAACCCAATGTTATAACATTTTATTGAAACAAAAATATATAATTTCTATTTTTAAATCTTTTTTCTGGCAGAAATCAAAGGATAAATTCTGTGAGAGTCAAATTTTGAGTTCTTCTAACAACATTTCTTAATAATAACTCTTGGTTTTTAGAAAACCTGCCTTTTTATTTTACATATGTTATATATTTAATATCATTTTACATGCATACAAGGCAATACTATTCGAAGTCTTTTCTGTGACAGATACATTCGGCAGGCATGAATGTGTTATGGTTTTGAGGATTCACCCTCCAAATTGACAAATTGCCCATATAATGAAAGAACAATAGTTTAAAAAGGACAAATTAGATGAAATACAATATTTTTTAAATAAAAATGCATACATAAATTCTACCTTGTTACCATTTTAATGTAATATTAGCACAATGTTTTTTTCCTTTAGCCTAAGTTTATTATTTGTTATTTGTAGTTCAGAAGGAATTGCTCTATACCCATTTGGAAAAAAAAAAGGATTTCTTTTTGTTTCTTATACATTAACACAATGTATTTTGCTTTTAAGGAATTCCAATGTAAAAAAACAGTTTACAATGTCTTCGATCCTAATTTTAAGATGTTAATATGCATTGTCAAATTACATCTAACAATTGGGACTTTATAAAAGTTTGAAATAATAATTTAAAAAATCCAGAAAATGCAACAGAGAATTTTTTGTATGTTTCTCTTACTTTCAATTATATTGTTATATTATATCAGAGAAAACCCCTTTGC